>NW_016107589.1:999961-1010301 GCF_001604975.1 Cebus imitator | reverse complement strand
CCACCCGCCTCGGCCTCCCAAAGTGCTGGGATTACAGGCTTGAGCCACCACGCCCGGCCCAGGAAAAGATTTCTTAAACATGACACAAAAAGCATTAATCACAGGAGAAAAAGAGTGATAAATTTGATTAAAATTAGAAACTTTTTTTGAGACAGGGTCTTACTTTGTCACCCAGGCTGGAATGCAGTGGCGCAAACAAAGTTCAATGCAGCCTCGATCTCCCTGTCTCGAGATTCTCCTGCTTCAGCCTCCCAAGCAGCTGGGACTACAGGAGCGTGCCACCACGCCCAGCTAATTTTTATATTCTTAGTAGAGACAGGGTTTCGCCATGTTGGTCAGGCTGGTCTCAAATTCCTGACCTCATGATCTGCCCGCCTCGGCCTCTCAAAGTGCTGGGATTACAGGCGTAAACCACCGCACCAGACAGAGTCTACATTTTTAACAAATGCCAATGATGGTTCTTATTCATACTGGTAAGTTTCAGAAACAGTGGCCTAGATCTATATCTAGCCTCCAAAAAGAATAAAGTTTAATAAAATTTCCAGTTACTCAAAGGAGCCAAAAAGAGACAAGAGCTCCAGTGGTCTTAAACTGAACAGATCACAAGGCAGTTGATCTTTTTGCTTCCTATCCCTTTTAATTGCTACTGAAAACTACAAGTATATATAAAAGTAGTGGTCAGCAAGCTCAATTATTAGTGCAAGAGTAAAGATTCCTTAGCTCTGAAGAATATCCCAGGACAATGAAAACTAAACAGTTCCTTTTAATAAGGAGCTCCCACCAGCCACAGTAAACAACTCAAATAAATAGATTTTACACTTTAAGAGTCAGGTTGTCATTCATGAGGCTATACACAAATGAACTGTAAAACTTTGTTCTCTGAGCTTCTGAAGGACAAAAAGGATTGACTTAGCTTTCATATTTCACAAATATTAATTATTCTTTATTTTCATACTTTAGTCAAATCCTGTGGGTAAAAAGCCCTCATGTATAAGCCAGGGCTCACACACACCAATAGATATAAAAAAGATGTATCAATATAGCTAAGCATCTGCAGCTAAAATGTATAAATATCACAAGGATGTGAGTTCTAAAATAAAGACACAAGAAAAATAATTGCTGAAAAACTTCAGGTCAAATTACTTAGGAACTATAGGCAGATGCTATAAAGATCACCTAGAAATGCTAACTGCATTCATTAAACCCCCAGACAAGGAAGACTAGACTAGAAAGACAAACAATAAATCACAGGGGATGTACATATTTTAAAGTCATCGGTCAAGCATAACATTGAAGACTATAGTCATTCCCTGACATTTTATCCCTTCTGCTATTAACTCTATTTTCAAATCTGCCTACAATGACATAACCATCTTGAAAACATAAGATCAATCTTGCAACCACTTATTCTAGTCACTAATATTTTGTATCCAAATAAAATAAGAAACTATTATTTTAACTTCCCAATTGTAAAAACATTTAATGCTACAAACAACATTTCAATAAAAGTACTGCAGCTCAGCCTCAACTAACTCTGGTAAAGATCACTTTACCTGTGCAACAGAGTCTTGGAAACCATTCTGAATACCCTGGCATCTTCCAACAAAAACATCAGATAAAGACTTCATTAAAAACAAAGTAAAGAACAGTGATGGGCTTATAAAAACTGCTGAGCAATTATTAGCGCTGAGTCCTCCTACATCTCCTACAAATAGTAGGGCTGTGCTACACTCTGCAGTTTAAGGAAAGCAGACTGCAACATGAGGTCACTACTGACAAGGAGGTACCCAATCAAGAGTCTACAATTTTTTTCCTAATTACTTTGCAATTTTTCAGGAGGTGGGCAAAGAGGAATAAAATTTTGAATTTAGCTAGACCTCTCTAAAGAATATATAAGCCTAATCCAATATAAGCAGAGAAAACAATCTGTTTTCATTAATCACACTACTATACCCAGGGGCATAAATTATAAATATGAAATTACTAAAATATGCAAAATAGGTAGAGTACTATTGTTCAATTATCCAATTTGAGAAAAGCATTTATGGCTAACTTGCAAGTCTAAAAATCGGATAGCTTCCGGATAAGTCATGCTAGAACCATACCAAAATTACCATATAAAAAACTATGGTTTCAAAAAATAAACATATAAAACAAAACAAAAATAATAATCACATGCTCCTTTAAAACCAAAAGCAAAAATCCTTTCCTTACTTTCCCCATCAACTTAGGAGTACTTTATACCAATGACAAGAGTATACCAAAAGATTTCTCACTATTACAAAGTTAGTCACTAAGTTATATATAACAAGTCTTCTAAAATATCAAATGCATCATTTATAGGAGAAGGAAAAGAAGGAGAGAACCTGTCAATATTTATCATGTGCTAGAACTTAAAAGATTTTCTTTTTAAACTCTAATAAAACTTTCTCACTACCCAGAGCATAAATTCTACCTGTTACTGCTCAACATTTCTGGTACTTCCACTAAAGTATGACTTCCTTTTTAAACTCAAGTGGAATCTAGATAGTGAAAATGTGAACTGATAAAATCTGTCAACTGAAATGTTTTGCAAACTATATGATTCAATGATGAAAGGAAAGAAAAAAGATACTATTACAGTTAGCATACTCCTCTAGTCAACTGAAGGCACATTTTCTCAATAATAATAGGGGATCCACAGAATGAAGTGGAAACCAGTCTTAAAACCCTAAACTCACAGCTCTTCCTAAATCATTTACACCCTCTTTCCTGCATCTTATCTAAAATTGAACCATCAGAAACCAGTGAACTCATAAGAATGAAGCCCTAGCATCAGCAATCACAAACAGCGTTTCAATTTTTCATCTTCCTAAATTGAGTTTTAGCAAGGCATGAGAAGCACAACTTTAAATGAATTTTTTAACACAAAGTAATCATTTTTTGGTTTGTGGTTTCTTAAGCATGAGCGTAAATCAAAAATTACCTAAACCTCAAACCAAAATAAACTTTCTTAATACAACACGAAAAAGATTATAAGGCAAGGGAAGAAAAGATAAAAGCTCTTTTAGAACTCTTCTTTTCCTTTTTTTCTTTTTTTTTTTTTTTAGACGGAGTCTTGCTCTGTCACCCAGGCTGGAGGGCAGTGGTGCGATGCTGGCTCACTGCAACCTCCATCTCCCAGGTTCAAGCAATTCTTCTGCCTCAGCCTCCCATGCAGCTAAGTCTGCAAGCATATGCCACCACACCTGGCTCATTTTTGTATTTTCAGTAGAGACAGGGTTTCCCCATATTGGCCAGGTTGGTCTCAAACATCTGGCATCGTGATTCACCAGCCTCAGCCTCCCAAAGTGCTGGGATTACAGGTGTGATTACAAAGTGCTGGGATTACAGGTCACCAAGCCTGGCCTCTCTTCACATTTTTTAAAGGTAAAAATTCCCCTAAAGTTTGTACATTTAAATATAAAGCTAAATGATAAATGTGTGGATATAATGCAACAATTCAGAAACAATCTTGAGATTTCCATGGACTTCACAGATTAGACTGAACCTCAGGATCAATCGACCAAAACTACTGCTTTACCATGCAGCACCCTAGGCTGCTCACGCCTCAAAACTCCACCACCATTTATTCCACTCTCAACACAGCTTAAATCTTAACAAAACATGACAACTACAGAAATAACAAATGCATGAACAGACCAATCAATATAACTCACACACAAACATTTAAACCACTGTCTCTCAAAAAGTGGTCTGTAAACCTGAGGGTACTTGAAGCCCTTTCTATAAAACAGAAGACCTACCTTCATACCACTTGCCCTTTTCACTATCGTGACATTTGCATATTTTCAAATTGTTTTAAATTAGGAGGCCATCAGGCTGAAATGGCTCCAGTGCCTTGGCTTCCCATGTAAGTAAACTGAAACCCAATGTCAACAGTAAAATGACTAATGAAAACCCACCAACTAACGTCTATCTAGGAAATTTCCACTGGATCATATCCAAGTAAGGTAAATGCCTAGCCAATCAAGTTATTTCTTTGCTTCTGCATCCAGTCTATAAAAGCCCCACTGCTCAGGCTGCTAAAGTGGAGCACTCTGAACCTCCTCTGGTTTTGACTGCTGTGTGATTCATGAATCCTTAAATGCTCAAATAAATTCTTAAAATTGTTGTTTAAAGTTTTCTACAATGACAATGAGAAATCAACGGTAGAAAAAATTGCTTGGGGTCTTAGCATAAGTCCAAGCTAGTAGTACTGTGGCCACTGTGTTCTTCCTCACCAGCCACTTGAAACTTTTTAAAAACTAATCACTTTTATTATGGAATACCATTTTTACTTGAAAGATAGACTAACATCTAAACCATGGTTATTAGGACTTGAATGCTGGCAGACATTTTCTCAAAAATGACCATGACTCTCACTTTAAGAAAAACTGATAGACAACATGACAAAATTTGAAATTTCAGGCAAAAATCAGAATTCTGGAAAACCTCTATCCTCCTCCATAAGTTCAAAAACATCTAAGTACTTAAAGATGCTTCTGATGCAATCAATAGTGACATTAAAGAATGTGAACTTTAACAAATGTGTGAACATCTGGAAGATCTATAGAACTCAGTGAAGCAATCTTTTCCGAATAACCAATATACCATACCCCATCCCTGTAACGGTCCTCTTGCCTGGGTCACAAGGGCAGCCCCATCTTTTCAATGTGGAGGTAGCCAAATCCCTTGGGCTCATGCACTCTGTGCTCTGGCAGAGATGGAGTTGCCTGTATCACACCAGAGCCATACCTAGAGTGGCAGAAGAGTATGATGCCAGGCAAAACGGAATCTTGGCAAGGTCTCCAAGTTCCCCCCAATCACTAGCAGCCCCTCTTTTGCATTTAGGCTTCCCCAACCTCCCATAGGCCCTTACACTGAAGGCCTGTAATTGATTTCTCAATTGCCTCATGGTCATTCCTTTTTTCTTTTGAGACAGCGCCCCACTTAGTTGCTCAGGCTGGAGATCATGGCTCACTGCAGATTTGACCTCCCATGCTCAAGCAATCCTCCCACCTCAGCCTCTTAAGTCACTGGGACCACAGGCATATGGCACCATACCCAGCTCATTAAAAAAAAAAAATTTTTTTTTTGGTAGAGATGAGGTTTCACTATGTCGCTCAGGCTAGTCTCAAACTCCTGGTCTTAACCTCCCAAAATGCTGGAATTACATGTGTGAGCCAGGGTTATTCTTCCACTGTCTTGGACAAAGGTCCTGGCTTCTTTTTAGATGACTAATCTCCTTATTAGATGGCAGTCTGGCCACACCTTTGGTGACCTCTCTCTAATAAGCTTTCTTGTTCTTTATAATACCAATGGGCTGAGAATTTTCCAAATCTTTAAGTTCTGCTTCCCTTTTAACAATTCCATCTTTAAATCATTCCTCTCTCCTTACATTTTACGATAAGCAATCAAGAGGAACCAGGCAACTCCTTCAATACTTTGCTTAGATTGTATTTCCTCAGCCAAATCTAATTTCACAGCTCCCAAGTTTTATGTTCCACAAAACACTAGACCATGAACACAATTCAGCCAATTTCTTTGCCACACCTTTCCTCCACTGTCTAATAACATGTTTCTCATTTCTATGAGACCTCATTAGAATGGCCTTTACCATTCATATTCACAACCACTTAGTATTCTCTAAGAAAACTGAGGCTTTCTTTAAAGTTCTTCTCCCTTTCTTTCTGAGCCCTCGCCGTCATCACACTTAATGGCCCATTCACAGCAATACAGGTTTTTCTAGCATGTTCCTCATAACTCTTCCAGCCTCTACCCATTACCCAGTTCCAAAGCAACTTTCACATTTTAAGTATTTGTTACAGCAGCACCCACTCCTCAGCACCAATTTTCTGTCCATTCAGGTTACTATAACAAAATGCCACACACTGAGGAAACAAATTTATTTCTCACAGTTCTGGAGGCTGAGGTGTCTGAGATCAAGGCACCAGCAGATTAAGTGTCTGGTGGGGGTCCACTGATAAGACTTTTTTCACTACGCTCCCATTTAGAGAAAGAGGTAAGAAGTCTTTTCTCAGGTCTTTTATAAGGGCTCCAGTCTAATTCATGAGAACCCCACCCCCATGGCCTAATAACCTCCCAAAGGCCCCACTTCTTAATACCAAAACTTCCAGATCTTAACAGGTACAGATTAAATGGAGAAGAAAATGTAAGAATCCTTCACGCTAGATATTCAAGAGATTTGCAAAAATGTAAAACAATGCCACTAAAAAAGTTTAGGGAATTAGAAAACAGTTACTTTTCATTTTAAAAGAAACATTACACTAACATGTAATATACTTATTGTTATTTTAAAAAAATAAATAAGGCCCAGTAATCCCAGCACTTTAAGGAGGCCAAGGCTGGAGGATCACTTGTGCCCGGGAGCTTGAGGTTGGCCAGGGCAACATAATGACACCTTGTATCTACAAAAAATAAAAAATAGTAGTTGGGTGTGGTGGTACGTGCCTACAGTCCCAGCTATTCACAAAGCTGAGGTGGGAAGGTCACTTGAACCTGAAAAGTCAAGGCTGCAGTGAGCTATAATCATGCCACTGCACTCTCTAGCCTGAGCAACACCGCAAGACCCTGTCTCAAAAAAATTTAAAAATTAACTGATTTTCTCAGTTTTAATTCCTAATATCATAAACACCAATAGATATAACACACTGAAACAAAAGTTCTTTAGAGTGCCCAATAATTTTTAAGTGTGTACGGGGGCTGTATAACAAAAATATCTGAGAAGCACTAACTTAAAACTAATAAAGGAGAAAGAACTTATCAATAAAAACCCATGAGGTCATAAATAGTTATATTTCAGCTACAAACAGAAGCACCCAGGCTGGGTCCAATGGTGGCTTATACCTATAATCCTAACACTTCAGGAGGTTGAAGCAGGTAGATCACTTAAAGCCAGGGGTTTGCGACCAGCCTGGCCAACATGGCTAAACACCATCTCTGTTAAAATGACAAAAATTAGTAAGGTATGCTGGCATATATTGGCAGTCCCAGCTACTTGGGTGGTTGAGGTGAGATAATCCCTTGAACACTGGAAACAGAGGTTGAAGTGGGCCAAGATTGTGCCACTGCACTCCAGCCTGGGCAACTGAGCAAGACTCTGTCTCAAAAAAAGAAGCAGGAGCAGCAGCATCATTCCAAAGTACAACTTGGCAAAGAAATACTTCCTGTGGTTAAATT
The DNA here is from genome assembly GCF_001604975.1 of Cebus imitator. Taxonomy (NCBI): domain Eukaryota; kingdom Metazoa; phylum Chordata; class Mammalia; order Primates; family Cebidae; genus Cebus; species Cebus imitator. Next base: position 1,003,080 of record NW_016107589.1, on the reverse strand, counting down.
TTCTGTTTTTATATCTAATGTGGTAAATATCAACAAGTATAGTCCACAGTAACAAAAGCTCATTGGAATCCTCAATAACTTTTTATAAGGGCACTAACATTTGAGACCAAAAGTTTGAGAACTGCTAACTTAAACCATTCCCCAAGTGTTTATTTCTCTTAGGATTCCACCACTTTCCTAGGCTACTTCTGAAGAGAAATACAAAGCAGGCTACCTAATATTTCCAGTAAATGTTTGCAAACTACTTCATAGGAATACTAAAAAAGATGACACGTTAATTACCAAAAGTTCAATCTCCAGTTTCTTTTTTTTTTGAGACAGAGTTTCGCTCTTGTTACCCAGGCTGGAGTACAATGGCGCAATCTTGGCTCACTGCAACCTCCGCCTCCCGGGTTCAGGCAATTCTCCTGCCCCAGCCTCCTGAGTCGCTGGGATTACAGGCACACGCCACCATGCCCAGCTAATTTTTTGTATTTTTAGTAGAGACGGGGTTTCACCATGTTGACCAGGATGGTCTCGATCTCTTGACCTCGTGATCCACCCGCCTCGGCCTCCCACAGTGCTGGGATTACAGGCTTGAGCCACCGCACCCGGCCTCCAGTTTCAAATTCATTAAAAGTTCCCTATATACTAAGCCCTATGCATTTTAGGGAAATTTCTCCCCGACTTTCCTTTCATCCAAGGTAGTATCAAAGAATATGTTTTCTATCTCTTCTATCTCAGAACACTGACACATTTGCTATAAATGTAATTTTAATCATATTAAGTTGAACATTTAAGAAAATTCCATCTTGCTTCTAAAGCTCTATTCATTCAACATATATACTGAGTGCCTATTCTATAGCAGACACTATCCTAAGAGTTATAAATATATGAGTAAACAAAATCCTGCTGTCTCATCATTTACTTTCTAGGGCTGGAAGATAGACAATAACAATAATAAACATATGTTAGATGGTTATGAGTTTTGGACAAAATAGAATAGGCTAAGGGAGATCAAGAAAGGAGGATGAGGTGGTTATCACTGAGAAAGTGACATCTGAGCAAAGAACTGAACATAGTGAGAGAACTATGCAGCTATCTAGGGGAACATCTATCCAGACAGAAGGAACAGTCCAGACCAAAGGCTCAAAGGTAGAACATGACTGATGAATTAAGGAATTTTATTATAGCCAAAGGAGAATGCCCGAAGAGAGAGCAACCAAGAGACAAAGGAAGAAAGGGTGCAGCAGTTAGGGGTGGGTTGGGGCAGAATGTGTATATAGAATAGAACCTTACAGGCCAGTTAAGAATTTTTGGCTCCTTCAATAAAGAGACATTGAATGGATTTGACCAAAGGAAGGAAATGCTCTTAACTCTCTGAAGAGTTCACAGAAAAATAATAAAATAAAATAAATGATCTGTTATTTTTTAAAACAACAGATATGTTATACTAATAAAATCAACTAGACTCAGTGAAGTATTTTTATATTTATAAGAAACAAGAACAAGAAGCTTAAGTAGATTGCTGCAGATTAGAAACAACATACATCAATGGGAGCTGGGTGTGGTGGCTCATGCCTGTAATCCTGACACTTTGAAAGGCTGAAATGGGCGGATCACTAGAGGTCAAGAGTTCAAAACACCAGCCTGGCCAACATGGTGAAACCCTGTCTCTGCTAAAAATACAAAAACTAGTCGGGTATGGTGGTGGGCACCTGTTATCTCAGCTACTAAGGAGACTGAGGCAGGAGAATTAGGAATCTAGGAGGCAGACATTGCAGTGAGCCGAGATAGCCCAGCCTGGGCGAGAGTGAAACTTCATGTGAAAACAAACAAACCAAAAAAAATGGATATCCTTGTTTAGCAGAGAGACATGCAAAAATAAATATCTTTAAAAAAATTTTTACAACCCTAATCATTCTTTCTGAAAGCCTAAAAGATCAAACATATCTGTTCTCTCTAACTAGCTGTAGACTTCATTCCACTTCAATTTTTCATTTGTTTATGTCTTATTAACCACTTATGAAATGGCATGCATTTCAATTTACTTTTAATTTCCGAGGACACATCAATAAACAACTTCAATCTTCAGCCTCTATCTCAAACAATAACATCTGTAAAAATAAGTTGCCATTAAAATAAATGTAAAAACAGGTAATTTATAGAAAATTCTAACGTGAGCATCTTTAATAACAAACAGAATAAAAACTGAAAACAGTCTGAAGGTACTACACACCATGGATATTTTTACTTTCAAGAGAATAATTAAATTATTAAAATTTTCATAAATAAATGTCAACTAAAAAACAGCAGATACTTCTACTCTGATGACATTATAGTACCTGAAATGTATTATAATGAGGCAATAGATACCACCGGAAAAGTAGTCATGAGCACTTTTTAATCTTTAGACACTTTATCAGCCAAAACTAAAATAAAATGAAAATGTATAGGTATTAACGGAAACATATAAATATCATCACTAAATCTAGGAGACCAAAATGGTAGACACGTCTGCCTAATAGCCCCACTCCAACATTTTGGCAATAACCCTGTTTTCCCATGGGAAACTAGCTCCTCCCTCCATCCTACACAGTCCTCAGATACGCATAAATCACAATAACCAGTTCTACACTGGCTAGGGGAAGAGACACCTAACTAAATGTAGGGCAGATCCTCTCCCCACCACCCTACAGGTATCTACTTCTGAGCAGAATAACAGACAGAACTCTCATAGCAACAGCCAAATGCTGAAGAGATTCTTCAATGCCCCTGTATTTCTAAACTTCACAAAGCTGCCCATGTTCTTATCTTTGCATTTCCATTTGACCGTAGCCCAGAATCCTTCTTACGAATAAATTGCTTTTTCTATACTTTAACCAGAATGTTTCTAGGACCCGCAATTAAAGAATCCTGACAACCGGCCAGGTGTGGTGGCTCAGACCTGTAATCCCAGCACTTTGGGAGATGAGGTGGGCGGATCACCTGAAGTTAGGAGTTCAAGGCCAGCCTGGCCAACATGGAAACCTCGTCTCTACTAAAAATGAAAAATTAGCTGGGTGTGGTGGCACAAGCCTGTAATCCCAGCTAATTGAGAGGCTGAGGCCAGAGAATCACTTGAACCTTGGAGGCAGAGG
>NW_016107589.1:987946-999118 GCF_001604975.1 Cebus imitator | reverse complement strand
TGCACTGTCCAACATGATAGTCACTTGATACATGTGTGGCTACTGAGCACTTGAAATGTGGTCAGCACACTATGGAAGTAATTTTTAAATTTTAATTTTTATTAGTTTAAGTTTACATTTAAATGTACTGAAAAGTATTACAACAAGGCAACAGATACCACCAAAAAGTAGTTATGTTGTACCACCACTAGTGGTCGGGCACAGTGGCTCACACCTGTAAGCCCAGGAGCTCAAGACCAGCTCAGGCAACATGACGAAACCCCATCTCTACAAAACATACAAAAACTAGCTGGGCATGGTAGCGAGCACCTGTGGTCCCAGCTACACAAGAGGCTGAGGCAGGAATATTGCTTGAGCCTAGGAAGTGGAGGCTTTAAGTGAGTTGTGATTGTGCCACTACACTTCAGACTAGATGACAGAGCAAGAGACCCTGTCATTAAATAATAATAAATACACAGAAGGAGCTAGTGGCCACCTTATTAGAGAGCAGAGCTCTAATTAACAAAATTAGAGGCCTGGTGCAGTGGCTCATGCCTATAATCCCAACACTTTGGGAAGCAGAGGGGTATGGATCACTGGAGGCCAGGAGTTTGAGACCAGCCGGGCCAACATGGTGAAACCCCATCTCTCCTAAAATACAAAAATTAGCTGTGAATGCTAGGTGGCAAAAATTAGGTGACATATGCCTGTAGTCCCAGCTACTTGGGAGGCTGAGGCATGAGAATCCCTTGAACCCAGGAGGCAGAGGTTGCAGTAAGCCGAGATTGTGCCACTGTACTCCAGCCTGGGCAACAGGCTGGCCCAAAAAAAAAAAATAATAATAATTAACAAAATTTAAAACACCCATTTAAATTTATTGCTGTAAGGTCCTCAAGAAAATACTGCAAGTGACAATGTAAACTGGGTCACATCCTTTAAGTAGTCCAGAAATATTTATCAAAAGCCAGAGAAAGGTTTACTCTTTGATTACAGTAAATTTATCCAAATAATTTAAAAGAAGGAAAAAAGGGCCAAAGAACAAAGGTGGGTTTTTTCAGTAGCAGTACAGTACTGACGAGCTAGCTGAAACAGTTCAAAATATCAAGAAAAAAGAACGATAGTTCAAATACAGATAATATCTGAACTTACAGATATCTTAATATATAATTAAAATACAGCTAAGAGATCATCAAAAATATTAGAAGGTCACGTAAACACATATAAAAGCAAAAACAAAATGTTAAATCAGGGAACAGAGAGAATAAACATTTTAATATATCAGAATTATGATCACATTTGAAGAAACCAAACATAATATAAAGATCCAGAGGCCTACAGAGAAATGTAATAGTTGTATTTTGCAGCAGACTCTTAAAATTACTTTGTTATTTTCCTGAATGGCATAGTTCTTCCCTTAGATATTACCAGTTACCTTTAAATGACATTTTGCTTTCTGACTCAAATTATTACTTCCTTTTGTTTTTTTTTTTTTGAGACGGAGTTTCGCTCTTGTTACCCAGGCTGGAGTGCAATGGCGCGATCTTGGCTCACCGCAACCTCCGCCTCCCGGGTTCAGGCAATTCTCCTGCCCCAGCCTCCTGAGTCGCTGGGATTACAGGCACGTGCCACCATGCCCAGCTAATTTTTTGTTATTTTTAGTAGAGACGGGGTTTCACCATGTTTACCAGGATGGTCTCAATCTCTTGACCTTGTGATCCACCCTCCTCGGCCTCCCAAAGTGCTGGAATTACAGGCTTGAGCCACCGCGCCCGGCCCCTACTTCCTCTTTTTAACCACCATTCCACTGAACACAAATTAAATGAAAAATATCTAGTGGATTAAATATATAGCTGTATCTTCTTAATTAGAAAGGGTTACTAAACCACAGAGCTTTACATAGAACTAGCATAGAATTTAGCAGACCTAATGATCCACGAGTATGACAATGTAAACTGGGTCATGTCCTTTAAGTAGTCTGGAAATATTTATCAAAAGCCACAGAAAGGTTCACTCTTTCTCTTGAACTCTCTAAAGCTTCCTTAACAGTGTGCCCAATGGTCCCAGCTGTGTGCTGTGATAAGGCCTTCAGCCTACCACATTTATCATTTATCGAATTTATCCAGTATGCCATGTAAATATTGGCATTTTATACATGAGAACAATTGGAAAGCACTATCTTAATGGATCAGAGTTCCATCCTTACAGCCTAGTTATAACTAATTGTAGCCTGGAAGCAGGATATACAAGTCAATTCAGCCACTGTATCCTTCTCCAAAGATGCTACTTCCAGAGGTTCTAAAATTTTCTCCAGCCCAATTAATAAGCTAATACAAAACAAATAAACTTTAAGAAGTAATAATTGTAACACATTATATTTTTGAAAAAAGGTATTAACACTAATAACTGAAAATTCCTTAGCAAGACTACATCGTTAAATTTTAAATTTTACTTCTTGCTCTTTTTCACTCACAAATGCCAAATTTTCACATATAGTTAGTGTATATTCCTGAGTGCTTGAGTGAGTCTACAATTGGAATGACATACTTAAAAGCTAAAGTTAATTCAACTGAGCTATTACCTTGTTGATGCTTTAACACTATTTGATTCCAAGACATTTTCAGTCATCCTTAATTGTACCACCTCTGGCATGTCATTTGATTTTTCTGCACCCTCTTCTGGAAGTTCTTCAATATGATCCAGCTTTTCATCTTCCTCTTCCTCAGAAAGTTCATTAACCTATATAAATAAAAGGAAATTCAGAATTAAAATGTAATGAAACTGTTAATTAGCAAGTCTAAGACATATTATTCTATGAAAATTTTGAACACAAACAACTCATTTTTATTTTCTGATTTCCTAGGACCATTGTCTGTTGTGGAGTAAGTAACTGCCAACTTTCTCATATCAAAATAAAATTGCAACCAGACAAATGTAACATTTTGAAGCAGGAGGTAATGACTGCAAAATTGGCATATCACTAGGAATATAAGTAAACCTATAAGGTATAATTAACATTAAGAAAACTTAATTTTCTAACTAGTTTGGTAAATGTAACACTTACAACAGACTTCTAATTAATCTGATTGCCAGATGTCTTAAGTCATTTTAATACAGAGTAAGTGTGAAAAAAGAAGGGCAAAAAAAATGTTGCCTTAAGATGTTAGCTACATTTTAGAAAATGTCAGATACCTTCTAAGTGATTCAGACTGAATTATTTATGAAGAGATGGGATTCTACAAGGAAGAACTCATATTTTGACCAGTAAGCACAAGTCAAGGTTATAATTCTCTTGCTAGCAGAAGCTCTAAAACACCCTCCATTATCAAAATGGCTATGTAGGTAATCAGTCTAGTAAAAAGATACTGAAATATTGGAGATGGAAAACCAGCAAAATATTTTCAAATGAGTTTTTTAGTTATCCCAAAGAAGAATCTATCTATAGAATGGCTTAATATAATTTAATACTAGTCATTAAAGATGCTGAACAATAAATGTATGCTTTTTCTCCATTCTAGAAAAATGCAATATAAATATCTAGAATAAATGTGTTTACTACATGTAACAGTGTATTTTTCCTGATAGACAAAAACAGTTGCTAGAATACTAGAATACTATCAGAAAGTAAAACTGCAACCAAAAGAAAGGTAATTACACTGTGATATTCTATCACACTCCTAATCAACAAGTACAGAATGCCTATTTTAATATATAATACAGGGTAGGTACAGTGGCTCACACCTATAATCCCAGCACTTTTGAGAGGCTGAGGTCGTTGGAATCCTTGAACCCAGGAGTTTCAGACCAGCCTGGGCAACATGGTGAAACTTTGTCGCTACAACACATACAAAAATTAGCCAGGCATAGTGGCATGCGCCTATAGTTACTACTCGGGAGGCTGAGGTAGGAGAATCACTCGGGCCCAGGAGGTCGAGCTTACACAGAGCCGTGATTGTGCCACTGCACTCCAACCTGGGTGACAGAATAAGACTGTCTCAAAATTAAATGAAGTACAATACAATAGTTAAAAGGTAGGCATCAGAGGCAGAAATATCTATATTCGCACATCTCTACTTGCCCCTATTTCCGACAACTAAACTTCTCCAAGTCTTACATATAAAATAGAGATGCTATACTAACTACCTGACAGAGCTGGTTGAAAGGATTAATAAACATAACTTCTTCAGCAATGTCTATACATAATAAGCAATGATACCGGCCGGGCGCGGTGGCTCAAGCCTGTAATCCCAGCACTTTGGGAGGCCGAGGCGGGTGGATCACAAGGTCAAGAGATCGAGACCATCCTGGTCAACATAGTGAAACCCCGTCTCTACTAAAACTACAAAAAATTAGCTGGGCATGGTGGCGCGTGCCTGTAGTCCCAGCTACTCAGGAGGCTGAGGCAGGAGAATTGCCTGAACCCAGGAGGCGGAGGTTGCGGTGAGCCGAGGTCGCACCATTGCACTCCAGCCTGGGTAACAAGAGCGAAACTCCGTCTCAAAAAAAATAAATAAATAAATAAATATAAAATAAAATAAAAATAAAAATAAAAGTGAAGCATTTAGTTCACATTTAAAGTACATGCGGCATACTCTGTATAATTCGTGTGCTTGTAAATATCTTCCCTAGTCTATCCCACATCATGTATAATGCTGATAAGGACTGAAAAATCACGGGCCTAAGTGATTAACTGAGAGGTAAGATTTCTACACAAAGGTGAAAATCTCAAATGACAGATCAGGTTTTAAAGTAGATCAAATGGAAAATTATCCTCTTTCCTCATCTATGTATTTAATAACTAGTGAAAGTTGAGAAGACATACTTAATATCCACCTGGTAATCTAAGCAAGGAAAACACTGGCCCAAAAAAAAAAAAATATTTTCAGAAGTGTAAAAGGGGGCCAAGTGCAGTGGCTCATGCTTATAACCCCAGCACTTTGGGAGGCCAAGGTAGGTGGATCACCTGAGTCCTGGAGTTTGAGGCCAGTCTGGCCAACATGGCTAAACCCCATCTCTACTAAAAATACAAAAATTAGCCAGGCATGGTGGTGAGCGCCTGCAGTCCCAGCTACTCAGGAGGCTGGGGCAGGAGAATTGCTTGAACCTAGGAGGAAGGGGTTGCAGCAAGCCAAGATCATACCACTGCACTCCAGCCTGGGTGACAGACAGAGACTGTCTTAAAATAAATAAATAAATAAATAAATAACGGCGAGGGAAAGGAATTATGGGAATTATTTTGGTTTATTAATAAAAGGCTGGGCACAAAAGCAAAATACCAGAAAAACATTTAAAGAAGACTTTTAAAACCGAGAATAAAAACTTATTCAGCTCACTCTTTTATGGTACAGAGATATTATTATTTTTAACATAGTTTTATTTGTTTTTGAGATGGAATCTTGCTCTGTCAATCAGGCTGAATGCAAAGGTACAAATCTCAGCCCACAGCAACCTCCACCTCAAGGGTTCAAGCAATTCTCCTGCCTCAGCATCCCGAGTAGCTGTGATTACAGACGCATGCCTCTATGGCTGGCTAATTTTTGTATTTTTAGTACAGTGTTTCACCATGTTGGCCGGGCTCGTCTGGAACTCCTGACCTCAGGTAATCCACCCCCTCAGCCTCCCACAGTGCTGGGATTACAGGTGTGAGCTACCATGACTGGACTATTTTAACATACGTTATATCACACTTTTTAAAATCATTTTGTGGGGCCAGGTGTGGTGACTCACATCTGTAATATCAACACTTCAGGAGGCCAAGGCAGGAGGATTGCTTGAGGCAGGAGGATTGCTTGAGGCCAAGAGTTCAAGACCAACCTGGGTGACACAGCAAAACTCTGTCTCCACAAAAATTTTAAAAAATTAGCCAAGCATCATGCCTGTAATCCTAGAACTTTGGGAGGCAGAGGTGGGTGGATCATCTGAGGTTGGAAGTTAGAGACCAGCCTGACCAACATAAAGAAACCACGTATCTACAAAAAATACAAAATTAGCTGGGCATGGTGGCACATGCCTGTAATCCCAGTTACTCAGGAGGCTGAGGCAAGAGAATCGCTTGAACCCGGGAAGTGGAGGTTGCAATAAGCCAAAATTGCGCCCTTGCACTCCAGCCTGGGTAACAAGAGGGAAACGCTGTCAAAAAAAATTTAAAAAAAAATTAGCCAAGCATTGTAACACATGCCTGTAGTTCCAAGTACTCAAGAAACTGAGGTGGGAAGATCACTTGAGCCCAGAAGTTCGAGGTTACAGTAAGTTATGACCATGCCACTGCACTCCAGCCTGGGTGGCACAGTGAGACCCTCTCAAAAAAATAATAAAATAAAATCATTTTGTGTCTAAAGTCAATAGCTCTGAGGAACTATGAAAGCCTTATACTTGATTATATTGAATATATTATATTCAATTCAATAAGCTTTATGGAAATTGATAGTCTCTACTATTTTCACCAATAGTCAACTAAAATACGACGAACAATTGCCTGTTGGGTTTTCTTCTTTCCCCTCCCAACTCCCAGGCCTCCCAGTGTAACTTCCTGCACTAAGAACTGACTCAATTATTTTGAGCTAGAGAAAGCATTAAAGAAGTTGGGTTAAAATGCTCTCTTACCCCACACTAATATTCAAAGTTTTTCTTGGTCCTCTCCTTGTCAACATGACCTTCTGCTTATCAACACTATTTTGTTCAGAAGTTATTTTGACCTTGCTCTACCTATGCAGCTGCCTCAACTTCACTTATGGAAAACCCTCATCCATACTTACATCTCTTCTTTCTTTGACTGCTGTAATTCCCTTCTCTAGGGCCTCGTGAAATGCCTGCTCTCCAGACTCCAGCTTGTGGAGAATGCTGCTACCTGCCTTCTCAAACGTATAAAGAAACATCGTTATCACCTCCCTCTTCAAACCACTCTACCGGATTCTCATTCATTTAAGGATCTATATACAAAATCCACTTGACTCTGGATCATCCTTCAAGCACTCCCTGTTCACCACCTCCAGCCACTTCTCTCTCTCTCATATTATTAATAAAAATATCTACTACCTGGAAAAGATTCTAATAGCCAAATACTTGCATTAATGGGATGAAACTATAAAATAATTAAGTGCTGGATAAACTTTGCTTCCTTCAAATAGCAAAATCAGGAGAAAAATCAAAGCACTTCCAAGATGGGTTAGGTCTGCCCACGTCTTTAAATATGTGGATAAGAAATTTAAAATATTTAAGAACACAATCAAATTGTGCTCAGTTTGAGGATACTTATGTTTACTTAAATACCTTATCAATTCTGCTTCACTAATCAAACTGAAGTTATCAAATTCACTTACCAAAAAACTTCATAAATCTGTACTTTTGCTATTTGTAAATCACTTACATTCCAGAAACATAATAACAATTGATAAGAAAATAGATTCTAATAATTAACAACATGAGACAAGATAATTAAATGTACGGCATGTCTGTCAGGACCCACTGCAGTACTTCATTTATTAAGCATAGTTAAATATGCTAACATCCTTTTTTCTTTTTTTTTGAGACAGGGTTTCACTCTGTCACCAAGGCTGGAGTGCAGTGGCATAATCTCGGCTCACTGCAACCTCTGCCTCCCAGATTCAGGTGATTCTTATGCCTGAAGCTCCAGAGTAGCTGGAGCTACAGGTGTGCACCAGCACACCTGAATAATTTTTGTATTTTTAGTAGAGATGGGTTTTGCCCTGTTCACCACGCTGGTCTGAAATTCCTGGCCTCAAATGATCCACCTGTCTCAGCCTCCCAAAATGCTGGGACTACAGGTGCAAGCCACCTTGTATGTCCTTTTTTCTATCCATAGGCAAATGTCCTTTTTTCTATCCATAGGCAAACACGCAGAATTCAAAACTACCTCAAAGTGCCTCACCATTCTATTTAATGCCAAGTACAATGTAATTTCTTTTTTTTTTTTGAGATGGAATCTCGTTCTATTGCCCAAGCTGGAGTGTAGTGGTGTGATCTCAGCTAACTGCAACCTCTGCCTCCCAGATTAAAGTAATTCTCTGCCTCAGCCTCCTGAGTAGCTGGAATTACAGACGCCCGCCACGCCCAGCTAATTTTTGTATTTTTAGTAGAGACAGGGTTTCACCATGTTGACCAGGCTGGTCTTGAACTCCTGACCTCATGATCCACCCACCTCGGCCTCCCAAAGTGCTGGAATTACAGGCGTGAGCCACTGGTACCCGGCCAGCACAATGTATTTTAAGTCAATTTTTCTAGAGCTTAAAAAAATACAAAACTACTGATACAATACATGTGATATATAGATACTTCAGCATGCATAAGCAAACTATGGGAGAAAAGATATTATTGCAGAATTATAGCAAAATATAAAACATAACCAAGGCATACTCTGCAGACTCTACAGAAGTCAAGATATAAATATTAAGTTGACATTACTAGTTCTTAGAAGTCAAATCATCTTAGAAATGTCAAAAATAAATGACACAAACATCATGTATACTATTTCATTTTGATCGGCCGTTACTCGTATTTTTGAAAATCACTGAACTGAAACATAAAGAAAATAGGCCGGGTGCAAGGGCTCACGCCTATCACCTCAGCACTTTGGAAGCCAGAAGCAGGCAGATCACTTGATGTCAGGAGTTCGAGATCAACCTGGCCAACATGGTGAAGCCCAGTGTCTACTAAAAATACATACACATACACGCACGCACACGCGCACGCGCGCGCACACACACACACACACACACACACACACACACACACGCCAGGCTTGGCAGTGCAACTGTAGTCCCAGTTACTTTGGAGGTGAAGCACAAGAATCACTTCAACTCAAGAGGTGGAGGCTGCAGTAAGCCAAGATTGCAACACTGCACTCCAGCCTGGGCAACCAGAGCAAGCCTCCATCTCAAAGAAAGGTGGCATGCAGAACTCCCCAATAGGTGGGATTTCTTTTGAGCATCAAAAAACATCAAAGGTTTAAGGTGTATCTATCTACTTATCCTCTTCTTGTCATTTTGCTTCAAGCACGAATAATTTAAAAGATGTATCAGTTCTTTAAATCAAGTTTTTAAGTCAAGAACTGTTTATGATAACTGGAACCCCTCAAAAAATGTGGCAAAAGTTCCATGTATCACTAATTCAGGCTACAAATTCTACCTACTTAATTTATGACATACACACACACAGACACAGATTTCATCCTCAGTCTACACACTGCAAACTCTAATCTGGCATCTATTCCTGTTCCTTTAAAGTTCCTGATACTTAGGAGATGCAAAGGAAGAAAGAAAAGAGAAATTAGAAAAAAGAGAAGAGGAGAAAGGGAAGGAGAGGAGAAGGAAGGGAAAGCCAAAGATAAAAATGCTTACATGGACGGTCGCAGTGGCTCACACCTGTAATCCCAGCATTTGGGAGGCCGAGGTGGGTGGATCACCTGAGATCAGTCAGAAGTTTGAGAACACCCTGATAAACATAGTGAAACCCCATCTCTACTAAAAATACAAAAATTAGCCAGGCGTGGTGGCAGGTGCCTGTCATCCCAGCTATTCAGGAGGCTGAGGCAGGAGAATTGCTTGAACCTGGGAGGCAGAGGTTGCAGTGAGCCTAGATCATGCCACTACACTCCAGCCTGGGTGACATAGCAAGACTCTGTCTGGGGGCTGGGGGTGAATTCATGCTTACATGAAAAACTGAAGAAAGTACAAACCCCAAATATTAAAAAGTATTACTCACAAAAGTTAACAAAAGCATAAAAACTCTTTTAAAGTTAGGCTGCCCAGAAAATGAAACTTCAAATACACATAATGAGATATAAGAATTATCAGGACTAATGAAAATCTGTATGATAAACAACTTCTCAGAAGATGATGTTTTGTAATCTCACAGCAAATGAAGGGAAGCAACCATGCAAACCTGAATACATTTGAAGAGTGACAGGGCAGCTTCTAAATATTGTATCAGAAGCAAAGAGAAACCAAAATTGTTCTCAGAAAACCAGAGTGCACCATCCCCTTTCTAAGTGGGGACTGATACTATGAATCAAATAAATTGTAAAGATTCTACCCATACAATAGGAAACCACAAGAAAATAATGTGCTCTCTATATTCTAATAAGATCTCCAAGACACACTGTTAACTGCTGAGACAAAACAAGGGGCAAAACAGTGTGGAGAGTATGCTACTTTCTTGTCGGAAAAAACTGTCGGAAAATATTTACTCGTATTTGCTTTTAAAAACTGGAAACACAATAAACCAAGGGGAGGAAAGAAAGAAAAAGTGAGTAGGGATGACAGCAAAACATTTTAACATAAATTCTACCTTTTTAAAGAAACAGGTGAATTATTGTCCTTTAAAAAAAAGTGACTTCACAGGTTTTAATGTTAATAAAAGTTTGGTGGCAAACCACTTAAGTGCAGAAGAAAAACTTCAACATAGACCTAAATCACAAATTTTAAACCTGAGAAGACTGAACTAATATGGCTTTGCAATAAATTGTAATTACTCAGCTTCAAAATTCCCATTTCATAAAGGAGAAAGTATGAGCCTGTATAGTCTCAACCATCAAGATTATAAGCTTCTAAATGCAGTGGCTTATGCCTATAATCCCAACATTTTCAGAGGCCAAGGCAGGAGGCTTGCTTAAAGTCAGGAGTTCAAGACCAGCCTAGGCAACATAGCAAGACCCTGTCTCTGTAAAAAATGAAACAATTTTTAAAAATATTATAATGTAACCTCAGAAAGAGATTTTAATAATCTAGTTACCAGAATTTAAAAATTACCTGCCACTTAAACGATTAATATCCAGATGTTTCTCATTAATGACAATTCTACCATTGTGTTAATTTGCTGTATTACTGAAGAAAAACTTCAAATTTTAAAAAATTTGTACTGAATCTTTCCCTCTAAATTTCTCACTCCTTGCCTATATTCCTCTATACTAGAAGTTTCTCTGCAAAAAAAACAAAAACAAACACATTGCATTATCCTTACAAAATAACAATAGTTAGAAAACAAACAAAAACAAAAAATCTCTACCGTATACTCTGATTTCAGTGCCTTTTCCTTATTAATTGAATTACAGAGCACAGGATGTTATTTAGGAAAAAAAAAATCATAAACATGCCACCTACTGATATTACATATACTAACCAAGATAATTACTTCTAGGTCACGACTTAAATTCCACATATGTCTGTGGCAAGTCTTTAA
>NW_016107589.1:967705-987591 GCF_001604975.1 Cebus imitator | reverse complement strand
ATCTCTTGACCTCGTGATCCACCCGCCTCGGCCTCCCAAAGTGCTGGGATTACAGGCTTGAGCCACCGCGCCCGGCGAGCATATTATTCTTAAAAAAAAAAATTATCCATCCAAATAGAATAGTCTCACCTGTTCAGTAATTGAACTCAAATCATTAGATGAAAAATCTTCCTCTTCATTCTCGAAAAACTCATAGTAGTTTTCCAGAAGTCCAGCCATGATCCTGCTCACTATTTCTTGCTCTTTCATATCTTCCACATCTGTGTAAATGCTAAGAATAAAAGTCCAAATTGAATTGAGAGTTCTTAAATCAATCACAGGTAAAATTGGAAGAAAACCAGTGAACCGCTTTATAAACATGGGCAACTTATAACACCATTCTGTGCTTCCATTTTCCCATCTGGAAAACCTACTTACCTAATTTGTACCCTGTTCACAAAAATGCTGTAAGGATTAATCAGATCTAGTATAAAAAATAATGGTTCGCTGAGCAACCTATGATCGTTGGGAGACAATATAATGATTCTATTTCACATATCTAATTTTTAAAAATTAAACAAAAATTTTTCAAACAACTTACTGGAAGACATCTGGACCAAAGACAGCAGCCAAAGACTCTGCAGACCAAATTTCTTCATGATGTGATGCTACATTGGCTAAAAATCTACACAGAAACTTTAACAAACTGTAATTAACAGGTGGAAGCTGTTGCAAGAGGAACCTCAACTTTCTTCCAAATTCATCTTCATTATTATAATCTATAAAATATAATGACAGGTTTTTTTTTTTTAATAAAGCAAAAAGCAAAGCTCTGATATTTTGCCAGGTTCACATTACTCCACCCACATCACCTTTTTACTACAACAATTCAAAACCTCTTCACTTCCTCTACTGGGGCCAAACGCCTTAGGACTTTGCATTTCACTTATGAAATGAAGAAGAGGTGGAGAGGGGGAGCTGGAAAAAAGGAACTCAACCCCTGCTGGAGGATGTTTTCCTCATCTATTACTCATTGGCTCCAATTCTCTAGTTTTTTTTTGTTGTTTTTTTTTTAATTCTCATCCTACTGTCTCCAGCATGAACGTACCTGTGTTTCCACACTAGTGCCAACACTAAGAAGTCAAAATGCACTGGCCATGCCAGTCAATACAAACCACTAGGGAGCAAAGCAGAGATACAATTTGAGGGGCTAATAGCATCAGTGATATCTTTCAGCTTGGACGAAATGAAAAACAAGGAACGAACAAGGTAACAGAGTGATTTTCTTCTCCTGGTTTCCTGAAATAACAATTAACTTCAACAATATCAGCAGAACTAAATTAAAAAGTCTTTCATTTCTCCTCTGTTTTTCTACTCTAAATTGATGTTGGTTTCTGCTTATCAAGCAAACTTTATCACAAGTTAGGCCTTGTATTTATCATGTCAATGAGTTTTCATTAACAGAAACTAGACCCATATTAATCCCACTTGATTGGTGAGGATCCCATTTGGGAGAAAAGAGTGCTCAGAGGTCCTCTCGAAATGAAGTGATTTATTGCTTCATGAGTAAAAACCAACTCAATTATGTTTCATTTTATATTTTCCCCAAGTTCTTAAAATTATTTTATTGAAAAACTCTTGGTAAAAGGTTATGGTCATGATATTAGCCATCTCTGCTAAATAATACTAGTCTAGAAAGTTCATCAGGAAATAGAACTCCAGTACTATGTTTAAGAAAAAATTTTGGCCTGGTACAGTGGCTCACGCCTGTAATCCCAGAACTTTGGGAGGCTGAGGCAGGCATATTGCCCGAGCTCAGGAGCTCGAGGCCAGCCTGGGCAACATGGCGAAATCCCACCTCTACCAAAAATACAAAAAGTAGCCAGGTGTACTGGCAAACACATGTGGTCCTTGCTATTCAGGAGGCTAAGGTGAGAAGATGGCTTGAACCTGAGAGGCAGAGGTTGTAGTAAGTCAAGATCACGCCACTGCACCTGGGTGACAGAGTGAGACCCTATCTCAAAAATTAAAAAAAAAAGAAAAAAAATTTTAAGTTTATCAAGAAAGGACAGCCGGGCACGGTGGTTCACGCCTGTAATCCCAGCACTTTGGGAGGCCAAGGCGGGCGGATCACCAGGTCAAGAGATTGAGACTATCCTGGCCAACATGGTGAAACCCCATTTCTACGGGGGAAAAAAAAAAAAAAAAAATTGGGCATGGTGGCGCGTGTCTGTAGTCACAGCTACTCGGGAGGCTGAGGCAGAATTGCTTGAACCCGGGAGGCGGAGGTTGCAGTGAGCCGAGATCACGCCACTGCACTCCAGCCTGGCGCCTGGTGACGGAGAGAGACGCTGTCTCAAAAAATAAATAAATAAAAGTTTATTTATCAAGAAAGGCTACAGTCACATGAGTTTTACTTAAAATTTAAAATGCAACCAATAACAACTCTTCTATATTTTGCAATATTATCAACTGTCCATTCAAATGCACCAGTACTTCAATTTTAAAATTGGATGGAATAGTCCCTGGATTTATGTTTAAATCACTGTACCTATAGCTGATTGGAAATTTTAACAACCTAAGCATTCAGCAGAAAAGGATTATTTTAGAAAATCACATATTAAAAATGCAAGCAGTTAATATTATCAATACAATGAAGATATCAACACTGACAAATTCTACCTAACATTGTCTCCAGCTCTGTGGCACTTGTCATCTAGCATACCCATCCATAGGTTTATTTTTATCATCTATTTATCCATCTTCCCTTATTCCCTATAGCATTTTAGTTCTGTTAAGGCAGAATTTTTTTTTTTTCTTTGAGACAGGCTATTGCTCCAGGGTAGGGTGCAGTGGCATGACCACAGAGGGTCACTGCAGCCTCAACCTCCCAGGCACAAACAATCATCCCACATCAACCTCCTAAGTAGCTAGAACCATAAGCAAATGCCACCACAGTTGGCTAATTTTTGAAGTTTTTGTAGAGACAGGGTCTCCCTATGTTGCCCAGCCTGGTCTAGGACTTCTAGGCTAAAGCGATTCTCCGGCCTCAGCCTCCCAAAGTGCTAGGATTACAGGCGTGAACCACCATGCCCAACCATGAGGCAGATATTTTCATCTAGTTTTTTTTCAGTGCTGAATTCTCAGCATCTAGGGCAAGGGTCCCCAACCGGGGCTGTGGACCCATCTGTGGCCTGTTAGGAACTGGACCACATAGCAGGAGGTGAGCAGCGAGTCAGATTCTCATAGGAGCAAAAATGCTACTGTGAACTGTGCATGCAAGGGAACTAGGTTGTACATTCTTTATGAGAATCTAATGCCTAATGATCTGAGTTGAAACAGTTTCATCCCAAAACCATTCCCCCTTCCCATCAGTGGAAAAAATGTTTTCCACAAAACCCATCCCTGGTGTCAAAAAAAGTTGGGGACTGCTGATCTAGAGCAATGCCTAGCATATAGCAGATGTTCAATAAACATTAGTTGAATTCACTAAATGAATGCACAATATCTGAAAAAAGATGTTGAACTTACTACACCATTTGACTTGGCAAGGTGATAAGCTTGTGGGCAATACTGTTTTTGTTTGAAATACTAGCCACATTATCCAAAGTTGTTTGGGTACATTTCTACTACATATTTATACCTACACAGACCTGTTTCTAAAGTCTTCAAGTAAGGCAGAGAAGCCTTTCAAAATATATTAAATATATACACACTTGCTTAAATTTCTTTCCTTTGGAGTCTACTTTCTAGTTAAATCATATCCAGAAAAAATAATGTATGGGAAGTTTCCCCTAGTAATTCCTTCAAGTACTGTAACATTTTTTGGAAATGTTCTAACTAATCCACAAAACTGCTAGCTATGTTTTCTACAAAAACACAATGTATAAGCCACTGGACTAACCATTACGGTCTAAACCAGGAATTGTCAACATTTGATAATGAATGGCTGTCATGACTTTGAGGAAGACAGTGCCTTTGGTAGAGGTCAGGGATGCTGCTAAACATCCTACAGTATACAACCCCCTATCACAAAAAATTATCCAGCCCAAAATCAACAGTACCAAGGCTGTGAAACCCTAGTCTAAATACAAGGTTTAACCACACCAGTGAATGCACTATCCTGCTACCACAGAAAAATGAAACCACTTATTAAAAACAAAAGCTGAAATACAACTGCAACAAGGCTTCCTCCATGATCTTAAAAGCAGTAACTCTGTCATGTATTTGTGAACATTAAAATAATATCATATTATTTATCTACAGCTGGGTGCTATGGCTCATGCCTGTAATCCCAGCACTTTGGGAGGCCAAGGTGGGTGGATCACTTGAGGTCAGGAGTTCGAGACCAGCCTGGCCAACATGGTAAAATCCCATCTCTACTAAAAACACAAACATTAGCCAGGTATGGTGGCACGTGCCTGTAGTTCCAGCTACTGAGGAGGCTGAAGCACAAGAATCACTTGAACCTGAGAGGCGGAGGTTGCAGGGGGCCAAGACTGTGCCACTGCACTCCAGCCTGGGTGACAGAGCAAGACTCTGTCTCAAAAAATAAAAGAAACAAACAAAATTCTCTACAATAAATAAAGGGCAGAAAGGGCCAGGCAAGGTGGCTCATGCCTATAATCCCAGCACTTTGGGAGACCAAGGCAGGTGGATCACCTGAGGTTCGGAGTTCGAGACCAGCCTGACCAATATGGTGAAACCCCATCTCTATTTAAAAAAAAAAAAAAAGAAGAAAAAGAAAGGAATCTTTGTTCAGAGATCTAGACACTTTCTCAAAAGAATGACTGAAGAATGAACAAACAGATGACATTACAACATAAATGCAAATATCACCTCAAATACTACCATACCTAGCTGCATAGCTATTAAAGAAATGGGTATACATGTAAGTACATGTGCATACATACACACGCTAATGATTATGTATGTATAAGTGGAAAATAGAAGACGACAGTGGATTTCTCATATTAAACATGAAAGCACTTATGCACCATAAGCATTTTTGCATATCTTAAATTCCTTCACAAGTGAATGTTAACATAAGAATAATTAATAAGATGCATGCCGTAATTCCATGAATGTCAACATAGTTGATGATGTTGTCATAATTTTAAATGAAAACGAGGCCAGATACAATGGCTCACACCTGTAATCCCAGTGCTTTGGGAAGCTGAGACGGGATTGCTTGAGCTCGGGAGTTCAAGACCCGCCTGGGCAACAAAGCAAGATCTTGTCTCTACAAAAAATAAAAAATTTAAAAAATTAGCCAGCCATGGTGGTACATGGCTGTAGTCCCACCTACTCAGGAGGCTGAGGTGGGAGGATCACTTGAGCCCTGGATATCAAGTCTGTAGCGAGCTAGGAACACACCACTGCACTCCAGCCTGGGCAACACAGCAAGACCATTTCAAAAACAAAAAACAAAAAACGACAACAAATAAATAAAAGAAAACCAATTGAAATTATGATCCCAGTGAAAAATAAATAGCTTCTGATAGATAGAATCAGTGAGTCAATGACTTTGCTTCCATTAAATCTCATTCCAATTATCAATTTAAAAATTTTCATTCAGGACTGAAAGATTATCTGACGCTTGGAACTTTAAACATGTGTCTGCAATTCAGCTAACAGAGGGAACATGTAAACCTATGACTATAAAGAGAATAGCTCTAGAGTTATTTTAAAAGGCTCAAAAAAATTTTACCATATCGATTTCTGTTCATATTTAATAAATGCAAAATGCAGGCCAGGCACAACGGCTCATGCCTATAATCCCAGCACTTTGGGAGGCTGAAGCAGGTGGATCACGAGGTCAGGAGTTCAAGAACAGCCTGGCCAATCTGGTGAAACCCCATCTCCACTAAAAAAAACACAAAAATTAGCCGGGCATGGTGGCGCCTGTAGTCCCAGCTACTCAGGAGGCTGAGGCAAAAGAATCGCTTGACCCTCGGAGGCAGAAGTTCCAGTGAGGTGAGATGGCACCACTGAACTCCAGCTTGGGTGACAGAGCAAGATGCCACCTCAAAAAATAAAAATAAAAAAGGCCAGGCACAATGACTCACACCTGTAATCCTAGCACTTTGGGAGGCCGAGGTGGGTGATCACCTGAGGTCAGGAGTTCGAGACCAGCCTGACCCATCTCTACTAAAAATACAAAAACTGGCTGGGTGTGGTGGTGCATGCCTGTAATCCCAGCTACTCAGGAGGCTGAGGCAGGAGAATCAATTGAACCTGGGAGGCAGAGGTTGCACTGAGCCAAGATGTACCACTGCATTCCAGCCCAGGCAACAAGAGTAAAACTCACCACAAAAAAAAAATAAAAATAATTTTTAAAATAAAAAAATAAAAGCAAAATGTTTATTAGGTGTCTCAATATAAACGTTTGAAAAATTCCGCAGAAGCGCGAACAAGGCCGCCAGATGTGCAGGCAGCGGAGGAGGAGGAAGAGATGGACCTCCCGGAATCGGCCTCAAGGGTCTTCTGCAGCCGCATCATGAGCAAGGTGAACACAGATGACGTCAACGTCATCATCCTGGCCCAGAAGAACATGCTGGACCGCTTTGAGAAGACCAATGAGATGCTGCTGAACTTCAATAACCTGTCCAGTGCCCGCCTGCAGCAGATGAGCGAGCGCTTCCTGCACCACACGAGGACCCTGGTAGAGATGAAACGGGACCTGGTCAGCATCTTCCGCCAGATCAGGACACTGAAAGGGAAACTGGCCCAGCAGCACCCGGAGGCCTTCAGCCACATCCCGGAGGCATCCTTCCTGGAGGATGAGGATGAAGACCCCATCCCACCCAGCACCACGATCACCATCGCTACCTCAGAGCAGAGCACGGGCTCCTGTGACACCAGCCCTGACACCATCTCACCCTCCCTGAGCCCCGGCTTCGAGGACCTGTCCCATGTCCGGCCCAGTCCCCCAGCCATCAATGGGCGCAGCCAGACAGATGATGAGGAGATGGGCGAGTAGCCCTGCTGCCTGGTGCCTTGAGGGTCTCAGGGCAGCGGCATACAAGGTGGCAGCAGATGACCCTGCCTTGTTCTGTCACCCAGGGTGCCTTTGTTGCCCCATTCTGTCACCCAGGCTCCCAGGGGGACAGGGCTCTCTCGAAGGGTGTGGATTGCTGAGCGGGGTCTTTCATTCTGGCTCCTTCCTTCCTCAGAACACATCTCCTCTGCAAGACTCCTCTGCCATGCCAGGGCATGCCCATCCCAGCAGGAGTTGCGGGGCTGGGCACGGGAATTTTTCCAGAGCTGAGCCTCATGTCTGCTGTGAATAATGCTTAAAAAGGTTCCCAGAGACCAGAGCCAGATGTCCGCCACCTCTGGTCAGGACCTCCTTGAGGCGCACAAGCACGGTCTCGTGTGAGTTCGCCCCCGCTCACCCCTGCACCCGCTAATTCTGCTTTTCCTGCCCTTTCCTCTGTAAAAGTATCAAATACTTTCTCCTCAGTATCTCAAGGAAGTTTCTGAAATAGGTCAAAGGCTCAAGAGGAAGGCTGGAGGGCCGTCCATTCAGCCCTGAGCGTGCTGAGGCCTGTTTCTCGGAACACAGGTTAGTGGAACCTGAGGGCCCAGTAGGCCTCTCTGAGGGCCTCCATGGAACAAACGGAGCCACTCGGGAAAGAATTTAATGGGATATTTTTGTACCCGATGTTTACAGATGCTATTGGGAAGCTATCAATAAAAAGACACCATTACTAAAAAGGGGAAAAAAAAGAAAAAAGAAAAATTCCTGTAAGAATAAAATGAATTCAAAAATTCAAAACAAAAAAATGTAATATTTGGGGGGAGAAAAATTAAAGTGACACTTTGGAAAAAGGGTAGCCTTACTAATAACGTTTTGTTTTGAAGCCTGTTTTTTGATCCACGTTATAGAGTAAAAGTACAGCAGTGAATCAGGTTAAGTTCAAAGTGAGCCTTATGATTTAGCTGCACAGAAAACTTGTGTAAGAGGGTCACAGAACGTCTTTGCATTGACCCTTATGTATGAATCAGAGACACCTAACTAATTTAGGCTCATAGGAATTTAAAATTTAAGAAGAAGATGGATAAACACTTTCAAAAGAAAATACACTTTCTCTGACAACATAATACTTAAGGATATATACACACACATTATAGAATGCCCAGCTGTGATAGAGATAGGTATAAAGGAAGTAGTTATAATTCTTAGCATAACTGAATTGCTTTAGAAGACCCGATTCAAAAATAATTGAACTCCATAATACCAAAAAAGCCTGAAAAGGTAATTTTAAAATTCAAGAAATATATAACGTTATATGCCAACTTTACACATTTTCCCTATATAATGAAGCATGTCCCTCCATTACATACACATGAATACCATTTGGCTCTAGGAACAGAAGCCTTTCATCACTTCTTGGTTCTTTTACCTTTCTGCTGCCTCTACCATTATTTTTCCTGTTCCTATTCCACTCTAGCTAAGCACTACTTTTAGTCACCACCAAAAAAAACCCGACAAAGATAAATCTTTTTTTGTTTCTTTGGCTTAGAGTCTGATGTTCAATTTGATATTCATTTCCTTTAGGTAAGCGTCCAAGAACAAGCTTTAGGTATATTCCAAGCCTAGAATCAAAGTTGTCTTCTTGCTTTTTTGCTAGGAAATTCTACCAAACCAGGGATAAGTAACTCTAATATTAGTAGTATCACCACTAAGCAACACCTTTGGCTACTATAGGACATTATGCCCCCACACACATTACCTTACATAATTTTCTTTTTTTTTTTTTTTTTTTGATGACCCTCCTACTCCTTGTTCTTGTCTCTTCCTTTTCCTCTTCACCCTGTATCTTAGGCTAGTAAGACCAATCACAAAAAGTAAATGGTACTAGAGGGATCCAGGAAGTTGCATTTCCCTTGACAAGATCATACAGCCCCAAAAAGCAAGTGAGAAAATAACAAATATCTAAAATACTATACTTACTGCTTACATGTCAAGATCTCTAAAAGGTAAAGACTATGACATTAACAATAAATGACCTACTGATAAGTATCACATTATGTTACCTTGAGAAAGCTGCATCAAGTGAATATGTAAACTGCCAGGGATAACAGGTTCAGGAAGTTCTTGAAGAAAAAATCTAAGAAGGCTAATAGCTGAGGGAACATCTGCTTCCTTAACCAAATCCACCTCTTCTCCGCTGTCGTATCTCTGCCGAAGCCACTCCACTGTCTCAGC
The DNA here is from genome assembly GCF_001604975.1 of Cebus imitator. Classification (NCBI taxonomy): domain Eukaryota; kingdom Metazoa; phylum Chordata; class Mammalia; order Primates; family Cebidae; genus Cebus; species Cebus imitator. The sequence continues at coordinate 978,398 of NW_016107589.1, read as the reverse complement.
ATTCCCATTGACTTGAAAAAGTCCTTGTTGCTCCAGACCTCCTACATTAGTTCAAGGCAATCATTAAATGTGCTGCAATGTCAACTGCTTGACCACATATATTCATTCTCCAATTAACTTAAAATACTCGTGCTTTTGGAAAGCCTTTCTTGGCTCCCATGATTTGACTAAAAACCTTCAAATTATACATCTAGAAACATATTATCTCTGTTCTGAGGGCTATTCTATTTTATCCCACCCCTTATATCCATTAAAAATATTCCTATCACCCCCACTAAAACTTGTTCTAGGCTGGGCAACTGTCATTTCCAAGTATATGAATTTAAGTAAAAATCACACTAAAACATTAAAAAGAATTCCTAGGTTTTCCTATGTTTTGGACTTTCCATACTAAAAAAAAACAAAAAATTAAAAATCCAAGGTCAAAAAGGGTAAGTTGTGTTTATTAAAACAAAAGCTAGCCCTCAAAGTAAGGAAATGTATACCATGTTCCTCAATATAGTCCACAACGTGGCGGACTATGAATGGAACCTCATTGTCTGGATGTCCTCCCTGCTGCAGCTCATCAAGTGGAATTCCAAATATTTTGTTAGCAAGAACGGAGTTGCAGTTACTCAAGGAAGGGGAGGAGCTCTTCCTCATATCTTTTTTGCAGCCAGAAATCAAAGCTGTCTTTTCTGCCAAACGAAAGACAAAAAAAAAAAAAGACTATAATGATTAACAGGTGGCAATATGACTAGATACATTAAAGAAAAATGCTTTACACCTGAATGTGTTCTCATCTATTTAAGTATGTTCCAGTTATCAGGCCTATAGTGTATTCTACAGATGAAGTTCAGTATAATTACCTAAACATATTCCCTATTACGAACAGTTAATGCTGAATGCTCCCTTTAATGCTTGCATATTTATCAACAATGGCAAAGTTAATCATCCAAGATTTAGCAAGAGACATTGCCTCAAAGACAAATTAAGGAGCAAATCTGGCTCCAAGAAAACCTTTGCTGAACAAGCCTATTAATGACACAGGTAAATCCAAACCCATTCTGGACTGTGCCATATAAATTTCATCTAACCCCTCATAAACCCAAACAGGAGAGAATCCTTCCTAAAAAGTGATGATCTAATAAACGCTTTTTATCAATGATGGGCTAATAAGAACAAGATTAACAAGTTCTTATTTCTACATGACAGAGCAGCTATAATACATTTTTATAAAAAAGAAATTTTTCAAGTCTGGACAACAACTTTCAATAAGAGATGTCCTTTTATCAACACTACTATTCTTTTTTTTTGGGACAGAGTTTGATGCTTTTTGCCCAGGCTGGAGTGCGATTATGCCACCTCGGCTCACTGCAACCTCCGCCTCCTCGGTTCAAGTGATTCTCCTGCCTAAGCCTCCCATGTAGCTAGGATTACAGGCACGAGCCACCATGCTCGGCTTGTATTTTTAGTACAGATGGGGTTTCACCATGTTGGCCAGGCTGGTCTTGAACTCCCGACCTCAGGTGATCCGCCCACCTTGGCCTCCCAAAGTGCTGGGATTACAGGCACGAGCCACTGCGCCTGGCTTCAACACTGTTATTTCATAATTACCCAAAAGAAAAATTGTCAGAGCCATCCAGTTTAGAAGAAATAGTTACTTGCCCTAATTTTGCAGGAATTGTGATCAGTAAAGAAGTGGGAGAAAACAATGTCTCAGATGGCCATTTCCAATATCTGACACATCAGAGAACAAGTAATCCCAAGAAAAATTTGTTTTCTAAAATAAACACACTATATTTATTACTTTATGTAGGAAAAGAGTATTTGTAAAAGAAAGAAAAACTCAAAGGTTGTTAATGAACAAAATGACACCAGCTGGTCTTTTCTCCATCACACAAGATAAATAATTTCTTTCTCACTGCAAGAGAAGGACAGTAAATCACGAAGATAAGTCTACTAAAATTCTTAAATTTACAAAAATAAGGTCCACTGGATCAAATGTATATCCACTGGTAGAGTGTCACAACATGACTAGGAAACAATGCAGCCAACTTAAAGGAAAAGAAAAAATTAACTTAGGGACAGCAAAATGCCATACATTTACATAGTCTCAGACAAGCAACATCCATTCCTCAATGTATCTGGTGCCAGCTAAGAACTACAACACCTCAAGTTAAATCAAATAGTAGCTACAGGGGACAAGTTCCAAAATCTCTATGAATTTATAGAGCATGACAGTTACCATTTCGAAAACTTACCTTTCAGTACTTAAATACCTAAGTTTAAAAAATGGCTTCTGCACCAGCTACCCTCACTGAGCAAGCATTCCTTTGTCATTTATGGCTGTTTGAGATTATGGCAGAAGATCAGCCTGTAGTTCCTCATTGAAGAAATGCAGAACTCGATCAGTACTTCAGCAGTTAATCTACAAGACAAAAACAATTATTTCAATCTCCTACAATATCTTTAACTGTCAGAAGAGACTACTAATAGCAGCAGCAGTAAAGTCCTCTTAAGAGGTTAACTATATTGAAAGGTATTCTTCTGCCTGAAAAACCTATCTGTAACCTAAAGGCAAAACCTTGAAAAGGTTTCAGATGATGATAGAAAACTGGAGAAGAATCTTTCTGCTGAAGATAAATAAACAAATTGAAAAGGAGGATATGTAACAGGACACATCTTCAAGGACTACACCATTCAAATAATCCATTTTCCTCAATTGTGTGCACACACCCTACCCCATCCCATTCCTTTCTCATTTCCTCATATACTGAGAACTAAACATGGAAGTATTTTCAAAAGATCAAACAATCAAAGACATAATTTAAGCTTGGTACTACACTTAAGTACTTTCTTCTTTTCTTTATATACAACATAGTGGTTGTCTGAGCTCCCTAATCTAGAGAAGCAATAGCATATGTTGGAAAAGAGCAAAAAGAACAGACCCAGAAAGGTTTAGATTCAAATACTAACTCCACCATTTTGTAGATACATGACAGTGAACAACTTCCATGTCTCTGAGCCTAGGTTTCTTTACATAAAATAAGAAACTACCTGTACAAGCCAGGTGCACTGGCTCATGGCTATAATCCCAGCACTTTGGGAGGCCAAGGTGGGAGAATCACTTCTGCCAGGAGGTAGAGGCTGCAATGAGTTGTGATTGCACCACTGCACTCCAGCCTGGGCAACAAAGTGAGATCCTGTCGCAAAAAATAATATAATACCTGTACAGGTGTTAAGTTTAACTGAGATAACATATGTATATAGCAGACAGAGAACCAGTCTCCTCTCTTCTTTGCATAATGCTAAAAGACCAGCAATTAGGCTGGGGAGAGAGAGAAGAACTTGTCTGGCAAAATGTTTAATACTTGGTCTCATCATCCTCTGTGAATTCTAATGGTATCATTATCCTCTATGAATTCTAGTAATCTATTTACAAAGCTTTTAGTAAGTTCAGGAAACTACACTGCAGGACTCTATCAATCAGTGTGGTTTTTCAAAGAAGTGTTATTAGTAACATACACCTCCAGGAGGAACATTAAAAACTAAGGGGAAGGAAAACCACATTCCCACAACAAATCTTTTAGTAAATGATTACTTGCAAAACATCCTGAAATGCCTGCTAAAACATGCAGTTTATCTACCTATCTATTCATTTGAAAACAGCTTCAAAATTAGATTGTTTAGAGAACTTCAGAGACAAGGTATTTAACAGACTTACATTAAAAGTCAGGCTGATACCCTCAGGACATAAAGGCGGATTTGCTCAATGTACTATAAATGAAAACTCACTATAAAAGTCTGCCAGGGAACAAGTTCTATACATCACTAAAATGGCTACTCAGTGTTTAGAATGCCTTGTTAATGAAACGAATAACCTGTTTCCTTTTTAATTTTTTTATTTATTTTTGAGACAGGGTCTCACTCTGTCACTCAGGCTGGAGTGCAGTGGTGCAATTATAGCTCACTGCAGCTTCAAACTCCCAGACCCAAGTGATCCCCCGCCTCAGCCTCCCAAATTGCTGGGCCAACAAGCACACACCACCACGTCCAGCTTTATTTTTAGTAGAGAGGAAGTCTCATGTTGCCCAGGCTGGTCTCAAACACCTGGCCTCAAGCAATCCTCCCAACTTGCTGGGATTACAAAATGTTGGGATTACAGGCATGAGCCACTGCTGCCAGTCAGGAACCTGTTATCTCATTCTCATGTCCTCTACTGCCCCCAACCTCTAACTAGACAATCTGAAAGCATATTTTCCTAAGGTAAGACTGGGTAGGAATCTACGAATTCATCAGTAAAAATTTACCCTCACTGCTAGGAAAACAATCAAAGGTATAAATCTTTCTGATGATGAGTTTCTCTCTCCTGAGGATGATAGATATAGCAGCATCAAACATTAAATGAGCAGTTATTATATGCCAGATAGTTCCATGGACTTTACATGTATTAAGGTCTTCTTTAACCCTTACTTTAATTAGACATTGCAGAGGTACACCAATTTACCCACAGTCCAAGCATATAATCAGAGTCAGAGACAGAATATGAAACCAGAGAATGTGATTCTCAAAGTCCTTATGCTCTTAATCACTATACTATATTTCCATGTAAATTATCACAATTTACAGTATGATAGAATGTCACATTATGGTGCTCAAACTAGCCAGTCTGCTTCTTTTTTTGAGATAGGCTGGAGTGCAGTGGCATGATGACAGCTCACTCACTGCAGCCTCAACCTTCCCAGGCCTATGTGATCCCCCCACCTCAGACTCTAGAGTAGCTACGACTACAGGCATGCGCCACCACATCCAGCTAATTTTTGTACTTTTTGTAAAACTGAGGTTTCACCACATTGCCCAGGCTGGTCTTGAACTCCTGGGCTCGGGTGATCCGCCCACCTCAGCCTCCCAAAGTGCTGGGATTACAGGCATGATCCACCATGCCTGGCCTCATAGTCTTATACACATTTTAGGTCATCACCTATTTCTAGCTTGCTAACAGCTACTTCCAGAGGGTAGGCCTATGCTCCATGCCCTAGCAGTTAGTCTTTCACTTGGGACTTCTATCTAGAGCACATCGCTGTGAATTCTCAGTCTGCAGAGTGGCCCAAGGTAACATTCCTGCAAATTGCAAAGTAGTTGACATTATTTAGTCCTGTTTCCTACCTCTTTTCAGAGCTTAAAACATGTAAATACTCCCTGAACATCTGTGGTGGGATGAATAGTGTGCCCCCAAGCCTCATGTCCCCCCAGAACCTCATATTGTGAATTTATCTGAAAATAAGGTTTTTGCAGGTGTATTAGTTAAGGATCTCAAGAGGAAATCATCCTAGATTTACAGCAGGCCCTAAATCCAATGAATCCTGTCCTTATAAGAAAAAGACAAGGCATACACACACACACATAGAGGAAGAAGAGCATGTGACAGAGGGAGAAACTGAAGTTAAGCTTCCAGAAGCCAAGAAATGCCAGGAACCACCAGAAGCTGGAAGAGGCAAGAAAGGATTCTCCCCTAGAATCTGCCCTGTGTACACTTCCTTTTGGGCTTCTACCCTCCTGAAATGTGAGAGAAAACTTCCTATTATTGTAGAGCCATCTAATTTGTAGTAATTTGTTGTGAAAGTCCTAGAAAATGAATCCAACAGCTAAACTACAATATTACATTCTTAAAAAAAAAAAAAAAGGAAAACAGCAGCAGACACATACAAAAATATCCCAAAGAGAACCAATAAAATGTCCTAGCATATAGAATGAATAAAATGCAAAGAAAGCAGTTAAATAAAAGGACTGACACAAGAGAATACAATGTGTAGACTTTTAAAATAACACGTATTTCCAAAGCCATGCTGTTATAAATCCAAATAGCAATATATATAGATAGATAAGATAGATAGATAGATAGATAGATAAATAGATAGATATACTTTTTTTTTTTTTTTTTTTTTTGAGACAGAGCCTTACTCTGTCACCCAGGCTGGAGAGCTGTGGCATGATCTCAGCTCACTGCAACCTCTGTCTCTTGGGCTCAGGCAATTTTTGTGCCTCAGCCACCCAAGTAGCAGAGACTGCAGGCACATGCCACCACGCCCGGCTAATTTTTGTATTTTTTGGCAGAGAGGGGGAGTTTCACCATGTTGGCCAGGCTAGTGTCAAACTCCTTACCTCAGGTGATCTGCCCACTTCAGCATTACAGGTGTGAGACACAACTCCCTGCCCCAAACAGCAAAATTATTTTAAATACAAGTGACAGTTGCCTAGCAAGGTGCTATTGACAAGGAATAGGAAATGACGTTGAATTTTACACCATATAACTCACCATGAGATAACAGTGATTAAAAGAAATTTTTTTTTTTTTTTTTGAGTCAAGGTCTCACTCTGTTGCCCAGGCTGGAGTACAGTGGCCCAATCATGGCTCACTGCAGCCTCAAACTCCTGGGCTCAAGCAAACCTCCCACCTCAGCCTCCTAAATCACTGGGATTACAGGCATGAGCCACTACTCCCAGCCCAGAAACAATGCAATAAAATATCAATTATCAATAAATTTGGATGACATTCAAGAAAGTGTACCTACATATACCACCTATCAACCTAAGTTCTACTAGGACTTGCAGTACTTTTGCACTCCATTCAATTTCATTTACATATACACATATATACATACACAGTAGTAGCAAACACACCCCTTTTCTCCTCCAGGGCTGAAAAATTTAATATTGTTGAAATATCCATATAATCCAAAGTGGTCTACGGATTCAACACACTCCCCATCAAAATTCCAACGACATTTTTCACAGAAATAGAACAATCCTAAATTTTGTACAAAAGCATAAAAACCTTGATTAACACAAGCAATCCTGAAGAAAATGGAGAGCTGGAGGCATCACACTAGCCAACTTGCAAATATACTACAGAGCTATATTAACCAAAATAGCATCTACAATCAACTGATTTCTAACAAATGAAACACACCTTTCTTAACAGTATAGAATCTTTACACTTTAAATATCTACTAAAATTAGTAAGGAGGGGCCTTTAAAAAGGGGTAGAGCACCAATAGCAATACTATAGATGATAACAGCAGACAGCATTTGCTGAGCTCTTACAATATCCCAGGGACTATTTCAAGAGCTTTAAACATATCAATTCATTTAATCCTTACAACAACCCTAAGGAGGCAAATACTTTCATTATATCCATTTTACTGATGAGAAAACTGAAACCCAGAAACTTTTGAGGTGATGGAAATGTTCTATGTCATAATTGTGGCAGTGGTAGTTACATATGAATACATTTATTAAAACGTATTGAACAGGACATTATAATGTTGTTGTATATAAATGATACTTCAATAAAGCTGAAAAAATGAAACAAGAGACCACACATGGTGGCGCATACCTGTAATCCCAGCACTTTGGGAGGCCGAGGTGGGAGGATCACTCAAGCTCAGGAGTTCAAGACCACCCTGGGCAATGTGGCAAAACCCTGTCTCTACAAAAAATACAAAAATTAGCTGGGCATGATGGCATGCACCTATAGTCCCAACCCCAGGAGGCTGAGGTGGAAGGATCACCAGAGCCCAGTGAGGTAGAGGCTTCCAGTGAGCTGTGATCATGCCACTGAACCCCAGCCTGGGCGACAGAGAGGGACCCTGTCTCAAAAAAAATGTTTTTACACAAGTAAGGCATGGCATCACTTTAAAAGATTATTTAATATCAAACTTTTCATCACAGCATGACATTTTTTAAATATACTTTTCCCACACACAAGAAAACAGGCTGGTGCAGCGGCTCACACCTGTGATCCCAGCATTTTGGAAGGCCAAGGTGGGCAGATCCCTTGAGCCCAGGAGTTCAAGATCAGCCTGAACACAGCAAGACTCTATCTCTTAAAAAAAAAAAAAAAAAAAANAATCCAGGAGGTAGAGGCTGCAGTGAGCTGAGATTGCACCACTGCACTCTAGGCTGGGTAACAGAGCAAGACTCCATCTCAAATAAACAAAATATCTGAAAAAGCATATATATGTATTAGAGAATGCATATTCTAGTCAGTTGTGTGTGCATATCATCTCAATTTTGACCCTTTAAGACTCCTCTATTCTAGTAACCTTTCACCTTTTCTCTACTGAAAACATGTACAGGTAGGGCCTACCAGACTCATAAGAGTAAGAACAGCTTATCATTTCTTATAGCTTGTTAATACAAAACTATAATATGCCTCATTTTTTTCAGGTAAGGGATATTATGAGTAATTCTACAACTTGTTCTAGCCAAATAGGTCCCCTGAGATTAAAATAGTTCCCTTTTGCATAGACTTGTATAAAAACTGAAAAAAAGGGAAGCTGGTACATGAAGAAAAAAGCAGCGATCAAACTTTCTATTGTATATCTTCCCCACTAGATTGTGAAATTTGACTATAATATATGCAAAAAAAAGGGCCAACTGCGGTGGCTCACGCTTGTAATCCCAACACTTTGGGAGGTCCAGGTGGGTGGATCACCTGAGGTCAGGAATTTGAGATCAGCTTGGCCAACATGGTGAAACCTCGTCTCTACTAAAAATAAAAAAATTAGGCCAGGTGCAGTGGCTCACGCCTGTAATCCCAGCACTCTGGGAGACCAAGGCAGGTGGATCACCTGAGGTCACGAGTTTGAGACCAGCCTGGCCAACAGGGTGAAACGCCGTCTCTACTAAAAATACAAAAATTAGGCCTGGTACAGTGGCTCATGCCTGTAATCCTAGCACTGTGGGAGGCCAAGACGGGTGGATTACCTGAGATCAGTTCAAGATCAGCCTGGCCAACATGGTGAAACCCCATCTCTACTAAAAATACAAAAATTAGCTGAGCATGGTGGCAAACGCCTATACTCCCAGCTACTCAGGAGGCTGAATCAGGAGAATCGTTTGAACCCAGGAGGCAGGGGTTGCAGTGAGCCAAGATCACATCATTGCCCTCCAGCCTGGGCAACAGAGCGAGACTCCATGTCAAATATATATATATCTCTCTGAGTCTGGTGGTGCACACCCATAGTCCCAGCTACTTGGGAGGCTGAGATGGGAGAATTTCTAAAGCCTAGGAGTTTGGGGCTGTAGTGAGCTGTAATTGCACCACTGCACTCAGCCTGGGCAACAGAACAACTCAAAAAAACGTGTCAAGAAAAAGTGCCTCTTTCATGTAAAAAGTTCTACCTTCAAATAGAATAGGAAGGAACAATAAAACTCACTTTTGCCCAAAATGCTTTGACAAAATAGGATACAATTCACATAGAAAGGTTTAAAAAAGCTATCTCACTATTTGTTAAAGCCAAAAAACTACATAAATATATCCCTATATCCTGGTATACAAAGACAGAAAAGCCAGCAGGAAGCTGGATCTCAATAAAGATGACAGATTTGTAAGTTTGTGGACTATTGCTATATTTGACTTTACACCATTAAACCAAAATTAAAATAAACTGGCTGGGTACGGTGGCTCATGCCTGTAATCACAGAACTTTGGGAGGCTGAGGCGGCTGGATCACCTGAGGTCAGGAGTTGGAGACCAGCCTGACCAACATGGAGAAATCCCGACTCCACTAACAATACGAAATTAGCTGGGCATGGTAGCGCATGCCTGTAATCCCAGCTACTCAGGAGGCTGAGGCAGAAGAATCACTTGAACCTGGAAGGTGGAGGTTGTAGAGAGCTAAGATCGAGCCACTGTGCTCCAGCCTGGGCAACACAGCAAGACTCCATCTCAAATAAATAAGTAAATAAACTAACTAATGTGTCCCTAGTCTAGACATTCAGCTTCTTACTAGCCAGGGCTCCAAATAATTCACCAAAGCAAAAGATACTTCTTTCATTCTAACTGAACAAGGATGATACTACAAAAGTTGCAAATATGCTAAATTAGTGGTTCTCTCTTGGTCTGAGAAACTGACTAAAGCATAATTTGTGTGAGATATTTAACAGAAAAGCTGAACAAATGTCTTAATAGTGCATTAACTTATCTATCAAATGTTCATAGACACTACTCTGATCAGTAATATGGTTTGGCTCAGTGTCTCCACCAAGATCTCATATAGAATTATAATTCCCATGTGTAAAGGGAAGGAAGTGATTGGATCATGGGGGCGGTTCCTCCCATGCTGTTCTGTGACAGTGAGTTCTCAGGAAATCTGATAGTTTTACAAGACACTCTTCCCCCTTCGCTTCCTACACAGGCTCTCTTGCCTGCTGCCATGTAAGATGGGCCTGCTTCCCCTTCCACTATGGTTGTAAGTTTCCTGGGGCCTCCCCAGCAATGCAGAACTGTGAAACGATTAAACCTCTTTTCTTTAAAAATTACTCAGTCTCGAGCAGTTCTTTATAGCAGCCCGAAATTGGACTAACACAATCAGGAAAACACCAAATCACTTAAATCTGTTATTAAGTTCATACTGGCTTTGACATTAAGTAATTTATCAGATACAAAGTATAGCTAATACAGAATTCAGAATTAGAAAGTTTTTAAAGAGGGCTCTATTGCTCAAAAGGTTGGGAATTTCACTGCCTTAAAAAATAAAACCAAAAAAGGAGTATAAGCTATTTCTTACAACAATGTGGGAAATATTACTATACCTATTCCTAAGAATTTGTTCATCTATGTGCACTTTAACATGTCACTTGAAGGAACGATCCTCCATGGTGATTCCACAAAACCACAATGAAAATGGAATCAAGCTAGGCCTTC
>NW_016107589.1:963711-965225 GCF_001604975.1 Cebus imitator | reverse complement strand
GGTACAGTGGCTCATGCCTGTAATCCCAGCACTCTGGGAGGCCAAGGCAGGCGGATCACCTGAGGTCAGGAGTTTGAGACCAGCCTAACATGGTGAAGCCCCGTCTCTACCAAAAATACAAAAATTAGCCAGGCATGGTGACATGCCCCTGTAGCCCCAGCTACTCGGGAAGCTGAGGCAGTAGAAAGCACTTGAGCCTGGGAGGTGGAGGCTGCAATGAGCCGAGATCACACCACTTCACTCCAGCCTGGGCGACAGAGCAAGATTCTGCATCAAAAAAAAAAAAAAAAAAAAAAAAAAATTAGCTGGGCATGGTGGCAAGCGCCTGTAATTTCAGCTACTTGGGAAGCTGAGGCAGGAGAATCACTTGAACCTGGAAGGCAGAGGTTCCAGTGAGCCAAGACTGTGCCACTGCACTCCAACCTGGTTGACAGAGCGAAACTCCGTCTCAAAAAAAAAAAAATGAAAAAACGAAACAAAACAAAACTCCAAAGAATTCATTTTTGTTTCCCCAGTAGAACACTAAACTGCAGAGCCCCAATACTGAAACTGATGCTACCATTTCCAGTGTATTTTCCAGTTCACTCTCCAACTGAATCCTCCAACTATCTCATGAAATGAGGAAGATGGATTTCCCTTCCTTTTCTCAGAAGAGAAAACAAAGATCAGAGAGCTGAAGAAACTGGTTCAAGGTTACTGAATTAGTAACTAGAACTCTACTATCTTACAGATGGATGCTCCTTCTAGGCAAAAACTACAATTCTCACTGAAAATTTTGTTTAAAATGTCACTGAGGCTGGGCATAGTGGCTCACGCCTGTAATCCAAGCACTTTGAAGGCCAAGGAGGGAGGATCACACGAGGTTGGGAGTTCAAGACCAGCGTGAACAACACGGTGAAACCCCGTCTTAAAAAAATAAATTAAAAATAAAAATAAATAATAAAAATAAAATGTCACTGAAATATATGAAGCTACTGCAAGGGTAATTCATAAAGCACTTAAATATTTTGCAGTTGCTGGCCAAAGATCCCTGTTAAAATACTACTAGAATATTTCCTCTCAATAGAAAAATATTTTCTGACATTAATAGTTTGAACGTGATTCTACAACCAATCATAACGTGGTTTGCTTTTGCTATAAAAAAAAAAACTCTCATCGTACCTAATGCAAAATTTGAGCTCCTTTACACCTTTCCAGACACTAAATCCAATGTGACCAGTGTTTGCACTAAATTAGGACCATAGAAAACCTCCTCCACCTCCCTGCTCACCCCAATGCAAAATGACATTCAGCAAGCAGTTTTCTATGTTAATCAATAAGGAGTTTTCAGGGGGTTTTTTACTTTGACTTTTCAACCGTAAAGAGCCGCAGCTTGACACACAAAAGCAGCCGGGCGAGGTGGCTCAAGCCTGTAATCCCAGCACTTTGGGAGGCCGAGGCGGGTGGATCACAAGGTCAAGAGATCGAGACCATCCTGGTCAACATGGTGAAACCCCGTCTCTACTAAAAATACA
>NW_016107589.1:957840-962761 GCF_001604975.1 Cebus imitator | reverse complement strand
AAAAAAAAAACCAATGAAAGAAATAAGAATCTTTATATGTTATATATACAAGGAAAAGAAAATATACACTAGAAGCTAGGTAATTACCTGACATAAAAGACTTGCAGTATTTCCTTCTCCAGTAGAAATCTAGTAAATGTCATTAAATTATCTTGTCCGCCTACCACATTTTCCTCAACCTAGGGCTTTTATACTTGCTACTTCACTGACCTGAACACTCTCCCATACTTCCTCTTTCCTATCATCAGTTCAAGTCCCATTCTTGGAGAGGTTTTCTCCAACCCACTCAATCCAGTGGTCTTACCTATTTATTTATCTAGGGAGCATCATTCCTTGGCTCCAAAATATTTATCACAGGTTTGTGTTTTGTTTTTTGAGGCAGGGTCTCACTCTGTCCCACAGGCTGAAATGCAGTGGCATGATCAGACCTCACTGCAGCCTCAAACTCCTGAGCTCATGCAATCCTCCCACCTCAGCCTCCTGAGGAGCTGGGACTACAGGAGCATGCCACCATGCCTGGCTTTTTAAACTTTTTTTTTTTTTTTTTTAATTTTTTGTAGAGACAGAGTCTCCCTATGTTGCCCAGGCTGGTCTCAAAGGATCCCAAGTTCAAGGGATCCTCCAGCCTTGGCCTCCCAAAGTGCTGGGATTACAGACGTGAGCCACTGTGAGCCTGGCCCACCACAAGTTTTATTATATATTCAATCTGTGTTTGTTTAATGGCTGTTTCTACCAACAGAGCATAAGCTCCCTAAAGTCCATGGGTGGGTTTTTAAAAAAATAGGTTTATTAAGGTTAATTTACATACTACAAAATTCACCAGGTTCAAGTGTTCAATGATTTCTACTAAATTTACAGTTATGCAACCATTAGCCATATGACTCTTTGGGTTTTGCTCCTCAATGTACTTCTGGCACTTAAGAACTAAATAAATATCTGATTAATAAGTCAATCTGGTAATGAGTTACTTTTTTTTTTTTTTTTGAGACACAGTCTTGCTCTGTCGCCAGGCACCAGGCTGAAATGAAGTGACACAATCTCATCTCACTGCAACCTCCACCTCCCAGGTTCAAGCAATTCTCCTGCCTCAGGCTCCCGAGTAGCTGGGACTACAGGCGTGTGCCACCACACCCAGCTAATTGTTGTATTTTTTAGTAGAGAGGGGGTTTCACCATGTTGGCCAGGATGATCTCGATCTCTTGACCTCGAGATCCCCCTGTCTCGGCCTCCCAAAGTGCTGGGATTACAGGTGTGAGCCACCGTGCCCAGCCTGTTTTTGGTTTTTTTTAGGCAGGATCTCACTCCATCGCCCAGGCAGGAGTGCAGTGGCATGATCTTGGCTTCACCACAGCCTCAACTTCCTGTGGTCAAGATCCTTCCACCTCAGCCTCCCAAGTGGCTGGGACTACAGGCATGCACCACCGTGCCTGGCTAATTTTTGTGTTTTTGTAGAGACGAGAGTTTCACCATGTGGCCCAGGCTGGTCTGGAACTCAGTCCTGAATTTAGGCAATCCACCTGCCTCGGCCACCCTAAGTGCTGGGATTACAGGTGTGAGCTACCATGCCAGGCTGACAATGAGCTATTCTTGTAAATTCAACACTGATATTTATTTAGTGTAATGTGTGAAATGAGTTGGTACATTAAAACAGCCTTTATTACATTCCATTCCAAATAGCCTTCATTATTTCTATTTTGAATCAAAGTTGACTACTCCCATATTAAACTACTGCCTCTTTTGAGGAAGCCCCTAACCTATCTCAGGCTTGGCGAACACCAGCTGTGGTCAGGTTCATATATATATACCATACTTTCCTTTTCTTCATCAAATAACCCCCTCCTCTACTCCTAGCCATGTTACAAAACACTTTATAAACAAAGGAAAGTTCTTTCATAAGAATATATTCATTAGCCTGGTATGGTGGCTCATGCCTGTAATCCCAGCACCTTGGAAAGCTAAAGTGGAAAGATCAATTGAGCCTAGGACACTCCATCCCTATTTTAAAAAAATAAAAATAATAAAAATGGCCAGGTGCAGTGGTTAATGCCTGTAATCCTAGCACTTTGGGAGGCTGAGGCGGGCAGATCATCTGAGGTCAGGAGTTCAAGACCACCCTGGGCAATATGGCAAAACACCGTCTCTACTAAAAATACAAAAATTAGCTGGGCGCGGTGGCAGGCACCTGCAATCCCAGATACTCGGGAGGCTGAGGCAGGAGAATGGCTTGAACTTAGGACGCAGAGGTTGCAGTGAGCCAATATCATGCCATTGCACTCAGCCTGAGCAACAGAGTGAGACTCATCTCAAAAAAAAGAATTCATTGATGAAAATATAGTCTTAATGCATGCACCTTTGTAACACTGACATGACGGAAATAAGTTCTTGGTACAAATATATTTCTAGTCAAGAACTAAATAGAGATCTATTAACACTAAATAACTGAAAAGCTCTCTCAGATATAAAAGCAGCCTCTTCACTGTGTTAAATTTAGTTTTATATTATTTGCTTCCTTATATATTTTAAATTCAGCCCAAAGGTTGCTCATACCTAGCAAACTGTGACCTAACTGGATGAGTGAACAGACCGTAGCCTACTCTTACACCAATCACAGTTTTGTTCAAAGGTGGGCAACTGTCAAATCATGTTCAGATAAGGCAAATGCTGAGCTGTAACCAATCCAGTTTGCTTCTGTACCTCATTTCTGTTTTCTGTATGTCACTTTCCTATTTCTGTCCATAATTATTATCCAACCACATGGCAACCCTGAAGTCCTTCTAAACCTATTTTGGGTTGGGAAGGGTGCCCAACTTGTGAATCATATTCTTTGCTCAATTGAACTCTCTTAAATTTAATAAGATTTTCTTTTTAAAATTTTTTCTTTCTTTTAGAGACAAGGTCTTACTATGTTGCCCAGGCTAGCCTCAAACTCCTAGGTTCATCCTCTCCCCTCAGCCTCTCAAGTAGCTAGGACTACAGCTGTGCGCCCATACACCTAGTCAGGTAAGCTTTTAACAACTTTATCCATCTGTAAAACAGAAATTTTCTATTATATTAAAAAATCAAGTATTCATTTTCAGAAATGCTAGGTCTTTTAACTTGTGTAGAAAATAAATTCAAAAAGAATAGCTACATCTACAACTTAACAACAAAAAAGAACCCAATTCAAAAATGGGCAAAGGGTCTGAATAGACATTTTTCTAAAGAAGACATACCAAAGGTCAGTAAGAAGCCTGTCACTAGCCTTCAGAGAAATGCAAATCAAAAACACAATAAAATCCAAAAAGGATGTCAAACAAACCAACCAACAAACAATAATTGTTGGCAAGGATGTGGAGAAACTGGAACCCTTATGCATTGCTAGTGGGAATATAAAATGGTGCAGGTGTTCTGCAATAAGGTAATTCCTCAAAAAAATTGAACGTGCTGGGGATGGCTCACCCCTGTAATCCCAGCACTTTGGGAGGCCAAGGCAGGCAGATCACCTGAGGTCAGGAGTTCAAGACCAGCCTGACCAACATGGCAAAAACCCTCTCTCCTAAAAAAACAAAATTAGCCAGGCGTGGTAGCCCATGCCTGTAATCCCAGCCACTGGGAAGGCTGAGACAGGAGAATCACTTGAACCCAGGAGGCAGAGATTGCAGTAAGCCAAGATCACTCCGTTGCACTCCAGCCTGGACAACAAGGGCAAAACTCCATCTCAAGGGAAAAAAAAAAAAAAGCTAGGGACAGTGCCAAGGCAGGCGGACTAGGTCAACAGTTCGAGACCAGCCTGGCCAACATGGTGAAACCCCATCTCTACTAAAAATAGAAAAATTAGCAAGGCATGGTGGCAAGTGCCTGTAATCCCAGCTACTTGGGAGGCTGAGGCAGGAGAATCATTTGAAACAGGAAAGCAGAGGTTGCAGTGAGCTGAGATCATGCCACTGCACTCCAGACTGGATGCAAGACGAAAACTCCATCTCAAAAAAAAAAATTTTTTTGAACCTAAGGCTGGGCAAGGTGGCTCATGCCTGTAATCCAGCATTTTGGGAGGCAGAGGCAGACAGGTCACCTGAGGTAAAAGAGTTTGAGACCAGCCTGGGCAACATGGCCAAACCCTGTCTCTACAAAAAATACAAAAATTAGTTGGGCACGGTGGCACGCACCTGTAGTCCCAGTTATTCGGGAAGTTAAGTCAGAACAATCGCTTGAACCTAGGAGGTGGAGGTTGCAGTGAGCCGAGATTGCACCACTGCACTCCAGCCTAAGCAACAGAGCGAGACTCCATCTAAAAAAAAAAAAAAAAAATTATACTATTATAGTCCCCAAATTTAAAATTTGTACACGATGATGGAGGAGTTATGCAGAGATGGAGTTTATTCATAAGTGATTATAAAAGCAGTTATTTTATTGCTGGGGTAACAGTGACAAGTCAATATATTCATTTCAGTCATTCTGTCCTAAAACGATGGCATTCTAATAAAAACAACACACTAACATTTACACCACCCAACGAATTATGCCACTGCAATATGCCCTTCTACATTTTCCAAGAACTTAAGCTGCGTCACCCAGGTGTCTAAATTGGTAATAAAATTAAATTGGAGAAATTATTACTCCAATTTTAAAAGAAGTATGGATTAAGAAAGTAAGAACGGCGCCAGGCACAGTGACTCATGCCTGTAATCCCAGCACTTTGGGAGGCGGAGGCGGGCAGATCACTTGAGGTCAGAAGTTCGAAACAGCCTGGCCAACATAGTGAAACCCCGTTTCTACCAAAAATACAAAAATCAGCCGGGCGTGGTGGCAAGGGCCTGTAATCCCAGCTACTGAGGAGGCTGCCAGGAGAATCGCTTGAACCCGGGGGGCAGAGGTTGTGTAGTAAACCGAGATCGCGCCACTGCATTCCAGCCTGGGCTACAGAACGAAACCCTGTTTCAAG
>NW_016107589.1:935358-957535 GCF_001604975.1 Cebus imitator | reverse complement strand
ATACAAATAATTACCAGTTCGTTCAATTCCATCAAGCACTTAGTAAATGCACACTACCTGTGAGAAAACCAGGCCAACAAGCATTTCAAGATTACCCAAAAAGGAGGGTTGAAAAGTCTCACACTTACCCAGCTGTAGAAAGACAAATAATTCAAAACCACCCTTTAATATCTGTCTCTATAAACAAGTGCACAACACCAGTTAATGTTAGTCTGCATTACTGGCAACGATTCCGGCTACCATTTTAGATTATCAGCTCCTTCAGAATAAGGTAAAAGCCCAACCTTTTTCATTGATCAGAAGGAGAAACGTGGAACCAAATGAAAGAATGCACCGTCTTTCTAAAAGTCGGTTTGGTTTTAACCGACTATAAACAGAATGGGCTTAACAGTTTCCCACTGCGCAAATGTGCCAACCGATTTCAGTTCCTACAGCCTCATCTAGGAAGCCAAGCTGCCATGTGAAATGCTGTACAAAGTGTCCCCCTCCAGCCTGGCCTATCCAGAGTGCATTCTAGACAAGGCCCCAGTGCATCAACAGCCCAATTTTGGCTATATTCTCGGAGCGATTTAAGGAAGTCCGCAACCACTCATCTCACGTGACCTTAAAAAGGGGCGCAATAGAGCCCAGAATAAACCACACTCCTTTTAATTCTGCATCAACTTCACTGCCCAGCATGACGGAAGTGGGCGGGGAAGAGGCGCAGCGCCAGCGGGCAGGAGAGGTCAGCAAAGAAACATGGGGTGTCGCGCCATCTCTAGAGGGGCTGGGAGGTGAGTGGCACTCCCGCTCAAGGCACTGCAGCCTTTGCAAATCCAAGGTTGCCACACCCCCCCAGCAGCCAGAGGCACGGCTTCATCTTCCTCTTTCTCCAGCGGAAAGGGGGACCTCTCCACGGAACGCCCCACCTGCTGGAGTCCTCCACACCCCGAAACGCAACACCCGGGAGCAGGCGCGGGTGGGAGGCGGCGCTGGGGGGGCAGCAGGACTGGAAGGTCCGCGGCGACCTGCAACCCGCGCATGCGCAGATCCTGGCACCCGCCCGTTTACCTACCGTTGGAACCACGAAGCCCCGTTCCCTGGCCGCGGCCGCTTCTCCAGGACCCGCGGCGACTGCAAGAGAGCGAGAACTGAGGCCCCAGGTGGCTCCGCGGCCGGGAAGCCTCTTCCTGGGGCGGCCGCTGACGGGAGGTTAAAGCGACGGCTGTGGCGCGGGGCCAGCCCGGTAAGCGACCCCCGGATACCCCCGGCGGTGGTGGCAGCGGAGACGCGGAAGAGACGGCGGGAGTGTCGACTGAGGCGGTGGCTGAGGTGCACAGCCTCCCTAACGGCCAGCGGGAGGAGAGCGGCGGGCGGAGGCCGGGCCGGACGTGACGTGCGTGGGAGGGGGCGGGGCTGGACGCGGGCGGGGGCGGGGCGGCGAGTGTCCCCACCCCCACAGCGTCCCGGGCCGCGGCCCTGGGTCCTTCGGGCTTGAGGCCTGCGGTTTCTCTCCTACCCCAAATTTGGGCTCCTGAGTTAGGGTGCGAGCAGCCAGGCGTGGGCCCGGGGCGGGTTGTGGGGGTCCTCGGTTTGGGGAGGCTGGGAAGCAGAGAGGACACTGGGGAGAGGACGTAGGAAGGATAAAGGGAAAATCCGGAACACAGAGATCGCTTCTGGTCTCTGCTGAGGGAGCCATGCCCCTCCCTGCAGGCGGCCAGAAAAACCCAGAGCGCCCATATCCAGGTGAGGAGCACAGAGACCTGAACAGAAAACCGCGGGGGAAGCTATTCCCAGAGATGTGGGTTACATCCGGGACTACGGGGGTGCACCTGCGTCCTGCCCGCCCCCACCCTACCCCTTCACCTAAGAACCTGACCTAGACTCCAGACAGACCACTGAGGCTTGGGCGCCAAGACAGTCTGGGATTGTGGAAGTCAGTCGGCTGTGGGCTCACAGGGAGCTTCGTATACTAAAATCAGCCAGCTACGGAGACAGAGCTGAAAGGAGGCAGAAAGAATGAGCTCTCTGAACTTACAAGTTGGTACTTGTTCCCATCATCTTTGCCGAGAGAAAAATAAGAAAAAAAAAAAAAAAAGTTGGTATTTGTTTGCATAGCTACCCAGACCATCCCTACAACTCCCTTGAGCTCACAAAAATATGATTTTTCAGCCAATCTCTTCTTTTTATAGACTCTTAAGGGCTTTGGGATTTTCCATTTGGACTCCTTGACGGCCTGTAGATCAATACCTGCACAAAAAATAGCAGCCACCACAATTCAGTTGTTCCCCACCTGCCTGAGCTGGAAGTCAGTAACCTGGAAAATGTAAAACAAGAACCCTCATTGAACTTGGGACAAGATTTGAAAAAAAGTCACCCTATGAAATGATCTGTAAATGGGCTACAGAGGCCAGAGTGGCTCCACATTTCATCAGAGAGACTAAACTATCTGTAACCTAAGTGTCACATGCCCAGTGATGCTGTCATAACAGAAGGGTGGGATCCACAAAGAGTCTAAAACCAGCAGAATCTGAATAAGAATGTTCTGTGAGGCTCACACTCTGCCCAGGAACAAGGTAACTGATTTTAATGACCAGGACCAATACTCTCAGGGCAGTTAAATCTTAATGCAGATTCACTCATTCAACAGATACTTAGTGAATACTGTATTCTAGTCTCTGAAGATACATCAGTAAATCCCTGCCTTCGTGGAGTTTATATCCTAGCAAACCTAAATTCTGGATATCGTAGATATCCTTTAAGAGCATACAAAGGCCTATACTCTGATTTCAAACTCAGCCAGTAGCCTTTCCATCATTCAGGGAGTCTCTAGAATAAATCCACACACCCAGTAAGAAAAAATTGTCCAAGGCACATGTCTAGGACAAGTTATACTAGCTGTACAGTTTTTGTCAATTCATATCATGGTTTATAAATCAGACACTGTTCACTGGATTGAATTAAGTTGTTTTATCCAAATTAATTTCTCAGAGCCTGATTAAACTTGAGTGAAGGGAAATATAAGTTTCCAAGTCTGCCAAACAGGATCAACAGAGCCTGATTTCAGAGCAGCCCGGAGAAGATGCAGCCTGTGCATTTACCTTGTATCTCTCTTTAAATATCTTTTTTTTTTTTTTTTGAGACAGTGTCTCCCTTTTGTTGCCCAGGCTAGAGTGCAGTAGTGCAATCTTGGCTCACTGCAACCTCCACCTCCTAGGTCAAGCGATTCTCCTGCCTCAGCCTCCGGAGTAGCTGGGATTACAGGCATGCGCCACCACGCCCGGCCAATTTTTGTATTTTTAGTAGAGAGGGGGTTTCTCCATGTTGGTCAGGTTGGTCTCAAACTCTCGACCTCAGGTGATCCACCCAACTCAGTCTAAATATCTTAAATGAAAGCTTTACCTGTGATTCCATGCTTGGAGAACAGGAGCAATATGATTGCTTCAAAATCTTTATCATAAGTGAGTAAAAGTCATAAGAGAGTAAATCTGAAGAGAGTTAATACTCACTTCAACCTGCCCCACACATGCAACACAGGCTCTTGTTGACATAACTGACTGTAATACTTTGCTCTGAATATGAAACCTAAAATACAAGCTCCCAGAGGGAAGGACTCCTTTGCTTTTTTTTTTTTTTTTTTTTTTTGGAGACAGGGTCTGGTTCTGTCACCCAGGCTGGAGTGCAGTGGTATGATCTCGGCTCACTGCAACCACCGCCTCCCAGGTTCAAACGATTCTGCTGCCTCAGCCTCCCAAAAGCTGGGACTACAGGCATGCACCACCACACATGGCTAATTTTTGTATTTTTAGTGGAGACAGGGTTTCACCATGTTGGCCAGACTGGTCTTGAACTCCTGACCTCAGATGATCCACCACCCACCCACCTCTGCCTCCCAGGGTGTTGGGATTACAGGTGTGAACCACCACACCCAGTCTTTTTTCTTGTGTGTGTGTGTGTGTGTGTGTGTCTGTGTGAGACAAGGTCTTGTTCTGTCACCCAGGCTGAGGTGCAGTGTCTGGATTATGGCTCAATGTAGCCTCATCCCCCTGGCCTCCAGCAATGTTCCTACCTTAGCCTCCTGGGTAGCTGGGACTACAGCTACATGCCACCATGCCCCGCTAATTTTTTTTTTATTTTTTTAGAGATGGGTTTCCCTACCTTGCCCAGGCCTGTCTTGAACTCCTGGCCTCAAGTGATCCTCCCACCTCGGCCTCCCAAAGTGCTGGGATTACAGGTGTGAGCCATCACCCCCAGCCTCCCTTGCATTTTTATACCCTACCCCCAAAGTATGGGATCTCAAAAAACAAATGAATTGATCAATGACCATTTTCCCCCTGAAAAACTCAAGAACATATCCTTGGAAGATATAGTCTCTAGATCCCACTTAATATAAAACCAGTATGTTTGGCCGGGTGCGGTGGCTCACGCCTGTAATCCCAGTACTTTGGGAGGCTGAGATGGGTGGATCACGAGGTCAAGAGATCGAGACCATCCTGGTCAACATGGTGAAACCCCGTCTCTACTAAAAATACAAAAAAAAAAATCAGCTGGGCCTGGTGGTGCGTGCCTGTAATCCCAGTTACTCAGGAGGCTGAGGCAGGAGAATTGCCTGAACCCAGGAGGTGGAGGTTGCGGTGAGCCGAGATCGCGCCATTGCACTCCAACCTGGGTAACAAGAGTGAAACTCCGTCTCAAAAAAAAAACCAGTATGTTCAACACAGGGGGCACATGGGCTATAATTCAAAACAAACAAACACAAGCTTTTATTTTTTATCTTTTGCAATGCCTTTCAACTTGAGTGGTGGCAGTAGATCTGTCATGTACCTAATTTAAAACTCAGTTTCCATGAGTTTTTAGGGGTTCTGTGGTCTCCTTAGGAATAGAGTCCTATGGTCACTGAGTCACAGAGAGTGAAACCTCTTCCTCTTTTTCAGCTGGGAACAGTTGTCTCATTGCTTGCCCTAAAGAGAGGACCATAGTCATCTTTATCTTTAACCTGCCTAGTCTTTCTCCTCCCAGCCCAACTAACCAGAACCAAATCTTGGGGAGGTGGGGAAAAGAACGGAGCAGGAAATTTGTTAACTTTGTATAATGGTTTGACACTCCCTGGGCATGGTAGATGCTTAAAACTGACTTTTTTTTTTTTCATGGATACCTCAGAGACCACCACCATTCTGCTTCTCTGGTGGTTTCTCCCCCATAATTCTGTTGATCTAAACATAAAGCTATTTTGGCAGTTTTTCCACATACCTCCAACTACTTGTCTGTTGAAACCTGAGCATCTCTGTAAAGGCCCTGTCATATAGGATCTGAGATGCCTCTCACACCCATTTGCAAATGACCCTTTATTGTGGTACAAGGTTGTGCACTCTGTATCCTAGGAGGTGCCATTCACATCATCCTCACTGTAGTTTTGTATGTTAGTTATTTTGATGATTTTCCAGCAGGTGGCAGTAAAGTGTTTTTTCCAAACTAAATTGCAATTACTTCCCAGTAGATGGAAGCAGTGTCTGGATGAAGGAGAGCTTTTTTCTCACGGTGCTGCTGTGTTAGCCTAGTGGCAGCTCTGTATGGCTCACACCTGGTCCACAGGAAGCCCTCACGCAAATAAACTTGGGAGTACAGGCAAATCTCAGTGCAGATTTAACATTCCTCTGCACTGCTGCCGAAACAGCCGTCAGCCTGTGGGAGTCAGACACAGGCCCATTGTGCCCCTCGGACAACAAGAGATACAGGTCAAGTGCTCTGGGCACTTCCACTGAAGGCCCACTCCCTCGATTTGAGGTAAAAGGCAGGTAGGCACCTGTGGTAAGAATCACAGCTTACCAGCAACAGTCTCCAAAGACACTGTCCTCAATAATTCTAATTTGGCCTTTTATAACTAAATAACTGTGAGTATTTAATCTACCTGCTTTGTCTAAATCCTCTGAAATTTCTAGAGGAGGTCTATCTCAGAAATCACTTTAGTTTCTTGGTGGGTGGAGGGAAGAAGTTGGTTTCTTTTGTTCTATCTTGTTGCTTCAGTTAAAACTGGTTCTCAACTGCGACAATTTTGGGGGACCATGTCTGCAGACATTTTTGGGGGTTTTTTAACATTGTTTTTCTTCTGAATTCTGGATCTGCTAAATGCAGACATTTTTTATTGTCGGCACTAGAGAGGTGCTATTGGCTGGTGGGTAAGGGTCAAGGATACTGATAAACATGCTTTATGGCACAGGACAGCCCCTACAGCAAAGAACAGCAATTCTGTTTGTTACAGAGATGAGAGAATACCTCACTAAAAGAATACTTCAAAATTACATTACTTTTTCTTTTTTCCTACAAATTCTTTCCTTGTAGATGGAGATGTCACATTTCAATATATCAATAAAGTCATAAATAGCATTTCAGATAGCTATTTGGCCAGGATGAGAAGTGACTGGTATAGACGAAGCCTTTGTGTTTCTAAGATTCCCTCTGGAGATGCGGTCATGCCAGGAAAATTACTACTTGAGATAAGATTGTTATTTATTTGCAAGATGACTTTTAAGCCTGGAAAACAAGCATTCTATCCAGCTCATCCAAACAAAGGCATTATGCCTCTCAGAAATAAGTCATGAGTCACATCACTGTAGAAGGAATATATCTTTGCTCCAACCTGGACTGCATTCTAGATGCCAGGGAGGACCTCAGCATATCTGCCTCCCCAAGGTCTCCAGTGTCACTGGAATGAGACTTGAAGTCAGGAAGTAGCTGTCTCTTTACTCACTTTACAGATGGCTAACAATGCCATCACTATTCACAGAGAATGCAAATGGGTTCTTCCCTCCTTTACATGAGTTTGATTAAATTCAGCTTTTCCAGATGTAGCAGGATGTTGAGCCCATCTCTTGCACCATCAGTAAGGAAACTTTTAATCACCTGTCCTCCTTACCCTTACTGATCTCCCTGAGCAAGGCTGTTAGAGTGCTAGCATATAGATTAACTTGTGTTCAGTCAAGGCTGCCTTATCTTGTTTAATACAATGTTAATAAGAAACTGGAGCCACCCTAGCCAGCAAGAGCCAAATTCTGTCCCCACCAATTCTGTCACTTAAAAGTAAAATAGATACAGCAAACATCCCAAGTTCCAGTTCTAGCCCTGTTACTAGAGTTGTGACTCTGGTCAAGTTACTTAATGTAGTTGTACCCTAGAGTCCCCATTAGTCAAATAGGGAAACCAAGACTTAAATGAATTGGTAAGCATAAAAGTGCTTTATAAGCCATATACTACAATTTTTTCACTTCCCTCTCCTGTACTGCTTTCAGAGGCCTAGAGAACAATCTGAAAATGTCCTGCTTTCATATCTAGAATTTTATTGCTAGGAATGAGGCCCAGTGTGAAAACCTCTCTTGACAGAAGTTGCCAAATCTTTGTCTATTTGTAAATGAAAACCAAACAACCAATAAGAATTTCCTAAACTCTCAGTGCTATTTTTAAGATCTTCTGAACCTTGTAACTTACAATAAATACAAGCACACCTCTTCCCCAGTTAGAAGCATATTTACACTGCCCATTTGTAGAACAAGATATAACTATAAATAGGGATGGAGAGCCATCATTACATGCGGTTTTGTATGCAGGGAAAAACAACTGCATATGGAGATGAGATTGTGACTACTCTGATTCTCACAGAGCAGTAAATGCTATCAAATTCAGTCAAACTCAGCTAATTAATTTTCTCTTTCTTGAGGTAGTCTCTTCTATTGGGAAGAAAGGAAGGACAAAAAAAACCATCAAATTTAAATCCTCTGATAAAGGAGAAGCAACTCACCATTAGAGAGATGTATTGCTGGCTCTTCCAAGACATGGAATGGAAATCCTTCTGTGCCACTTTGCCTAGGCCCATTGTGCCAGTGTGCAAGAATGTGTGTTTTTCATAAACAGAAAAATATTACTAGCTGCAAAGAGAAGAAACTGTTCCAGGGTGTACAAATCCCACGCCAACCTCTAAAATAATGGCAAATACTGTTCTGATCTTAGCAACCCAGAATAACCTTTGTGCCATTTACTTATTCGACACATATTTCTTGGGCAGCTATTATGGGTCAGGCACTATGCTAGGGTACATGATCATGATCTCTGCCCTGGAAAAGCTTCATCTTACATATCTCTGGAATAAAATCTTTTTGTGGAATAGAACCAAAGTTAACATAATGTGGATTTCAGCTTCTGTATTCACTCACAGAGCCACTGGTGCCTGTCACATCCAGTTTGGAGAGCTGGAACAATTGACAGTAAGTCTCATCTTTGCCAAGTCCACATATTTGGCCTGATAACTTAGAATTCAGTGTATCAAAATAATGTAAGCCAATACTATCATCAGCTATAAGACTAATTTGTTTTAGCTTCTTTATTAAATTTCTATAATCAGCTAGATATTTTTTCCACAATCAGAACTTTTATTGTTAAAAATAAATAAATAACAAAGAATAAATATCCCTCTCTCTTCTTACATCTGCCTGTATCTATATAGGGGAAAGAAAAAAGTTCTCAGAGATTCAATGAGAGTATGACCTTCACAAAATCATGAACTTTCTGCTGCCTTTTTAACCAGAAATCCAGGCAGGAGGGTCTCACCATTTTTGCATACCCTACCTGTTCCTTAGAGGAACCAACTTTTTTCCCCTTCAAGATAAGATCTTGCTTTCTCTCCCAGGTTGGGGTGTAGTGGCCCAGTCATAGCTCTCTGAAGCCTCGATATCCCACACTCAAACAATCCTCCCACCTCAGCCTCCCCAGTAACTGGGACCACAGGCATGGGCCACCATGCCCAGCTTTTTTTTTTTTTTTTTTTTTGTAGAGACATATTCTCACTATATTGCCCAGGCTGGCCTCTAACTCCTGAGCTTAAGAGATCCTCCCACCTCAGCCTCCCAAAGTGCTGGGATTACAGGCGTGAGCCAGCGTTCCCAGCCTTCAGGCACCTTTCATTCAGACCACATTTTCTGTGGCAAACTCACAACGCCAATGTTTGCAGATTGCAACCTAACTACAGCTTTATTTTTTACCAAGCATTTACACCTAACTGCTCTTTTCCACTAATTTGCAGAAACATTTAATGTTTTCTGAATCCCCAAGCTCATCAGCAGAGAGGCTCCAAAACATGAAAGTATATATCCCTATTTTAGGCCTTCATGGAAAGAAACCAACTTTTGTACACAGAGAGAAACGTGATCGTTATTATGCACGTGTCTTATCCCTGTTACAGTGTAGCACTCTATCCTACATAAGTGTCTTACTAAAAACAAGTACCATAAAAGCACTTATTGAAAAAACAAGTAGCCCATAGTTTAAATCTATTGCTTTTTAATAAAGTTTTGCTATTTGTTTCTTCTTGTTTGCTTTATATGTATTGTTTCTCTACTTGGAAACACTGATACTTCTTACTCATAAATCAAAAAATTACGTATTGAGCATCTAACAATAGGTGCCAGGTTCTGTGCTAAGTGCCAGAGACAGCAGTGAGTATGCTAGACATGATTCCTGTCCTGTGGTAAAGACAGTGTAATTATGCCATGCCGTGGCAGACTCCCACTTATTGCTTAATAAGCCTAAATTCAGCTTAGATGCCCAGAGTGTCACTTTAGGAAGCTTTCTGGACCTCACCTAGGTTGAATAAGTCATCCCTATTCTGTGGATCCCTGGCATATTGCCCAGATATCAAATTGGTGACCTCCTCAAAACTAGGAACTTTGAAGGGCTGCATCCTCAGCAGGAGAAAAAGAAAAAAAAAAAAAAAGACAAAAAAACCTGACCTACAGAGGGAAAGGTAAAGATACCTGTCTCCCCCTTAACTGTGGTTGGAGTTGTAAAAAAAGAAGAAAACTGAGAATTCCTAAACAAGTTTGCAAGCACACTGTAAAGGGCTAGAATTTCACACTACCTGTGTGACCTAGAAAACCCCAAGCTGAAAATTATTAAAGTGTTAGCTTTAGTGCCCCCAGGCACCTGGTATAAGCAAAAGTAAATAATCTCTGAAATCCTACAGATACAGTTACAAGGAATATGGCCTAAAATAAAATTTAGTGATTAAATATTACTAAAAACACAAGGAAATAACTTCAAAATAAAACCTGCAATTGCGGCCGGGCGTGGTGGCTCACACCTGTAATCCAAGCACTTTGGAGGCCAAGGCGGGCGGATCACCTGAGGTCAGGAGTTCAAGACCAGCCTGACCAACATGGTGAAACCCCATCTTTTAAAAAAAAAAAAAAAAACTGCAATAGCATGCATAAGGATTCAACAAATGTCTACTTAGAGTTCAAGAAGGAGATAACAGAGTGGAGGGAAGGCAATATTCAAAGAAATAGTAGCTGAACATTTTCCAGAATTGATGGTAAATATCCTAAATTCTAGAAGACCAAAAGTTGCCATGGTGAAAAGTATAAAATGCACACATAAAGATTAGTACCCAGAGAGAAAGAAAAGGGATCTTAAAATTAGGCAGCAAGAAAAGACATTAGACGGGGTGCGGTAGCTCATGCCTGTAATCCCCGCACTCTGGGAGACCAAGGTGAGCGGATTGACTGAGGTCGGGAGTTCAAGGCCAGCCTGATCAACATGGCAAAACCCCATCTCTACTAAAAATGCAAAAATTATCCAGGTGTGGTGGCACACACCTATAATCCCAGCTACTCAGGAGGCTGAGGCAGGAGAATCACTTGAACCCGGGAGGTGAGCATTTTGCAGTGAGCCAAAATCACGCCACTGCACTCCAGCCTGGGTGACAGAGTGAGACTCTCAAAAAAAGAAAGAAAAGACACTAAAAAATCTTCAAATAAAAGATAATCTGGCTGTTATACATAAAGATAAAGATGGCTATCGTAGGCAGGATAACGATGTCCCAAAGATGTCCACATTCTATTCCCTAGAACCTGTGAATATGTTAGGGCACATAACAAATGGAAAGAAAGGTTCTAGGCAGAATTAAAGTTGCTCAACTGACCCAGAGATGGAGAGATAATCCTGGATTATCTGGGTGGGCCCAATGTAATCACACGGGCCTCTGTAAATAGAAGAGGAAGGCAGAAGACACTGGAGAGACTGGATATGAGAATAACTCAATCTGCCATTGCTGGCTTTGAAAATGAATGAAGGCCATGATCAGGGAATGTGGACAACCTCTAGAAGGTAGGAAAGGCAAGCAAACAGATTCTTTCCAATAGACCCCTAGATATTCCTCTAGGAGCCTGATTTTAGCCCAGTTAGACCCATGTCAGACTTCTGACATACAGAACTATAAGATAATAAATTTGTATTGTGGTTTTTAAATTTTTTTTTTTTTTTTTGGGATGGAGTTTCGCTCGTTACCCAGGCTGGAGTGCAATGGCGCGATCTCAGCTCACCGCAACCTCCGCCTCCTGGGTTCAGGCAATTCTCCTGCCTCAGCCTCCTGAGTAGCTGGGATTACAGGCACACACCACCATGCCCAGCTAATTTTTTGTATTTTTAGTAGAGACGGGGTTTCACCATGCTGACCAGGTTGGTCTCGATCTCTTGACCTCGTGATCCACCCGCCTCAGCCTCCCAAAGTGCTGGGATTACAGGCTTGAGCCACTGCGCCCGGCCTAAAAATTTTTAAATAATCTTTTTATTTTGGAATAACTTTAGGCTTACAGAAAAGTTGCAAAAGATAGTACAGAGTTCCAAGCTTCCCCTAATGCCTTTAAACACACACACACACACACACACACACACACGCACGCACCAGAAAACCAAAGAAACAAAAAACAAAACTCTAGAGCAGTTTTAGGTTCACAGCAAAATTGAGCAGAAAGTACCATTTCCCATATACCCATTGCCTCCCACATACAATTCTGTGTTGTTTGAGCTACTAAGTTTGTGGTTAATTTGTTACAGCAATTTAAAAAAAAAAAAAAAAAGAACTAAACAATGACAAATGGCATTTTGGAGTAGAGGGAGAGAGAGGTAGATAATTTAGAGATGCACATATACATGGTAAAACACTAAAGAAAAAAAACATTAATCCAAAATTCAATCTAATTGTTACTTATAGTGGAGGGTACAGAACATACAGGTGTGACCCCCGTACCTCCAGAAACACAGTCCAGTAGCCTATAAGAAGCCTCTAAATGAACTAGAAAAAAGAATTATTTTCTAAGCAGATAATTAGAAAAATGATATATCCATTGGGTAGGAACCAGCGTTATGGACCCTCAGTCTAGCAGCAGATAGTGTCTTTGTACCCAAGGAAAAAGCTCCATTCTTTAGGAGGCAAATTCCTCTCCCCTTGGAAAGGCATCTTTGTGCAGTGGCCAAATTTTACCTGCATGCTGGCAGACCCCCTAGGACCTTCAGAGCTTTTGTAATATCCTAGTTCTCAAGCCAAGTACAAGGTACATGGGGTTTGTTTTTCATAATTATTTTTCAAATTGTATATATGCATTACATCCTCTCTCATATATCACAATTTTTTTAAAAGTATTTAGCAATGTGATGAAATTTATCACTGTACCCCATGCAGACCTTTGCCACTACCTCAGTGCCAGTCGCCTTCTGACTACAATCTAAAATTCAGAGAGAATTCTGAAGGATATTAGAGTGATACTATTTTTTTTAGGCAGAGTCTCGCTCCTTCGCCCAGGCTAGAGTGCGGTGGCGAGATCTTGGCTCACTGCAACCTCCACCTCCCATGTTCAAGCGATTCACATGCTTCAGCCACCCAAATAGCTGGAATTACAGGCATATACCACCATGCCTGACTAATTTTTGTATTTTTAGTAGAGACGGGGTTTCACTATGTTGGCCAGGCTGGTATCAAGCTCCTGGCCTTAAGTGATCCATCCACCTCGGCCTCCCAAAATGTTGGGATTACAGGCGTGAGCCACCGCACCCAGCTTTAGTGTTAAACATTTTTTTTTCTTTTTTTTTTCTTTTGGAGACGGAGTCTTGCTCTGTCGCCAGGCTGGAGTGCAGTGGTGCAATCTCGGCTCATTGCAACCTCCGCCTCCTGGGTTCAAGCAATTCTTCCGCCTCAGCCTCCCGTAGCTGGGACCACAGGCGCGTGCCACAACGTCTGGCTAATTTTTGTATTTTTAGTAGAGACGGGGTTTCCTCATGTTGGCCAGGATGGTCTCGATCTCTTGACCTCGTGATCCACCCACCTCGGCCTCCCAAAGTGCTAGGATTACAGGCATGAGCCACTGCGCCCAGCCAAGAGTGATACATTTCTTAATTCCATGAAACCTCTTTTCATTTGGAGTAAATTACCCAGGAAAACAGGATTTTCCTTCTGTCAGCCTCCATTCCTATCTTCACTAAGTTTTGTTTATTTTCTCACTCAGATATTGTCCACAGTGGTGGGAGCTAAATGTGCAAACTACAGAGAAATTTGTGGGTACTTATAACCCAAGAAAGCTTCCTAAAACCTAAAGAAAAATTTCATTATTAGGGACCCAGAATATCTGATAAAAATCTGACATGCTTGGCCAAGCACAGTGGCTCATGTCTGTAATCTCAGCACTTTGGGAGGCACACGTCAGGGGACTGCCTGAGACTAGGAGTTCAAGGTCAACTTGGGCATCAAAGTGAGCCCTCTTCTCTACAAAAATAATTTTTGTTTTTTTGAGGCAGAGTCTCACTCTGTCGCACAGGCTGGAATGTAGTTGCACAATCTCAGCCCACTGCAACCTCTGCCTCCTGGGTTCAAGCTATTCTCCTGCCTCAGCCTCCTGAGTAGCTGGGATTATAGGCGCATGTCACCATGCCCAACTAATTTTTGTATTTTTGGTAGAGATGGGGCTTCACCATGTTGGCCAGGATGGTCTCGAACTCCTGACCTCGTGATCTACCCACCTCGGCCTCCCAGAGTTCTGAGATTACAGGTGTGAGCCACCGCGCCTGGCAAAATAAAATAAATTTAAACATTAGCCCGGGGTCGTGGTATGTGCCCATAGTCCTAGCTTCTTGGGAGGCTTAGGTGAGGGGATCGCTTGAGTCCAGGAGTTCAAGGCTGCAGTGAACTATGATCATTCAACTGTACTCCGGCCTGGGTGACAGTGGAGACCCTGCCTCAAAACAAATAAAAACAAAACAAAATAAAATTTGACATGTCAACCTGAAAGGAAGCAAAGAGGTAGAAAGAACTTGGAAGGTTCTATGCCAGCCCTGCCATCTTGAACTCTGAGATACTACAACTCAGAGATTGCCTTGCCTCTTTCAAAGAAGCCCAAGACCTTTCTTTTTTTTAAATAGAGGACCTTGGCTGGGCCTGATGGCTCATGCCTGTAATCCCAACACTTTGAAGGATAAGGTAGGTGGATCACCTGAGGTCAGGAGTTCGAGACCAGGCTGGCCAACGTAGTGAAACCCCATCTCTACTAAAAAAATACAAAAATCAGCTGGGCGTGGTGGCGAGTGCCTGTAATTCTAGCTACTCAGGAGGCGGAGACAGGAGAATTGCTTGAACCGGGAGGCCACCATGGCACTCCAGCCTGGGCAACAGAGTGAGACTCAGTCTCAAAAATAAAACAAAATAAGGGCCTTGGATAGGACAAGACTACAGAAACACCTGTTAACCTCTCCTATGCAGTCCTACTGTCTTCAGAAGGGGTTTATTGGTCCAAAAATCCAAGCCCCAAACCATGAAGTGAAAGTTTTGATTCTTAAATACAAGCTCTTCCCACCCTTCCAGACCCCAAAACTGCTGTCTCTACCCAACCATGATGTTGAGTCTAGGCAAGTACTTACAGAAGGCCTTTCGGATAGTCTAAATTCACATCTTCACCATTTTGTTAAATTGTTTTTACAAATACAAAAATAATACATATTTGTTCCTGGTTTTTGGCACTAAAAAATTATAATAGTCATTGGGAAAATTCAAAGATTTAGAAGAATAAAGAAAAGCATATGTAGCATATTAGTGGGGAGAAAAAGAATGAAAAGCAAAACTATCTCTTCACCCTAATCTTACCCTACTTCCCCCAAAAGTAAACCTTGCAAAATATATCCTCTCAAACTTCTTTTCATACATTTATAAAATACATACACACAATTATCTTTCTTTTTTTTTTTTTTTTGAGACGGAGTTTCACTCTTGTTACCCAGGCTGGAGTGCAATGGCCCAATCTCGGCTCACCGTCACCTCCGCCTCCCAAGTTCAGGCAATTCTCCTGCCTCAGCCTCCTGAGTAGCTGGGATTACAGGCACGCGCCACCACACCCAGCTAATTTTTTTTGTATTTTTAGCAGAGACGAGGTTGACCAGGATGGTCTAGATCTCTTGACCTCGTGATCCACCCGCCTCGGCCTCCCAAAGTGCTGGGATTACAGGCGTGAGCCACCGCGCCCGGCCAATTATCTTTCTTTTAATATAAATAGGATCATGGTATAATACTCTAAATATGCCTTTACACATATTATTCCATAGAAATATGTCCATATTAGCAAATTTGTTTCCAGTTTTCACTATGAAAAACAGTACTACAATATGTTTATATACTCATGTACATTTATGTAGAACAGATTCCTGGAAACAAAATTGCTGAATTAAAGAGTAACAAATTTGAAATTTAATAGATATTACCAAATCTACCTCCAAAAAGGCTTTTTAAAAATATGAGAATGACTATTTGCTTAAACTTTCACTAAAAATGGACTTTATGTATATTTTTAGCCAATCTAATGAACAAAAACAATGGCACACATTATCGAGCTTGCATTTCTCTAATTACAAGTGCAGCTGAGTGTTATGCTTCCCGCCAGTTGTATTACTTAGTCAGTGAATTGTCTGTCCATTTCCATTGCCTATTTTTCTGCTTGCAGTGTCTTCACTTTCATCACAAAAGCAGCTACTATATAGTGAGCACTTGACTGTGCTGGTCCCTACACTATGTATTTTTAAATAAATAATTTCTTAAAACAACCCATTTTACAGGTAAGAAATGTGAGAACCATATAGCAACGAAACTCAAACTCTGGTCTACTTTACTCTAAAACCTGCAACATTCCCTGTATCACTACACCAAAAAGCTTCATTTTACCTAAATGTGGTAGGACCAAAGAAAAGTGACTCACCCAGACACTCAGCCCTGTAGATGATGGTTTCAGTCGGCAAGACTGGTAGGCTTTTTACCACCCTCTTCTTCGCTTCCAGAAAACGTGGTTGAAAACTGCCAAAAAGTCTGTTCAGGCAAACTTGGCTGCCTATTATCTGTGTCCTTAGAGATAAAGAACCAGCCCTCAGTACAAGGGTCAAAGATAAAGAAAGTAGAAACAGCAAGAAACATGGAGGCCTTGGCCCCATTCCATCCATATCACAGTCAAGGCAGCAGACTGACGATGGTCTGAGAAGTCTGCCAGGGTTTCCAGACACCTCCCAAAACCCTCCTGCGAGGCTATAATTTAAACAAAAAAAACCTGAGGCACGGCAAACTCTTAATCACAGGCATGAGTAACAAAGTTTAAGGTCCGGCCTTTTATAAAATTCAAATAATTATTTTATAATCCTTTGATTAAGTAATCCAGATTGAAAGGTGTTCCTTACTCCAAGAATGTTAAGTAAAAAAAAATTAACTAATTAAAAAGAAATGAAAGGTGTTCCTAAGAATTTCACTTTTAGCCGGGCTTGGTGACTCCAGCTTGTAATTCCAGAGCTTTGGGAAGCTGAGGTGGGTGGATCACTTGAGCCCAGGAGTTCAAGACCAGCCTGGGCAGTATGTCAAAACCCTTGCCTCTACCCAAAAAAATACAAAAATTAGCCAGGCATGGTGGCACACGCCTGTAGTCACAGCTACTCAGAAGGCTGAGGTGAGAGGATTACTTGAGTGTGGGGAGTCCAACCTTCATTGAGCCATGATTGTGCCACTGCATTCCAGCCCGGGTGACAGAGTGAGACCCTATCTCAAAAAAAAGAATTTCCGGCCAGGTGTGGTGGCTCACGCCGGTAATCCCAGCACTTTTGGAAGGCTGAAGCGGGTGGATCACCTGAGGTCAGTAGTTTGAGACCAGCCTAACCAACATGGTAAAACTGTCTCTACTAAAATACAAAATTAGCTTGGTGTGGTGTTGCATGCCTGTAATCCCATCTACTCAAGAAGCCGAGGCAGGAGAATCCCTTGAACCCAGGAGGCAGAGGTTGCAGTGAGCCAAGTTGTACCACTGCACTCCAGCCTGGGCGACAAGAGCGAAACTCCGCTTCAAAAAAAAAAAGAAAGAATTTCACTTTTGGTTTTTCTCAAATCTGATTAACCTAATGTGAAGTACAGGAAATGTACTTTTTCTGATTTATGATTCATATTGATCATAATCTTCCCAAGAAAGAAAGATGGAGTAAAGTATGTCTAAGAAACTACCAAACTCCCCTCTTTTCTCCTCAAAACATTAAGCACCTATGTGATAGGTTATTAATAGTCTGAAGCTCGGAGATTGATATATGGAGTCACATTAAACTACTCTTTCTACCTTCATATAATTAAAATTTTTCACCAGTTTTTCACCAGCACAGTGGCTCAAGCCTAGCCTGTAATCTCAACACTTTGGGCAGGAGAATTGCTGGAGTCCAGCAGTTCAAGACCAGACTGGGCAACATAGTGAGACCCTGTCTCTAAAAAAAAAAAAAAAAATGCAATAAAAAGTCACCCCCAAAAAAGTGCCAGGCCCTGGGCTAGGCACTGGGGTAGAACACAATGAGTAAAAAACAGTTCCTATTCTTTTGAGGAGCATAATCCCATTCGTTATCATGGCAACAGCTTACAAAGCACTTTCTCAAGTGTATTAAATGATCGTCCTGTAAATACATATTATAATCCCACGTTGATGTGGAAGCCTCCTACTTTTTACTATGCCTTTTCTTCCTGGTCTTTCATGTTTTCTGTGATTAATCTAGGGAGGGTCAGATCCCTGTCAGCTGGGGGTGGGAGGGGTGGAGTGAGACCAGGATGAAAAGACCTTTATCCTGTGGGTGGAGGCCTAAATGGGGTTAGTTTCAGGATATTTCAGACAAAATCATCAGAATCTTAAATGCCATAGGCAAGCTTTTAAACACTTAGAGTAAGCCTTTCACTTACAGATTCTTCCTTTGAATTCAGGGTGATTTCTTTATTTTTAGACAGTTAAACTGGGTCACAGAAAAAGAGCTCCTTCCCCAGAATTACATAGTAAAATGGCATGAAATGTTATTCCCTTCAACTCCCAGCATCTCATTCTGTGAAGTTCAACCATGAAAAGCAGGACTGATGCTTACAGCTAAATTTTGTTTCAAATCGGTTTGATCATCTACTCTTCAGAGTGACCGACCCAGGGAGCCCGTTCACCTCTGCAATGCTGTCTCCCTCAGCTCTCATAGCCCACAGAATCTGTTCTGCTTCAGTTCTCTCTTAGAAGCCTCTACTAATTTTTCCCCATGTGGTTGTAAAGTCCTATTCATACGTGCAATGTCCACTTCTTTACAAGTCAGCCCTGAAAAACTTCAGAGTTCAACCACACGAAATACACCCTCTTGGTTCTTTGTTTTCTAATTCTTAAGTGTGTAAAAAGCAGCATGAAGTTTATGGGCAAAAATTAGGCTGATT
Organism: Cebus imitator; assembly: GCF_001604975.1. Taxonomy (NCBI): domain Eukaryota; kingdom Metazoa; phylum Chordata; class Mammalia; order Primates; family Cebidae; genus Cebus; species Cebus imitator. Next base: position 939,006 of record NW_016107589.1, on the reverse strand, counting down.
GTCAGAAACAAGCACTTGTCTATTATCCCCACTTCATCCACAATTACTTCATCTTCCCAGCCTTGTTTCCCTGTTTACATACAGCCTAGAATCTGGTGCTTCCTCCCTCCTTGCCAGGAATTTGATACAGATCTTGATGTAAAAGCAGGGCCAAAAATAAAAAATAAAAAGCAGGGCCAAGGGCTCTCCAAGTTCTTTCAGAAACACGGTAAACAATTGTTTGCTTGTCAAAGGACTTACATGGGCCACTACAGTGTAGACAATACAAATTCCCAGAATGGAGGTAAGCAAAATAGAAGACCATGGACAGAGGAAAGATGGCTGGAAGGAAGCCCCAGTTTTCCTCGCCACCCCTAAAACTTTGTGGGGGAGGTATAGAGGCAGTCAGCCTGACTCACAGCCTGTGCTTCTGCTCCCCGGCCAAAGAGGGTTCAGAAGTGAAGAGCTGCTAGATTCCAAGGTCCCAGGCTGACAAAAGTAATGGGATGTATTCATCCGAGAACGGGCAGGCTTTCCTTCCAGCTCCGGCTCATCAGGGTTTAAGTCAACTTCATCACATTCGTGTTCTCATTGCTAAGAATCCTAGGAGCTGACAGTGGGTTGGGGACAAGAACCAGGCTAGAAGACACCCTTAGAGCCCCAGGTAGAAGAACTGGCTCAAGATGCAGGCATCTGAGAAGAGGAAACAGATTTCCAAGAGTGGCTCCAAGCATTTCTGTAAGCACCACCTGTCACGAGGAAAAAAAACCCATTAGCCCTAAAACTAGCCCTCTCCACTTCCCAGCCTCTGAGAACGCCTAGTAATGAGAAGGGCAACCAATGAAACATGGGCTGAAAGCATTACCTCATCAGGGTGAGCCCCCATTGGCTGCAAAGACTCTGGGCCAGCCTTGCTTGCTAGTAAATTAACCCTTTTCAGGAACATAGAACTCCACGTGGGGCCCCTTCCCTCCCCCACTGCTCCATGTTTTCAAATTAGGAAAAGGGATAGATGGGGAACAATAGACCTTTCCCTAACATTTTTCTTAGGCATAGGTAGCTATACAATGGTTATGAGGAAGTTTGTATCCCCTCTCTTGAAAAAGTGCTCAGTGCCTTTTGAACCAAAATGGAGCCACCTGCAACAGATTGATAAATATGGGTTAGGTAGGAAGGGGCAGAGTGAATTATCAGTCGTTTTCTAAACCAACCATGGAATTGTCAGAGGGGCAAAGACCAAAAAGGGTAATAAAAATTAAAAACACCTTGGGAAAGGTTGGTAATAAATTGATCTTGGTTTCTGCAATTTTTCTTTTTTTTTTAAATACAGAGTTTCCCTCATGTTGCCCAGGCTGGAGTGCAATGGTACAATCTCTGCTCACCGCAACCTCCGCCTCCCAGGTTCAAGCAATTCTTCTGCCTCAGCCTCCTGAGTAGCTGAGAATACAGGCATGCACCACCATGCCCGGCTAAGTTTTTGTATTTTTAGTGGAAATGAAGTTTCTCCATGCTGGTCAGGCTGGTCTCCAACTCCTGACCTTAGGTGATCCGCCCACCTCAGCCTCCTAAAGTGCTGAGATTACATGTGAGAGCCATGGCACCTCTGCAACTTATTTTTTAAGGTTATCATCATAGCTACAGCCTCTATTTTCAATGCAAATTGCCGAAGATATGCTAATTTAAAAAAAAAAAAAAGGCAGGCCTGACACCAAGGCTCATGCCTATAATCCCAACACTTTGGAAGGCCAAGGCAGGTGGATCACGAGGTCAGGAGTTCGAGACCAGCCTGACCAACATGGTAAAGCCCTGTCTCTACTAAAAATACAAAAATTAGCCGGGTGTGGTGGCGTGCACCTGTAATCGCAGCTACTCGGAAGGCTGGAGAATGGCTTGAGCCCAGGAGGCAGAGGTTGCAGTGAGCTGATATTGCACCGTTGCACTCCAGCCTGAGCAACAGAGATATATTCCCAGCATCTAACCTGGTTCCTGGTACTCAAAATACATATTTTTTGGCTGGGCACAGTGGCTGATGCCTGTAATCTGAGCACTCTGGGAGGCTGAGGTGGGTGGATCACTTGAGGCCAGGTGTTCAAGATCAGCCTGGCCAACATGGTGAAACCCCATCTCTACTAAAATACAAAAATTAGCTGGGTATGATGGCAGGCACCTGTAATCTCAGCTACTTGGGAGGCTGAGGCAGGAGAAGCACTTGAACCTGGGAGGCAGAGGTTGCAGTGAGCCAAGACCATGCCATTGCACTCCAGCCTGGGCAACAAGAGCAAAACTCCATCTCAAAATAATAATAATAATAATATCATTGTCTTTTTATTTTCGGCCAGGTGCAGTGGCTCACGCCTGTAATCCCAGCACTTTGGGAGACCGAGGTGGGCAAATCATGAGGTCAAGAGATCAAGACCATCCTGGCCAACATGGCGAAACCCCGTCTCTACTAAAAATACAAAAATTAGCTGGATGTAGTGGCGCACCTGTAGTCCCAGCTACTCGGAAGTCTGAGGCAGGAGAATTGCTTGACCCCAGGAGGCAGAGGTTGCAGTGAACCAAGATTGCACCACTGCACTCCAGCCTGGCACCTGGCGACACAGCAAGACTCTGTCTAAAAAGTAAATAAATAAAAAATAAAAGTTAAAATGAAAGATTTTGCATCTATTGAGTTGTAGACTAAAAGACCTCTGGTAAAACTTGCCCTAGAGAAAAGACAAAGATACTGATGCTTAGGATTCCCCAGTGAACTAGCTAGGAGCTTATCTTAACCCTCTGGAGTGAAGCACACTATTCAACAAGCCATATCCAGATACAAAGAGCTTTTTAGTTCCTCATTATTAAGCATGAATGAACAGCCAAGCATCACTAGGCTTTTGAGAAAAGGCTCTGACGTTATAGATAAAAAGGAATTTAGAAGAAGAAATAAAATAGGAGACAAAAGTTTTAAAAATCGTAACCTGCCAGGTGCGGTGGCTCAAGCCTGTAATCCCAGCACTTTGGGAGGCCGAGGTGGGTGGATCACGAGGTCAAGAGATCGAGACCATCCTGGTCAACATGGTGAAACCCCGTCTCTACTAAAAATACAAAAACATTAGCTGGGCATGGTGGCACATGCCTGTAATCCCAGCTACTCAGGAGGTTGAAGCAGGAGAATTGCCTGAACCCAGGAGGCGAAGGTTGCGGTGAGCCGAGATCGCGCCATTGCACTCCATCCTGGGTAACAAGAGCGAAACTCCATCCCAAAAAAAATAAAAATAAAAATAAAAATAAGTAAAAATATAAATAAATAAATAAATGAAAATCGTATACTTAGAAAGTTAAAAGAAGATATTGCAATCATGAAATAAGAACAGACTACTATGAAAAAGGAATATTCAGGCCGGGTGTGGTGGTTCACACCTGTAATCCCAGTACTTTGGGAGGCTGAGGCGGACAGATCACCTGAGGTCTGGAGTTCGAGACCACCCTGGGCAATATGGCAAAACACCGTCTCTACTAAAAACACAAAAATTAGCCAGGTGTGGTGATGCAGCCTTGTAATCCCAGCTACTTGGGAGGCTGAGGCTGGAGAATCGCTTGAACCTGGTAGGCAGAGGTTGCAGTGAGCTGAGATTTGTAACACTGCATCCCAGTCTGGGTGACAGAGTGAGACTCCATCTCAAAAAA
>NW_016107589.1:931614-933048 GCF_001604975.1 Cebus imitator | reverse complement strand
TAGAGACGGGGTTTCACCATGTTGACCAGGATGGTCTCGATCTCTTGACCTCGTGATCCACCCGCCTCGGCCTCCCAAAGTGCTGGGATTACAGGCTTGAGCCACCGTGCCCGGCTATAGTAGAACAATTTATAGTTCTTTGGGTATATGCCCAGTCATGGGATTGCTGGATCAAATGGAATTTCTATTTCTAGATCCTTGAGAAATCGCCACATTGTCTTCCACAGTGGTTGAACTAATTTATACTCCTACCAACTGTGTAAGAGTGTTCCTATTTCTCTACATCCTCTCCAGCATCTGTTTCTCCACATTTTTTAATGATCACCATTCTAACTGGCATGAGATGATATCTCAATGTGGTTTTGATTTGCATTTCTCTAATGACCAGTGACGATGAGCATTTTTTCATATGTTTGTTGGCCTCATATATGTCTTCTTTTGAAAAGTGTCTGTTGGCCAGGCACGGTGGCTCACACCTTTAATCCCAGCACTTTTGGGAGGCCAAGGCGGGTGGATCAAGAGGTTAGGAGTTCAAGACCAGCCTGACCAACATGGTGAATAATAAAATAATAAAAAAAAGAAGAAAAGTGTCTGTTCATATCCACCCACTTTTGAATGGGGTTGTTTTTTTCTTGTATATCTGTTTTAGTTCTTTGTAGATTCTGGTTATTAGCCCTTTGTCTGATGGGTAGATTGCAAATTCGCTCTAATGATGGTTTCTTTTTTTTATACATTTTTTTTTTTAAAGACGGGGTTTCACCATGTTGGTCAGGCTGGTCTTGAACTCCTGACCTCAGGTGATCCGCCCGCCTTGGCCTCCAAAGTTCTTGGATTATGGGCATGAGCCACCACGCCCGGCCACAATGGGGTCTTCTATATATACAATCATGTCATCTGTAAATAGAGACAGTTTGTCTTCCTCCTTTCCTAATTGAATACCCTTTATTTCTTTTTCTTGCCTGATTGCTCTGGCTAGAACTTTTTGGGGGGGGGGAGTTGTTGAGCTGTTTATTTCAGGGAGAGGGCTGGGGAGGGGGCTTAGTCTTTCTTGGCAGCGGCTTTCCTCATGGTGGCCAGGACATTGCTCAGCTCCTCCCGCATCCTCTTGGTGTAGATGTGTGTCCCTACTCTTTTCTTGATGAACTTGAGGGCCCGTTTGTCCTTGGAGACCTTCAGTAACTCCATGGTGCGCTGCTCGTACAGGGCAAAGCCACACACCTCCCGGATCATGTCCCGCGTGAACTTGGTGTGTTTGGTCAGAGGCCTGCGGCAGCGGCTATACCTAGGCTTGCTCACGTTCTTGGTTACTTGTGGCCCTTGTTGAGGCCCATGGCCATAGGATAGCGAAGAGCCGTGGCTGCTACTCTCCAATGGCGACCGTGGTGGAAGGCGATAGACAACTTTTTCTTTTTTTTTTTTTTTGAGACGGAGTTT
>NW_016107589.1:918108-929753 GCF_001604975.1 Cebus imitator | reverse complement strand
ACCATGCCCAGCTAATGTTTTGTATTTTTAGTAGAGACGGGGTTTCACCATGTTGACCAGGATGGTCTGGATCTCTTGACCTCGTGATCCACCCGCCTCGGCCTCCCAAAGGGCTGGGATTACAGACTTGAGCCACCGCGCCCGGCGATAGACAACTTTTTCAACTATATTTTACATCCATAAGCATAGTGCAAAATTTTCAAAGACAAAGATCCCTTTACAAGCTTTACAGTTCAGTGCCAACCACTAGGCTGGCTATCCATTAGGCAGGTACTGGATAATGGCTAAAATTCCGGTACTGAACCCACATTCTGGCAACAAGAGCCTGTTGTACCACTCACTGCCGGCAGATGGCAGATCTTCATCAAAAGTCCCTTTTACGGCGTTTACTTATTTATCCCTGTTTACTTCCATCCCTCCCACCTTCCCAACGTTCCTTATCTCACTGTACTATTAAAAATAATTTAAACATCTCTCTCTCTCAGACCAGAATGTGAACTTCTACAGGATGAAAATATCTCCTAATTCATCTTGAACTCATAAGTATTGAGTCCTGGCCTGAACTGAGTAGGTAAATATTTTTGGAATTAATAAATGAATGGATGGATGCATATTTCTCTGAAAACTTCTGAAATCCTGCAACCAGTCCCACACCTTCTTCTTTGACAATTAATTAAGAAACATTAATTAAGAACTTCTATGTCCTATCCAGAGATGAATAGGACAGAGATGGAGGTTTAAAACAATGAGGGAATAAAAAGTAAGAGGCTTTAGCCAATTGGAACCTTGTATTGAGTGAGCCCCTCCAAATTTAATGGTGAAGACGGAGTCTCTGGCATTTGGGTACTTCAGTCTGATGGGAGAAACAGGTCCCTATCCTTGGGCGAGATCGCTGTGTGGCTAGGATTGGCAGGGCCCAGACTGATGAAGGAAACATACTTTCCAACACAAAACAGATCTAGTCATGGCTTGCAGACTGATCTCCATCCCCACTCAATGTGCCCTTGTCCTTACAGGCCCATGCAACCAACAGACCACCAACTGCTCCCATTTTCATACAGGAGGACCTCATTTCCCTGCCCACACCCAGAACCCTGAAGCTAAAAAGGAAAACTAAGGTATCCCACTTTTTTCCCAGAGCATATTGTTGGGGCAACTTGGTAAGTCACTGAGGCTAAATTGAAGGGGCCCAAGGGAGGGTCAGGAGCTCAAGCAGCTGTGGCATTTGGACAGGGAGTCAAGTATCCCCAGGGGGTTAGAAGCTTCCAAGGAGGAGGGGTGGAGACCAGGGGCAGAAAATCCCTAAACTCTGCTCCTCCCTGTCACAGCTCAGAAGAATATGCATGGAGACTCATTCTCCCCCTGCCCCTATCCTTTATCTAATTAGCAGAGAAGTGTAAAAAGTCAGAAATCCTACCTCTTTGTCTTTTGACATTCTCCAGTCACCTCCGCCCCCTCGCTACTCCTTCTCAACTCTCCTGCAACTTGCTCCTACAGTCTCATCAACCCCTGTAGGCTCAGGGGAAAGGCCCTGCAAGGAGCCTGGGAAAGAAATGTTGGGGAATGAAGGATTTGGGAAGTTCAGTGAAAGAACTTTTAGAAAGAAACACTGGCCTAGGAGGCATACTTCCACTGTCGGGTGACCAGCTATTCTGATTTGCTCAAGACTCTCCAGGCTTTAACATTGAAAGCCCCAAACTATAGGAGACCTCTCAGTCCTGAGCAAACCAGGATGGTGGAATCCAGGCTCTCTTGGCCCCAAATCACTGTGTAACCCTGAATAAGTTCTCTATGGGTCTCAGGTGCCTCCTTGTCAAATGGGACTCTCTAGCTCAGACGCTCTGAGGTTCCATGAATGGCCTCTGAATTTCCTGAAGCTGGGCAAAGCAAGGGTGACGTTGGTATGTCCTTTATTAATTACAGTCCTCAGTGCTTCCCTAGGACTCCTGGAATCTCGTCATCCTGGAACATTAGAGGTGAAAAGGGCCTTCAGGATTACCTGATAATACCTTTCCAGAGGTGCAAATGCCTATTCCTCATATCTATTTACATGTTCTACTTGACATTATACATAGATACATACCTTATCTCCTGCACCCAAGCCAGTTGCTAATCATTTATCAGCATACCAAGGCTTCAGAGATACTACTATTCAATGTATCTTGTCATAGGCTCATCTGTTCCCATTGTCACCTTCTGCTCTAGGCTTCAGCTCTAGATTTCCATTCCTGCAAGAGAGAAACCAAGAGTTGGCTTCTCATTACTTAAAAGCTAATGAGGCCAGGAGTGGTAGCTCACGCCTGTAATCCTGGCACTTTAGGAGTCAGGCAGATCACTTGAGAGCAGGAGTTCAAGACCAGCCTGGCCAACATGGTGAAACCCTGTCTCTATTAAAAATACAAAAATTACCCAGGCATGGTGGTATGCACCTGTAGTCCCAGCTACTTGGGAAGCTGAGGCAGGAGAATCTCTCGAACCTGGGAAGCAGAGGTTGCAGTGAGCCGAGACCACGCCACTGCATTCCAACCTGGGCGACAGAGACTCCATCTAAAAAAAACTTAAAAAGCTAATGAGACAATAAAGTTGGGATTAAGGAAATTGATGCACAGGTTGACTGGAAATGATTTACAGACTTGATGTGGAATGCTTCTCATTATTCTCTCCAGGAAACCTCTGTCTACAGTGAAAAATTTGGTCAGTCCCGAAGGGGTCTTATGTATATATACCCCAAAGGACTCTGAAGAAGGCATTGGTTATCCTCTAGGTATCCATCTTAAAGGCCCATTTAATGGTCAACTGCAGGATTTAAACATACATAAGATAATTCTTGCCAGGCACAGTGGCTCGCCTCTGTAATCCCAGCACTTTGGGAGGCCGAGTTGGGCGAATCCCTTGAGGCCAGGAGTTGGAGACCAGCCTGACCAACATGGTGAAACCCCCTCTCTACTAAAAATACAAAAATTAGCCAAGTGTGGAGGCGGGCACCTGTACTCCCAGCTACTTGGGTGGCTGAGGCATAAGAATCACTCAAACCCAGGAGGCAGAGGTTGCGGTGAGCTGAGATTGCAGCACTGGCCTGGGTGACAGAGTGAGACTCCTCAAAAACAAACAAACAAAAGATAATTCCAATGCTCCCAACTGAAGAGATAAGATTTCTGGCCTACAATCACCGCTGGGATTAATAAACTGTAAATTTGTTGTTGTTGTTTTGTTTTGAGACAGAGTCTCACTCTGTCACTCAGGCTGGAGCACAGTGGTACAGTCTTGGCTCACTGCAACCTCTGCTTCCAGGGTTCAGGTGATTCTTGTGCCTCAGCCTCCTGAGTAGCTGGGATTACAGGTGTGAGCCACCATGCCCAGATATAATTTTTTTTTTTTTTGAGACGGAGTTTCACTCGTTACCCAGGCTGGAGCGCAATGGCGCGATCTCGGCTCACCGCAACCTCCGCCTCCTGGGTTCAGGCAATTCTCCTGCCTCAACCTCCTGAGTAGCTGGGATTACAGGCACGCGCCACCATGCCCAGATAATGTTTTGTATTTTTAGTAGAGACGGGGTTTCACCATGTTGACCAGGATGGTCTCGATCTCATGACCTCGTGACCCACCTGCCTCGGCCTCCCAAAGTGCTGGGATTACAGGCTTGAGCCACCGTGCCCGGCAATGTTTGTATTTTTAGTAGAGACAGGGTTTCACTATTTTGGCCAGGCTGGTCTCAAACTCCTAAACTCAGATGATTTGCCTGCCTCTGCCTCCCAAAGTGCTGGGATTACAGGAGTGAGCCCTAGCCTAAGGCTGTAAATTTTAAAGTTAGGATTACAACATGTAAGAGAGTTGGAAGCTGGGCATGGTGGTTCATATCTGTAATCCCAGAACTTTGGGAGGCTGAGGCAGGCGGATCACAAGGTCAGGAGATCGAGACCAGCCTGGCCAATAAGGTGAAACCCCGTCTACTAAAAATACAAAAATCAGCCAGGTGTTGTGAGCGTCTGTAGTTCCTACTATTTGGGAGGCTGAGGCAGTAGAATCGCTTGAACCCGGGAGGCGGAGGTTGCAGTGAGCCAAAATTGCACCGTTGCACTCCAGCCTGGGTGACAAAGTGAGACTCTGTCTCAAGAAAAAAGAATAAAAAAGAGAGACAGAGAGTTGGGAAAGTATTTTTTTAAGAGACAGGGTCTCATTCTGTCACCTAGGCTACAGTACAGTGGCACAATCATGGCTCACTGTAGCCTCAAACTCCAGGGCTCAGGCGATCCTCCTGCCTAAGCCTCTCAAAAGGCTGAGATTATAGGCGTGAGCCCCATGCCCAGCCCAGCTGGGAAAGTCTTTAGTGGGCATTCGGCCTTCAACATCTTCCCCGTTCTCTCATTTTATAGATGGTGGCACTTTGAGAGGCTGAGGCAGGCGGATCATGAGGTCAGATCAAGATCATCCTGGCCATCTTGTCTCTACTAAAATACAAAAAACTAGTTGAGCTTGGTGGCAAGCGCCTGTAGTCCCAGCTACTAAGAGGCTGAGGCAGGGGAATCGCTTGAACCCGGGAGATGGAGGTTGCAGTGAGCCGAGACCTCGCCAGTGTACTCCAGCCTGGTCACCGAGCAAGACTCTGTCTCAAAAAAAAAAAAAAAAGAAAAAGACTTTCCCAGCTGGGCTGGGCGAATAGCTTGCCCATGGTCATACCACAAATGAGTAGCCAAAGCCCAGGGCTCCTGATACCTGGAGCAGAGGCCTCTCTATATAAATTCTCACTTCCATTTAGAGACACTGTATGATCTTTATAGAATCCGAGCAGGAGCAAGCACAGTTTGCACACAAAAAACTATCTTCAAAATAAGAGTATTTTTTGTAGAGTACCAACTAAATGCCAGGTACAGTGGGGGACACAGAAGCATAAGACCCAATCACGTACACACAGGAAGTGAATGCCGAGTTACTCCTAAAACTCTTTCAAGGTGGCAGGGGACCTCCTCAGAGCTATCACTAACCCTGTTCTGACCCCACAGTGAGTGCCATGCAAATCAACCCTGCCGTCTTAAGAAGTGAAAGTTAAATTAGATTCTTGACTGGGAAAAGTAGGAGACAGAGAAAAGGCAGCTAAGGCTAACTCAGTTGGCTTTTCTCACGTGACTCAAGTTTAGGACACCTATTTTCCCCAAGCAGAGAAGCCCACAAGCAATCAAAGCAAGAGAGCTTGCTGGGGCTGGGAGGCAGAGTTTTAGTCCATTAGGGCTTTTTGTCCTCATCCTTCCAGAGAAATGAAACAAAAAACGACATATAAAATAGGAGCCCAAATTTCCTCTTAGGTTTAGCATATCTAAAATTGCTCCAAGTTGCTATAAAAATTTCTAAACACTTCTATTTTCGCAATTATCTTATTTCAGAAGGACAACAGTTTGTAGACTGATGCCAATACTGGCCCATACTTGGAGTGAACTGCCCTGAAGACATCTGGGGACTCTTTGGCCCCTAGAAATCCTTTGGTAGAGGGATCTCTGAGCTCCACTTCCTACCCAAACCAGGTCCACGGTGCTGGGAAGTTATCTGGATGCTGTGATGGTCACAGGATAGAATCACAACTGGGACTGTCCATCTATGCTTTCCTCTGAACTTCTCTTTTTTTTCTTCTTCTTCTTATTTATTTATTTATTTATTCTCCTCCTCATCCCCGGCCTCCTCCTCTGAACTTCTCTAGTCTTCCTTTCCCAGCTGTAGGAAAGAGCTTCACCAACAAAGAAAGACTTCCACCCCTTTATTCTAGTCCCCAACCATATCCAATGGTACCCACTAGGATCAAAGACAGGTTCTTTCGTTCATTTATTCAGGCGCCTTCCTAAGCACTAAGAACCCAAAGTGAACTTAAAAGACAGATTTCTGGATGGGTGCGGTGGCTCACGCCTATAATCCCAGCACTCTGGGAGGTCGAGGCAGGTGGATTACCTGAAGTAAGGAGTTTGAGACCAGCCTGGCCAACATGGTGAAACCTCATCTCTACTAAAAATACAAAATTATCCAGCATGGTGGTTCATGCCTGTAATCCCAGCTACTGGGGAGGCTGACGTAGGAGAATTGCTTGAACATGGGAGGCAGAGGTTGCAGTGAGCTGAGATCACGCATTTGCACTCCAGCCTGGGCAACAAGAGCAAACTCTGTCTCAAAAAAAATAAATAAAAGACAGATTCCATGGCCGGGCGTGGTGGCTCACGCCTATAATTCCAGCACTTTGGGAGGCTGAGGCGGGTGGATCACGAGGTCAAGAGATCGAGACCATCCTAGTCAACAAGGTGAAACCCCCGTCTCTACTAAAAATACAAAAATTAGCTGGGCATGGTGGCACGCGCTGTAGTCCCAGCTACTTGGGAGGCTGAGGCAGGAGAATTGCTTGAACCCAGGAGGCGGAGGTTGCGGTGAGCTGAGACCGCACCACTGCACTCCAGCCTTGGTAACAAGAGCGAAACTCTGTCTCGAAAAAAAAGACAGATTCCTGCCTAAGAAGCTGAAGTCCTAGTAACAAAGTGGTATCAGAAAGAAAGGCTTCAGTGGTTTACACCTGTAATCCTAGCATTTTGGGAGGCCAAGGTGGGCAGATCACTTGAGCCCAGGAGTTCAAGACCAGGCTGGCCAACATGGCAAAACCCCTTCTCGACTAAAAATACAAAAATTGGCCAGACACGGTGGCCCATGCCTGTAATCCCAGCACTTTGTGAGGCCGAGGCAGGCAGATCACGAGGTCAAGTGATCAAGACCATACTGCCCAACATGGTAAAACCCCATCTCTACTAAAAATACAAAAATTAGCTGGGTATGGTGGCATGCACCTGTTGTCCCAGCTACTTGGGAGGCTGAGAATGGAGAATCACTTGAACCTGGGGGTGGAGGTTGCAATGAGCCCAGATTGTGCCATTGCACTCCAGCCTGGCGACAGAGCAAGACTTCATCTCAAAAAAAAAATTAGCCAGGTGTGGTGGTGTGCACCTGTAGACCCAGATGCTTGGGAGGCTGAGGCAGGAGAATCCCTTGAACCCAGGAGGCAGAGCCGCAGTGAACTGAGATCGCACCACTGCGCTCCAGCCTGGGCAACAGAGTAAGCCTCTGTCTAAAAAAAATAATAATAAAGAAAAGAAAAGAAAGAAAGAAAGGCATCAGTCTTCCCAAATATAGCTCTGGGTGGCCCAAAGGTTGGTTCTCAGACATATCAGAAATCAACTAATTGGAGATCTAACCCTCAGATATAAAAGGATAAGTTTGTGGGCTGGGCACAGTGGCCCATGCCTGTAATCCCAGCTCTTTGGGAGGCCGAGACAGGCAGATCATGAGGTCAAGAGACCAAGACCATCCTGGCCAACATGTTGAAACCCTGTCTCTACTAAAAATACAAAAAAATTTAGCTGGGCATGGTGGCACACACCTGTAGTCCCAGCTACTTGGGAGGCTGAGGAAGGAGAATCACTTGAACCTGGGGGCGGAGGTTGCAGTGAGCCAAGATTGTGCCACTGCACTCCAGCCTGGCGACAGAGCAAGACTCCATCTCAAAAAAAAAAAAAGGATAGATTTGCTAGGAATGAAGGAAATTTACTAGCACTTACTTTGCTAGAATGCGGTGGAAGGGACTGATACAGAGACGAACTCTGAAGTGTCCCTGCTCCATAGTCCCACAGTTCTATAACCTCACAGCCTGGAAGGGAGTGGGAGGGATGGTGCACTCACTGGTTTGGGTAAATTAGTAGGTGGGGGCCCCAAATGGCATTGCTTTATGATTATTAACAGCTTGGGGAGGAGGCAGGGCAGAGAGTGGAGGCTCACTGACAGATGAGGACATTGTAACTCCAAGAATAGGTGACCTGCCTTCAGGGTTAAGGACCCAACCTGCTGTGGCCTACGTGATTCTGAGCAATGGGCCAAAGAAGCAGGAAGAGACAAAATTGACATATAGAATAAAGAAAGCTCAAGGGTAGGAGAAAAGCTTCAGCCTCTCTCTCAGTCTGGGAGGGAAGGGCTGGAGGGGCTGGGCAGGGCGGGGCTTTCCTCGAAAACTGAGTCCCTCCTCCCGGGTCCCCCCATTGGATCAGTGGCTCCTGCAGCCCTGCCAGTGAGAAACAAATGAGAAGCGCTGCTGATTTTCCCCCTTGGCCATTCAGAATTTTCTCACATAAATACTGAGGAAGACTGCCCTCTCCTCATTTCTCTGGGCTCGGCCCTGAGCTGGACCTGGTCCACAGGGGTAGGCAGGGTGATGGGGAACCTGTTTGTGCTCTGGGCAGCTGTGGGCATATGCTGTGCCACATTCAGAGCCTCTGCCTGGTAAGTCCTTTCCTACCCTCATTCCAAGCCCCCACTGCCTCATCCCCATTCACCTCTGCCTCACTTTTTCTCTTTTTGGTAGGTCAGTGAACAATTTCCTGATAACAGGTCCGAAGGTAGGATGATCTCCGGCTTCCTTTACCCACTGAGGACCCTAAGGGGACTTTTCTGGAGAAAGAGGGGAGGGGACAGTGCCAGAGAGCCTCACTCAGAGGAACCCATAGTGAATTGTCGATGGAGAGCTGGCCTATCTGAGTCCTGCCTGCTCCCCCCATCCTAGATGGCCCACACCGGGCAGACGCTCACAGCCCGTTTCCCTTTGCCAGGCTTATCTGACCTACACAACTAGCGTGGCCTTGGGTGCTCAGAGTGGCATCGAGGAGTGCAAGTTCCAGTTTGCCTGGGAACGCTGGAACTGCCCTGAAAACGCTCTCCAGCTCTCCACCCACAACAGGCTGAGAAGTGGTAAGTTTGTGCGGGACTCACCTGTGCAAGGGGCATATATGTGAATGGAGAGGGGCTTGCAGTATGTGTGTATGTGTGCCATGTGTTGCACAGTGAAATGAAAATGCTGCCGGTGACCTGCTGACCTGCCTTTCCTTGCTGTGTGACCTTGAGTAAATTACTTCCCTTCTCTCAACCCCAGATTTGTCATTTGGGTCGGTAAGGCCAGTTCTGTGTAGTTCATCAGAAGTATCCTAAGGGTTGAATGAGGTGGATATGAGATGTCTCCATCTATGAGATAAATATAGGAAATTATTATTTTTTTTTTGAGATGGAGTCTCGCTCTTATTGCCCAGGCTAGAGTACAATGGCATGATCTCGGCTCACTGCAACCTCCACCTCCCGAGTTCAAGCGATTCTCCTGCCTTAGCCTCCTGAGTATCTGGGATTACAGCCATACATCATGCCCAGCTAATTTTTGTATTTTTAGTAGAGAAGGGGTTTCACCATGTTGGCCAGTCTGGTCTTGAACTCCTGACCTCAGGTGATCCACCCACCTCAGCCTCCCAAAGTTCCGGGAATTACGGGCGTGAGCCACTGTGCCCAGAGGAAATTACTCTTTTTTTTTTTTTTTTTAAGACGGGGTTTCACCATGTTGGCCAGGATGGTCTTGATCTCCTGACCTTGTGATCCACCAGCCTCGGCCTCCCAAAGTGCTAGGATTACAGGTGTGAGCCACCATGCCTGGCGAAATTACTCTATTTTTTAAATGCATGCATATATTTATGTGTTTGTACACACTGATCTTGCACTGAATTGCATGAAATAAAAATGGGGAAATGGCTTTGTGTTTGCAGCCCCTGAGGAAGTTTCACGTGGCTAACTGCCATAAAATCCCAACAACAGAAAAGCTGAGATGTCACATTGAGCTGGGCCTCAGGTGGGGTGTGTGTCTGTGTGTGTGTATGTGTGTGTGTGTGTGTGTATGTACCCATGTAGCCACTGTATGCCATAGTTTGCATGTCATTTTTGAAGATAATATTCACCTGAGAATAGTTAGGGGAAAGAGAATAAAGAAGAGGGAGAAAGTGGCCAAGCATGGGCTGGGATCATGCCTATAATCCCAGCACTTTGGGAGGCTAAGGCAGGAGGATTGCTTGAGTTCAGGAGTTTGAGATCAGCCTGGGCAACATAGCAAGACCTTGTCTCTACTAAATAAAAGTAAAATAATTAGCTGGCATGGTAGCATGTGCCTGTAGTCCCAGCTAGCTGGAAGGCTGAGGTGGGAGAATTGTTGGAACCCAGGAGTTCGAGGGCATAGTGAGCTATAATCACACCACTACACTCTGGTCTGGGTGACAGAGCAAGACCTCGTCTCAAAAAAACAATAAAAAACAAGAGGATAGAAGGAACTATCTCCCTGTGGGGTATAACATAGAATAGGGAGTATGTAGAAATGAAATGTGACAATGTTTATAAAAAACTTTAGTAAGATAAAAAAAAAAATAAAAATAAAATAAAAAAACAAAAACAAAAAAAAGAAAAAAAAACTTTAGCAAGATAAGAGCTCAGTAAGTGGCAGTCATGATTATTATGATTATTACATGGCCCAAGCTTCCCAGTCAGAAAGCGGAAAGGGTCCTTCTCCCTCTCCTAAGCCAGCCTCGGGCACTGCGTCTCACTGCCGAACGACTAGCAGCAGTGGCTAGTGGACAGAGGTCCAGGCTGGACTCGAAGGGAGCAGGGTCCTGATCCCGACACCGCAACTAGAAAGTGCTCTCGTTCTCATCATTCTTTTTTTTTAGATAGGGTTTCCCTCTGTCGCCCAGGCTGGAGTGCAGTGGCATGATCTCAACTCACTGCAATCTCTGCCTCCCAGGCTCAACCAATTCTCCAGCCTCAGCCTCCTGAGTAGCTGGGACTACAGGCATGCATCCCCATGCCTGGCTAATTTTTATATTTTTTTGTAGAGACGGGGTTTCGCCAGGTTGCCCAGGCTGGTCTTGAACTCCTGGGCTCAAGTGATCTGCCCACCTCAGCCTCCCAAAGTGCTGGGATTACATTGGTCTCATCATTCTATCTCTGGTTTTTACTTTCCCTATTGGTAATATAGGCATGTTCATTCCTGCCTGGATGAAGTAAGGAGACTGGAAAGATGCATTGTTCTTTCAAATAGAAGTGCATTGGCTGGATGCAGTGGCTCACACCTGTAATTCCAACTTTGGGAGGCTGAGGCAGAAGGATTGCTTGCACCCAGGAGCTCAACTCTAGCCTGGGCAACATAGTGAGACCCTATTTCCAATAAAATAATAATAGGCCAGGTGTGGTGGCTCATGCCTATAATCCCAGCAGTTTGGGAGGCCAAGGCGAATAGATCAGTTGAGCCTGAGGAGTTCTAGACCACTCTGGCCAACATGGTGAAACCCCATCTCTACCAAAAATAAAAAAATAAAAAAAATTAGCCAGGTGTGGTAGCATGTACCTATAGTCCCAGCTATTCGGGAGACTGAGGCAGGAGAGTCATTTGAACTTGGGAGGTGGAGGTTGCAGTGAGCCAAGATCACACCATTGCACTCCAGCCTGGGTAACAGACTGAGACTCTGTCTCAAAAACAAAAACAAACAACAGGCCAGGCATGGTGACTCATGCCTATCATCCCAGCACTTTGGGAGGCCGAGGCGGTTGGATCACAAGGTCAAGAGATTGAGACCATCCTGGCCAAAATGGTGAAACTCATCTCTATAAAAATACAAAAATTAGCTGGGCGTGGTGGCAGGTGCCTGTAGTCCCAGCTACTTGAGAGGCTGAGGCAGGAGAATCACTTGAACCTGGGAGGTGGAGGTTGCAGTGGGCTGAGATCACATGACTATACCTGGTGACAGGGCGAGACTCCATCTCAAAAAAAA
>NW_016107589.1:913319-916938 GCF_001604975.1 Cebus imitator | reverse complement strand
GCTAGCCCTGGTATTTCAAACTTGGAGTGGCTCATCCATAATCCACAGCCACTCAACAATTTGCAGACCACCTAAGACACTTCCTCAGATTTACCACTAATGACGGAGGCTTTTACAAGATGATTGTAGAATAATGGTGCAGAATTCCAGAATGTTTGAGCTGCAGTGAACCTTTGAGAGCATCTAAGTCACCCCAGTGTGCCTACTTTTACAGTGGGTATAGAAGACAAATTGCTGATGGCTAGGACGTGTCTAAAGGCTGGGCAGTTGGCTTTGGCAACAGGACTCCTCCCACCCACCCCAAGCACCTCCATTTCCCTGTCTTACCTTCAGCCATAGCTTTACACTCCTAGGGCTCTTGGGGATGGTTTGGCAGGTGACTGGGACTTAGCAGGGAGATACATGGAGAACTTATTCTTTTTTGATATCTAGGAGGCCATGGCTGGATCTGGGGAGGCTGCAGCGACAATGTGGAATTTGGGGAAAGGATCTCCAAACTCTTTGTGGACAGTTTGGAGAAGGGGAAGGATGCCAGAGCCCTGATGAATCTTCACAACAACAGGGCCGGCAGACTGGTGGGTATACGAGTTGTGGCTGGTGTTGGCAACAGCTTCACATCTGCGCAACCCTTCACAACTTACCAAGAGCCGTCTTATACGTTCTTTCCTCATACTACCCAGCAGGACTGAGATGACTACCCTCATTCTCTGGATGGCAAAGCCAATGAAGTCTGAGCCAACTGGCTTGTCCAAGGCAACTAATAAGTGTCAGAGAGAGGCAGTGAACTTAGATCTTCCCGTCAAGTCCCCTTGTCATTATCTGCTGGCTCTGCCCCTCTATAGGTGGGCGTCTGAGAACACACAATCAAGGCCTTGCTTCTATGACTTACATTTTTTATCACTTCAACTGCATGTTCTAGTAAATTAACAGGGCCTTGTTGTCCAGCCTTGTGTCCTAAAGTCTGTCTGGGTTGTGGGGAATTGGGATTGATCTAGGCTTCTCTGGAGTGTCTAACTCTCCCCCAAGACTTCTAGTGGGGTGGCAATCTCTGGAGTATTCTGAATACAAATCTGGAAACAAGTTGGGTTTCGAGCTAAGAGCATAGAAATTTCCCTGTCAACTTGTGCCTAGATGTCCTGGTTGCCCAGGAAAAGGGAGAAAGGGGTTTTTTTGGGTTTGGGGTTTTTCTTTTTTTTTTTTTTTTGAGACAGGGTCTTTCTCTGTCACCAGGCTGAAGTACAGTGGTGCCATCTCAGCTCACTGCAACCTCCACCTCCCAGGCTCAAGCCATCTTCCCACCTCAGCCTCCTGAAAACCTGGAACTACAGGCGCTTGCCACTATGCCTGGCTAATTTTTGTGGCTTTTGTAGAGATGGGGTTTCCCCAGGCTGGTCTCAATCTCCTGGACTCAACCGATTCTCTTGCCTTAGCCTCCCAGTGTCTTGGGATTACAAGCATGAACCACTGCATCCAGCCAGGAAGAGAGGTTTTTTTTTTTTTTTTTTTTTTGAGACAGAGTCTCACTCTGTCACCCAGGCTGGAGTGCTGTGACACGAACTTGGGCTCACTGCAACCTCTGCCTCCTGGGTTCAAGCAATTCTCTTGCCTCAGCCTCCTGAGTAGCTGGGACTATAGGCACATGCCACCATGACTGGCTAATTTTTTGTATTTTGGTAGAGACGGGATTTCATCTTATTGTTCAGGCTGGTCTCAAATTCCTGAGCTCAGGCAATCCACCTGCCTCAGCTTCCCAAAGGGCTGAATTACAGGTATGAGCCACTGCGCCCAGCCAGGAAGAGGTTTTTTAAGCAAGTACGACCATGGGAAATTCATTGCCTTGGGGGTATAAGTGTTCAAACTCAAGAAGCTTCCTCCCCTCTCAGAAAGAACCCAGAAGACAAATCCAATATTTGTCCTGGAAATATTCTCACCCCCAGCCTCAAGACAATAACTGTGGCAATTATCACAGTTTCCTTTGTAATTTACAGAGTATTTCCTTGATCATTACTATATTCAATTTTTTTCTTTTTTGAGACAGAGTCTTGTACTGTTGCCTGGGCTAGGCTGCAGTGGTGTGATCTTGGCTCACTGCAACCTCCCCTCCCGGGTTCAACTGATTCTCCTGCCTCAGCCTCCCAAGTAGCTGTGATTACAGGTGCCCTACCCACCCACCACACCCAGCTAATTTTTTGTATTTTTAGTAGAAACCGGGTTTTGCTATGTTGGCCAGGCTGGTCTTGAACTCCTGACCTTGTGATCTGCCCACCTCAGCCTCCCAAAGTGCTCCAGCTGGGCAGATAGAGAAAAGCTCTACAAGTGATAGAGTTAGGCCTGGAGCAGAGGCTTTTGGGCTCTAGTAACATTCTCAGCTCTTGCCTGGCTCTCCATCAGAATCACCCATGGAAGCTTTAAAATCACCAGTCCCAGGTCCTTAACACCCTGAATATCCTCATTGAGAAGATCTGAGATAGGGCCCAGGAACAACTATTTTTCATGAGCTTCCCCAATAATCCTATGTTCCTTTAAAGTTAAGAAACACAGCTCTAACATATTCTTTTTAATCATTGACCTTTGGTCTTCCCTGCTCAGAGCCATTCTCTTTTTTATGTTCTCTCTGTGAAGGCAGTGAGAGCCGCCTTGAAAAGGACCTGCAAATGTCATGGCATCTCAGGGAGCTGCAGTGTACAGACATGCTGGCTGCAGCTAGCTGACTTCCGGGAGATGGGAGACTACCTGAAGGCCAAGTATGACCGGGCACTGAAAATTGAAATGGATAAGCGGCAACTGAGAGCTGGGAACAGCGCCGAGAGCCACTGGGCACCCTCTGAGGCCTTCCTTCCTAGTGCAGAGACGGAACTGATCTTTTTAGAGGAATCGCCAGATTACTGTACCCACAATTCCAGCCTGGGCATCTATGGCACAGAGGGTCGCGAGTGCCTACAGAACAGCCACAACACATCCAGGTGGGAGCAATGTAGCTGTGGGAGCCTGTGCACTGAGTGTGGACTGCAGGTGGAAGAGAGGAGAACTGAGGTCATAAGCAGCTGTAACTGCAAATTCCAGTGGTGCTGTACGGTCAAGTGTGACCAGTGTAGGGATATAGTGAAGAAGTATTACTGCACACGCTCCCCAGGTAAGGGGAGTGCCTGATAATACCCCACACACGTTCACTTGGTTGTGTCAGTGGAAGGGGACATATCTTCTCTCTCAGACAGAACAGATTGGAAAGCAACTGGAAAATCACAGTGTTGGTCTGTAGTCCTCATGGTATCTGCTATCGGTGGTGAAATGTAGGCCCAGAATTCCACAGCAAATTCCTTGCAGGGCTGAAATGGGAACCTGGGCCTCCTGACTTTGGCAGACCCCCATTTCATCTTTCTTGCAAGCTACTTTCCCGTCTTTGCACCTGTACTTACGCAGCTTACTACAGGGAAAGTTTGGTTTGGGGTCCCTATCTAGAGGGACCTTCAAAGTATTTGTTCCTTTAAATTTCAGACCGTGGGCCGGGCACGGTGGCTCAAGCCTGTAATCCCAGCACTTTGGGAGGCCGAGGCGGGTGGATCACGAGGTCAAGAGATCAAGACCATCCTGGTCAACATGGTGAAACCCCGTCTCTACT
>NW_016107589.1:909403-911745 GCF_001604975.1 Cebus imitator | reverse complement strand
AAAAAAAAAAAAAAAAAGAGTGATGCTCCCTAGAGAGCTGGGGACTCCTTGGTTATTTTCCCAGATTGAGAACTCAGCTTTATTTTGCAATAAATGCTTCTAGGACATATCCAGCTGGAACTTCTATTGCTCCCTTTGGAAACCTTAAGATCAGAAAGGGGATAAGAAACCCTGCTTCTCTCTCCCAATAATCAACCAGGATAAAGGGAAAACTAGAAATATCCAACTCCCTTGATTTGGCAGATAATAAAAAATTGAGACCCAGACACTGGTCAACAGGAAAACAATACAGACTCCCACAGTTAGAAAACGTTATTTTAATGGGGAGTAAGGAAGCCCTTTGAACTTGAGCCATATTCAAAGTGTGTTTGCTCTCTTAACTTGGGCATCCTGGGGTGTCTGTACACCAAGGGCAAGAGACAAGGGGAGTTGTGGATTCTGCCTACCTGCATTTGCACTTCTACATCTTCCGGTGGCAATCTTTGGAGGAGGGGTAGTTTCCCATAAAGAGAGCCCCAGGAGCTTACCCACTAGTTTTCTAAATCTGAGTATCTCAGCCTTGGGAATCTCTGCTGTCTGCACAGACCTTACACCATGCTGGGAGGAGATATTTTGAATATGTTGAGTAAAAAGTAAAAATGATCACCAGGAACGGGAAAACACCCCTAGCTTATTGTTTTAAATTAGAAAACAATTTAAGTGTTCAAAGTATGATGAGCAAGTAAATCATGAACTTAAAGTAGACTATTAACCACTAAAATATTCTTGAGAAATACTTAGTAACAGGGAAAACATGCATGATAGAAGAGAACAACGCTGATTACAAAATGGCATGTTCAGAATGAATCCGATTTTGTTGTTAAAAATGTGAAAACATTTGCCATTATGTGATACCAAAATAGAATGATTTGCTTTCCTTTTGTGTTTTTCTATATTTTTACATTTGCCTAACAATAAACATTTTTTGTCATCAGAAAGAATTAATGTGTTATTTGTTCTAATGCCAAAAAGGAATAACCAACTTCGTTTTTTAGTGAAAAGGAAGGTGAAATGTTCATTAAGGAAGTTGGCATCTCAAGAGAAACATTTAAAACTACTGCAGATGTCAGAGAACAGATATAAGGACAAATACATAAAAGTGAAGCATATGTCAAGAAAATGACAGATTTCCTCTCTGTCCCTCCTTCAATGGAAAGTTAAAAAACAGGCTCCAGTAGAGACAGAAAAAGAAAACGTGTGTGGTGTGTGCCTGCTTGGTGGTCGTGGAAGGGGGAATGGAAATAGGCAACCAAAAGAAGATTATTTCCCTGGGGTTCAGAAAAAGCAAAAATAAAATTATCTAGCACAGAGGTGAAACCACCCATAAATACAGATGTCAAAGCACCCATCCTGAAGCCTGAGCTGTGACATTGTGCTAGAGAAATGAACACACTAGATTTCCTCCCTGCATTCCTAACTGACTCTCCATCCAAATAACCCAGGCACCTGATGCTTTGACTTTTTCCCCAGGACCTTACTGATGTATCCCAATAATCTTAGGAGGGATTTTCAGAAGCAAAACCATCCTTGCTGCCCTGTTCAAAAGGTCATTCAGGAGAACAAGCTTTGTGTTTACTGTAGGATTATATCAGAGGTTTTCACCAAGAAATCTCAGGGCAACGGGAATCCCCTGAAGTTTGTCTGCTTCCCCAGAAAACTCAGTCTCCTGGTCTTGTCTCCTTTGAAGCCTCTCCCACCCTCATCCATCTTACCTTCAGAGCAATCAATCACACCAACCAATCTTCCCACATGGACCCTGAGCCAGAAACTACAGGAATTTGGATTTTTCTACATCCATCACCTTCCTGTCAAGGATTCATTCCAAGGCAAAACAGCCTCATTCAGATTCATTAGTTACAACCCTACACTCCTTCCCTTTTGGTTCATCCTTAACAAGCTGGCTATCATTAAGGTGACAGAACAGTAAAACCCCCAGGTTCCATAGATTCAGAGCCCAAGACAGGCAGATTGGCCACAATCTGATGATGGATCTTGCAAATCTGCTGAAAAAGTGATCAACTCCGTGAGGGAAACCTGTTCATGAGCCTATTCCCCTAGCTCAGTAAATTCAAGCACAGCATCACTTCAGCTGGACAATGGAATTCTGTAGTTGCTCAGTCTAGATTAAAAGGAAAATATGCCTTTGGGAGGCCAAGTCGGGAGAATCACTTAAGAAGGCCAGGAAGTGGCTGGGCGCGGTGGCTCATGCCTGTAATCCTAGCACTTTGGGAGGCCGAGGTGGGTGGATCACCTGAGATCAGGAGTTCAAGACCAGCCTGGCCATCATGGTGAAACCCCATCTT
>NW_016107589.1:905500-908838 GCF_001604975.1 Cebus imitator | reverse complement strand
CTCAGAAGAGAGAGAGAGAGAGAGAGAGAGAGAGAAAAAAAAAAAAAGAGACCAGCCTGGGCAACATGGCAAAACCCCTTCTCTACAAAAAATACCAAAAACGCAGGCGTGGTGGCATGCGCCTGTAGTCACAGCTACTCCAGAGGCTGAGGTAGGAGGATCCACTGAGTCTGGGAGGTTGAGGCTACAGTGAGCCATGATCATGCCACTGCACTCCAGCCTGGGTGAAAGAGTGAGACCTTACCCCCCAAAAATAAAAAAATTTTTTTTAAAGTTTTAAAAAAAGAAAGAAAAAGAGAAGGAAAGAAAGAACATAAATATGCTTATGCTTGCCAGACCCCTACAAAGCTTTATCTCTTTTGTCTTTTTCTTTTCTTCCTTCTTCCCATCTGCCCTCTGATGTGGGTAGAATTAGGAGCTCCTAAGAAAACCCTTAGTCCTGTTCCCAGGGTCTCCTTTGGTTCGCTGCCAATCTACTCAGGCTTGTGGCAGGTGAGTAAGTGGTTAGAGAAACTAGAAAGGAAGTAGCTGATCACCTACTAAAATGTCAGGTGCTTAATAGATATCATCTCCTTCAATCCTCAGACCAATCCAATTAAAGAGTTACAATTATTCCTTTCCAACTACTGAGGAAACTGCCTTAGAGAGAGGTTAAGCACCCCAACCTAAAATTAAACACAGGGAGATGGATTTTAATTCAGGCTACCACCTCATAAATCCATACTCTTTATTTTACACTACTTACACTGTAGGAGCCCAGGGAGCTCTGGCAACATTCACCATCATGACAGTTTGACTACCATTCATATGCAATGAAGTGTCCTCTCCTCCCTCTTCACCAAGCAAAAGAGTCATATTTCTCAGCCTTTCTCCAGAATGAAGAAACCTAACTTTTGATTTGCAAAGGCCTTTCTTAGAATGATAAAGCAGAAAGCCTGGCTCCTGCTGATTTGGGAGGGCAGAATCCTGGTTCTTCAGGGGGTACTCAAAGAAAAAACTAAGCATTATGGTCTACATTAGAGGTCAAAGTTTCAAGAGGGAATGTCAAAGGAGGGCTGTTTATTTTAGAAGACAGAGAAAGGAAAGGAAAAACAGGGTTCAGAGGAAAACAAACGTTTCTAGCCCCACATCACAAACTACTCATAATCTTCATTGATGACAAAAGACAGTGACCCTGGACCTAGATAAAGATGTTCAGGTTGGAGGAAAATAAAAGCAAGGACCAGATCAAAGACTCCTAGAAGAGGTTAAAGACCTTTGGGTAGGAATAGAGCTCTAAACCATCCAATCTTGCAGCATTCTCTACCGCCTGGAGGAGGAACGTATCCTGACCCTATCATCACCTGAGATCACAGAGGAGCAAAGAGTGGACACCAGGGCCCTGGACAGCCTCCATGGTTGGTGCTCTGCCTGCCTAGGCTGCCCTTCTCATGGAGTGTCATCAGGAAAAGGATGTGTGATGACCCAAGGAAAGCACTGAGGGAATTAGGCCAGGGGTCTGGAGGGCCTCTGACTGCAATGGGTCAGCAAGGGACCAGAGAAACGATGGGTGGGGGAAGTGGGGATGTGGGTAGGAAGTGAGTGGGGAAAGGCCCAATGCTGCCCAGGTACCCAGCCTAATTCCCACATTCCTCTCAGATTCTCAGGTACCCAAGCACACCTGTGATGGGACTCAGTGATCTTGAGAGGGTCCCTTGTCATTTCTTTGCTAGCAGCTTCTTGCAGTCTAGAAGAGATCACTTAATTCAGCCACCTGCTTCTTAACAGGAAAGCACCTAATCTAAAGCCAAAAAATAAGAGGCACACACTGTATATCCTGTTTTGAAAGACTGTCAGGAAGGGGAAAGTCAGTCCTTCACTACCCAGGACAAAGAGCTTACCAGAGCATTTGCTGAATGTTAATGCAGCATCTACCCTGAATTAACACTACTACATCTTAAGCTGGCATCTCCTAGGACTTCATATCATGGATTTGAGGCCTTCAAACAGATCCATTCTCCAATAATAATAAAAACAACCCAATTACTTCAGATTTTCCACCAGTTGTCTCTTTTTCCTAGACTGTCTTCAGATACACCGACTTGAGTCTCTGTGAGGAGACATTAGGTGGGGTATGAGCCAGACATCCTTTTCAAGCCTCAACTGCTTTCACCTCTTTCCCTCATGTGTCTGAAGAATCTATTTAATTCTTAGTCTTACAGAGCTCTGATTGCCCCACTTGCATTTCTACATGGCCAAAGTTCATTTCTTTCTCTTTTTCTTTTTGAGACAGGCTCTCACTCTGTTGCCCAGGCTGGAGAGCAGTGGCATGATCATGATCACTGCAACCTCAAAAGGGCTCAAGGGATCCTTCCACCTCAGCCTCCCGAGTAGCTGAGACTGCAGGCATACACCACCATGCTTGGGTAATTTTAGTTTTAATTTTTTGTAGAGATTAGATCTCTCTATTTTGTCCTGGCTGGTCTCCGGCTCCTGGGCTCAAGTGATCCTCCTGCCTCAGCCTCTCAAAGGACTTGGATTACAGGTGTGAACCACCATGCCTGTAAATTCATTTCTTTCTTTCTTTCTTTCTTTTTTTGAGTTGGAGTCTCACACTGTCGTCCAGGCTGGAGTGCAATGGCACAATCTCTGCTCACTGCAACCTCCGCTTCCTGGGTTCAAGTGATTCTCCTGCCTCAGCCTCCCAAGTAGCTGGGATTACAGGCGCCTGCTAGCTGCCTGGCTAATTTCTTGTATTTTAGGTAGAGATGGGGTTTCACTATGCTGGCCAGGCTGGTCTCAAACTTCTGACCTCGTGACCTGCACACCTTAGCCTCCCAAAGTGCTGGGATTACAGGCGTAAGCCACTGCACCCAGCCTCCCAAAGTTCATTTCTATCCACTTCCATACCAACAAAATAACCTTGATTCCCTGCTCCATCCATTGGGATTGGGCCAGCGGAGTGGCCTCATTAGAGTCCTCCTGTGCTGGGTCTTGTGGTGGCATGGGGACAAGAACAGGAAACTGACCATCAGGGCATCCAATCCCATGATTCATGACTGAGTACCTGAGATTTACAAATGGGGCATTGTTCTCCTGCCCACCTTACTTCTAAGCTGCTGTTGTCTGACTCATTTGCCTGATCTAGCTCTGCTTTATCAGCGAGAGTCTGGCCTGGCCTAAGGCCTTATTTCCTCTTTTGGAATCTGGATATGCCCAACTCCAAGGTCCCCCAGACCTCTGCTTTCTCTGCTTTCCTCCAGGTGTAGCCTGCTTCAAAACCCCTCTTCTAGGCTGGGCGTGGTGGCTCACGCTTGTAATCCCAGCACTTTGGGAGGCCGAGGCGGGTGGATCACGAG
>NW_016107589.1:889999-905235 GCF_001604975.1 Cebus imitator | reverse complement strand
CATCTATCCCAGTTCTTCCAACTGTAGCTCCTTACTGTGTTTATGACAAGCTGTTGTTACAGCCCCACAACCTCAGCATTGACCACAATTTGTCAGTTAGTCTTTTATCTTCCTGACTTTGCTCAATTGTCTACTTACTTGGATTATGTTCAGTAATTTTACTACTCCTGGAGACTTCCTCACCCTTCTGATCACTCATCAAGGGTACCTTGACGTTTTCTAACCTAGAGTCACCTTAAACACTGTCGTCTCCCTCTGGAATTTCCCCTCTAGAAGGTCCCCTTAAATAATACCACTCTGTCTCCTGGCATTGGCCATATCCCCGTCTTCAGATATCCAAAGGACTTACCAATAAAAGTGAGAGCGGGCAACTCGTGGTGGCTCATGCCTATAATCCCAGCACTTTGGGAGGCTTGGCACAGTGGGGAATCACCTGAGGTCAGGAATTCAAGACCAGCCCGGCCAACATGGTGAAATCTCATCTCTACTAAAAATACAAAAATTAGCCGGGTGTGGTGGCAGGCACCTGTAATCCCAAATCTGCTGAGGCAGGAGAACTGCTTGAACCCGAAAGGCAGAGGTTGCAGTGAGCCAAGATCATGCCACTTCACTCCAGCCTGGGTGACAGAGCAAGATTCCGTCTCAAAAAAAAAAAAAAAAAAAAAAATTAGCCGGGCGTGGTGGCACACACCTGTAGTCCCAGCTACTCAGGAGAACTGCTTGAACCTGGGAGGCAGAGATTGCAGTGAGTTAAGATAATACCACTGCACTCCAGACTGGGTGACAGAGCGAGACTCCATATCAAAAAACCACCACAAAAAATAATAATAATAATAAATTAAAAAGAGAGAGAAGGGCCCAGCATGATGGGTCACACCTACAACCCCAACACTTTCAGAGGCTGGGCTTGAAATTGCCGGAGCCCAGGAGTTTGAGACCAGCCTCGACAATGTGGCAAAACTTCATCTCTAGAAAATATATAAAAATTAGCTAAGAGTGGTGGTGCCTGTAGTACCAGCTACTCAGGAGGTGGAGGTGGGAGGCTGTAATCATGCCACAGCACTCCGACATGGGCAACAGAGTAAGATCCTCTCTCAAAAAAAAAAGAGAGAGAGAAGAAAAAGACAAACTCTCCTTGACCCGCTGTCCTTCCAAACTCATATTCTATTTCTTTTTTTTTTTTGAGACGGAGTTTCGCTCCTGTTACCCAGGCTGGAGAGCAATGGCGCGATCTCGGCTCTCTGCAACCTCCGCCTCCTGGGTTCAGGCAATTCTCCTGCCTCAGCCTCCTGAGTAGCTGGGATTACAGGCACGTGCCACCATGCCCAGCTAATTTTTTTGTATTTTTAGTAGAGACGGGGTTTCACCATGTTGACCAGGATGGTCTCGATCTCTTGACCTCGTGATCCACCCGCCTCGGCCTCCCAAAGTGCTGGGATTACAGGCTTGAGCCACCGCGCCCGGCCCTGGACAATTCTTTTAGGCTACTCTTCTTTTCTTGACCCTTAATAATGAACATCCCACCCTGAGGTTCAGGTTGGGGCTCACTTTTTTTCTCTGCTTTCACCATGGGGAACTTACCTATTCTCAAATTCCAGTCTTATTTCTGTGCTGATAACTCCTACATTTCCATCTCTGTGTGAGCTCTAGGCATTGCAGCTCTAATGCTTGACTGGCTGTTCTCCTTGGATGTCAGAATTGATTTTCTCTTATGACTTCTCTGTTTCCATCATCTAATGAAACTTTGAGTAACAGATTTACTTTTCTGAATCATTCCTGACTCCTCCCTCTGCTCAGCTTTTCATATTTAGTCTTCTTCCTTTGGTTTGTCCCCCAAATCTATCCCTTCCCTCTATTACCTTTGCTTTCGCACTGTACTAAGATCATACTTTGTATCTGAATTTTGAACGAAGAACTGCCATTCTGCTTTTCAACTCTTCACCTAACACATTACTACCATATTTACTTTACTAATACATCACATTCAATTCATTATTCACCTGATTAAAAAACTTCAAGGTCCTAGAGAATAAAATCTTAACTATTTGGGCTGGCTTTTCTTTTCTTTCTTTCTTTCTTTCTTTCTTTCTTTCTTTCTTTCTTTCTTTCTTTCTTTCTTTCTTTCTCTCTCTTTCTTTTTCTTTCTTTCTTCTTTTTTTCTTCTCTCTCTTTTCTTTCTTTCTTTCTTTTTTTGGAGAGTAAGTCCCCCTCTGTTGCCTAGGCTGGAGTGCAGTGGCGCAATCTTGGCTCACTGCAACCACCACCTCAAGGATTCAAGCACTTCTCCTGCCTCAGCCTCCCAAGTAGCTGGGATTACAGGCATCCACCACCACACCCAGCTAATTTTTTTGTATTTTTAGTAGAGACAAGGTTTCACCATGTTGGCCAGGCTGGTCTCAAACTCCTGACCTCAGGTGATTTACCCACCTCAGCCTCCTAAAGTGCTGGAAATACAGGAATGAGCCACTGCTCCCAGCCGAAAACTGCTCTTAACTTGCTTGTCCAACTATATTCCTTGCTTACGCAGCTCCAGCTGGACCAGGTTATGACAGCCCCTTGCATACTCGATTCCCACCTAACTTCTGTATCTCAGCCGAGACCATTTCCCTCTCTGAAACACCTGTGTCCTATCTACTGCCTCCTCAACTCCAAACATTACCTTAAGGTCTCTGCTTCTTGAAATTTCCTTCCATTCATTTGATAGAATCTGTGTATCACTGCCTGTGATATCTAGACATTATGTATTTTTTGTCTCAACAATAGAGCTGACAAGTCTCTTCCTTGGATGTAGAACCATATTACGCTTCTTGGTGACTCTGTAAGCCTCTCACAACACTTGAATTTGCATGTAGTGGGTGATTGATACTCTCCCAACATAAAACTGGTGTTCCTAATGTTGGGGTGAGTGTATAAGTCATAGGTCATATAGGTGATTCTCCTCGGAGCTGGAGGAGAACCCCTTCTCCTTGCAGAAGGGAAAAGCAATTTGCCTGAGGTCACTTGGCTAGTTAAGGGCTGAGGCTAGATCTCAGGCCTCCTGATTTCAAGTTAAAGTAACCCTTAGGTCCTCTGCTCTAAGGGGCTCCATACTACTCTCAGGACTAATCAGCTGGGCAGTAGTTAAAAGAGGTAGATTATGGGGGAGGGGCTGGGTGTGCAATGTGATTTAAGGGAAAAAAATAAAACAAGGAAAGAGAAGAACATATGAAGTTCCCAAATACACCATTACCACCTAAGCCCAAGTCAAAGGAAAAACGTCAACCTGTTCTCTCTTTACCTCTCGCTTCATGTATTCCTTCTCTGTATTCCATGGTATTCACCTTAACTTGGTTTCACCTGAATACAAATGTTGTAGGACAGAGAGTCAGAATTATATTGGACTTCAGTAGGCCTCAGTAAAAAGTTTGCATTTTGTTCTAGAGAAATGGGAAGCCATGAAAAGATTTTAAGAAGGAGTTAGGCACAGTGGCCCCCACCTGTAGTACTGACAAGTCAGGAGGCTAAAGCAGGAGGATTACCTGAGTCCGGGAGTTCAAGACCAGCCTGCACAGCATAGTAAGACCCTGTCTAAAAAGTTTTAAGCAGGATGGTGATAGGATCCTATTCACTTCAAAACAAAACAAAACAGGCCAGGTTCGGTGGCTCATGCCTATAATCCCAGCACTTTGGGAGGCCAAAGCGGTAGATCTTAAGCATCTTGTGGCCAGGTGCTCAAGGCCAGTCTGGCCAACATAATGAAACCATGTCTCTACTAAAAAAAATATATATATTAGCTGGGCATGGTGGCATGTGCCTATAGTCTCAGCTACTTAGGAGGCTGAGGCACAAAAATCACTCGGTTGGGAGGTGGAGGTTACAGTGATCTAAGATTGTGCCACTGTACTCCAGCAGCCTGGGTGACAGAATGAGATTCTGTCTCAAAAAACAAACAAACAAAAAAACTCACAAAAAAAAATCCATACTAAATGTTATATGGAAAATGGACTGAAAGGGGCAAGAGAGGAAGCCTGCAGAGAAGGCAATCGTATTAGTTCAGGCAAGAGCTAATGGTGGCTTGAACTAGGATAGGAACAGAAGGAGCAGAGAGAAGGAAGATGAGCAGCATGTTAAAAAGAGGAAGAATTGGCCAGGCGCAGTGGCTCACACCTGTAATCCTAGCATTTTGGGAGGCCAAGGCAGATGGGTCATAAGGTCAAGAGTTCGAGAGCAGCCTGGCCAACATGGCAAAACCCCATCTCTACTAAAGATTCAAAAACTAGCTGGGCGAGGTGGTGGGCGCCTGTAATTCCAGCTACTTGGGAGGCTAAGGCAGGAGAATCACTTGAACCTTGGAGGTGGAAGTTGCAATGAGCTAAGATCATGCCACTGCACTCCAGCCTGGGCAACAAGAGCAAGATTCCATCTCAAAAAAAAAAAGGAAGAGTCACAATTGCTGATGGATTAAATAATGGTGAGTGAGAGGTGAGGAAGCTAGATGGTTCCCAGTATTTCTAACTTTAGTAAGTAAGTGGCAGGTGGTACCATTTTTGGACATAGGCAAAATGAGAGAGAACCAGGTTAGGACTAATGGGAAGATGAGAATTAACAGTTCCATTTTGGCCAGGTGCAGTGGCTCACACCTGGAATCCCAGCACTTTGGGAGGCCAATGTGGGTAGCTTGCTTGAGGTCAGGAGTTCAAGACCAGCCTGGCCAGCATGGCAAAATCCCTTCTCTACTAAAAATACAAAAATTAGCCAGGTGTGGTGGTACATGCCTGTAATCCCAGCTACTCGGGAAGCCGAGGCACAAGGATCACTTGAATCTGGGAGGTGGAGGTTGCAGTGAGCTGAGATTGTGCCATTGCACTCCAGCCTGGGTAACAGAGTGACTATTTTTGAAAAAAAAAAAAAAGTTCCATTTTAAGCTTGCTAACTTTGTAATTTTTCTGAGACATTCAAACAGAGATATCAAGCATGTGATTGGCTAGTAAGTATAGGAAATCTTGCTAAATAAACTAGAAAAGAAATTTGAGAAGGAGATGCAAATTTGGGAGTCATCAATAAAGAGATATTTTCTGAAGCCATGGAAGTAAATGAGATTTCCAAAGGAAAAAACAGTAGGAGTAGAAAGTGAAGAGGGTGCAGGTTCAAGTCCTAAGAAACATCACATCTTACCCCATCGATTCCCACAAATGTCCAATGAAGGGAGCTGAGCTACTGAACCTCTTTCTGATTCTGAGTCTAGGTAGGTAGAGACTTGCTGGCAGGTCAGAGAAAAGATTTGAGCTAACCATTGTGGGAGGTCTCCCCATCAATTTATTCATTCACTGAATGCCTTATGTGGGTCAAGGATATGCTAGGCACCTGCTTAGGGACATAAAAATGAAAGCACTATAATTCCTCCCAATCAAGAAATGCTCGCCTGTGCCCATAACGATGTAGTATGCCAGCCTAGGCAACATAGCAAGATCTGTCTCTACAAAAAACACAAACATTAAGCAGGTGTGGTGATGCACATCTGCAGTCCTAGCTGCTCAGGAGGCTGAGGCAGGAGGATCACTTGAGATGGGAGATCGAGGTTGCAGTGAGCTATGACTGTACCACTGCACTCCAGCATGGGCAACAGAGCGAGATCCTGTCTCAAACAAACAACCCAATGTAGTATGATAAACATTCTAATGGAGGTGTGTATAAGGGCAGTGGAAACTCAGCGATGAAAGCAACCAACATCATCTGCCTGGCCTAGAACTGAAGCAAAACTCACCCACATGGTTAGAGCCAATGGCAATTACAAGGGTGTTCTGAAGCCAAAATGGCTTTTTCCCCCCGTTTACTTCTGTGTTGTTTTGTTTTAAAACAAACCCTGTACTTCCTAAGATAGAGGTAAAATGATAACAGTTGGTGATGGCAAAAAGGAGGCTTCTGGTTTTCTGGCCATTGACAACAGAGAACAGATCTTTCCAATAAGCATTAATCAATCAGGTGTGGGGCAGGGGTAGGGGTTACAGGGAAAAGTAGAAAAGAGTGGTTTATTGCTGTTCACAAAAAAAGCAATAAAATACTTTGCCCTGAGCTGCATAAGGGTCATACTCAGTATGATAAACTATCATTTAACATGAGGAGGAAATTGAAGTTTCACTTCCTTGCTTTTGCGGCACCCCTTGAATTGGGTTGATGATACCATTCAGTCAGTCAGCATGAGGCCTGCCTTACCAATTTGGTTTTGCAAAACAAAGCCAGTCATGGTCAAACTCAGTTGGTTAACATCATAGATTAACCTGTGAGGCCCCAGGAAAGAAAGGCAGCTGGGACTGCTCTGACTGGGAAACCATGGGTTAATTCTGGGCCAGCCTGGCAAGGAGCTTCATAAGATCTTTCAGCCCCTTGGCACCCGCCCACTATTCACCCCTCCAAAAGCTTCCCTCATTCACAAGTGTCCTGGGGTTGAATTGAAATAATCTCCCGAGTTTGAAGGATAGGGCCAGGTTGAGGGTACTTGATACATCGCCCCATTGTGTTATATAACTCTTCTCAGCCTGATTTCTTTAGAACCTGGCTGGGTAGCATGGTGTGGTAGAAAAAACCTGGCCAGAATCTATATGAGCACAAACTGGGGAAAACAAAATAATAATAAAAAAAAAAAGACAATAATACGAAATTTATTTCAAATCTTGGGCTCCAATAGGATACCTACATAACCTAAAGAAAACAGTGAGGGGCCGGGCATGGTGGCTCACGCCTGTAATCCCAGCACTTTGGGAGGCCGAGTTGGGCAGATCACGAGGTCAAGAGACCAAGACCACCCTGGCCAACATGGTGAAACCCTGTCTCTACTAAAAAATACAAAAATTAGCTGGGCGTGGTGGCGTGTGCCTGTAGTCCCAGCTACTTGGGAGGCTGAGGCAGGAGAATTGCTTGAACCCAAGAGGCAGAGATTGCAGTGAGCCGAGATTGTGCCACTGCACTCCAGCCTGGCACCTGGCAACAGAGCAAAACTCTGTTTCAAAAAAAAAACCAAAAAATAAAAAAACAAAAAGGAAAACAGTGAGGGTGAAAATATTGTTAAAGCTTTCCTGAACAGCCAGACATTTCATGTTGCCTCTGTGGCTATTAGAAAAGAACTGTTGATTCTTTTAGAGGATGATCCAAGGCCAGTTCTGACTCCTTTCTAAGTCTAAAATTTGCTGAAAAACTGAGGCCACTTTGGAATATATCGTAATCTGGAGTTCTTCAAACTTCTTATTGAGCTGAGATAAATTTCATTGTTTCTGTCTTTCTGAATTCCGATGCTTCTGGTGAGAAATGATTCTGCCAATAACACATAAGGTCTATCCAAAAGCTGAGAAAATTTGTACCTGCAAATAAAACTGCCCAAATAATGAGGCTCATGTTCCAAAAGGAGAGTAAGGTAATATTTTAGTTCCCTGAAGGTTGTCTTGCATTTTTCCAAAAGAACTTATTCCTGCACTCTTTTATTTATTTTTATGGTATTTATTTTTTTGAGACGGAGTCTCACTCTGTCACCCAGGTTGGAGTGCAATGGCACAGTCTCGGCTCTTTGCAACCTCCGCCTCCTGGGTTCAAGCGATTCTCCCGCCTCAGCCTCCTGAGTAGCTGGGACTACAGGCACCCGCCACCATGCCCAGCTAATTCTTTATTTTTAGTAGAGACAGGGTTTCACTATGTTGGCCAGGCTGGTCTTGAACTCCTAACCTCGTGATCCACCCACCTGAGCCTCCCAAAGGGCTGGGATTATAGGTGTCAGCCACCATGCCCAGCCTATTCCGGCAATCTTATGTGACTATAAATACAATTTAATTTTCAGAAAATCAAGGAAGATAATTTAGTATTGTGGGGAAAATGCTGCTGATGTTGAAACAGATTTTACTATAATGCCATGAAAATTACTTCCTGAGCCTCAAAATCATTATTATACAAAGAGGGGATTGAATTAGACTGCATGATACAGTCCCCCAATGTTTTTTTTCAAATTCTAAAATTCTATTATGAGCTTCTAAGTTTCTCTATCCTGACAGTTTTGGCCTTCAGATTATGCCTTGTCCCAACTGCCATACAGAAGAAGTTAGAATAAGTTTCTTCTGCTTCCTAGAAATATATAGCCTATAAAAAAGCAGCAGTCAGGCCTGGCATAGTGGCTCACGCCTATAATCCCAGCACTTTGGGAGGCTGAGGCGGGTGGATCGCTTGAGCTCAGAAGTTTGAGACCAGCCTGGCCAATATGGTGAAACCTCGTCTCTACTAAAAACACAAAAAAAAGCCGGCATGGTGGTGTGCACCTGTATGTAATTCCAGGTACTCAGGACTCTGAGGCAGGAGAATCACTTGAACCTGGGAGGCAGAAGTTGCAGTGAGCCAAGATCACTCAGAAGTTTGAGACCACTGCACTCCAGCCTGGGTGACAGAGTGAGACTCCGTCTCAATTAAAAAAAAAAAAAGCAACACATACGCTTTATGTACATATAATCTAATGGTTAGATTTCGCTTATTTAGGCTGGGCGCAGTGCTCATGCCTGTAATCCCAGTGTTTAGGGGAGACCGAGGCAGGCAGACTGCTTGAGTCCAGGAGTTCCAGACCAGCCTGGGCAACATAGTGAGACTCCAACTCTACATTAAAAAAAAAAAAACTTTAAGATTTCATAGGCCGGGCTCAGTGGCTCACGCCTTTAATCCCAACACTTTGGGAGGCTGAAGTGGGTGGATCACCTGAGTTTGGGAGCTCAAGATCAGCCCGACCAACATGGAGAAACTCCATCTCTACTGCAAATACAAAATTAGCCAGGTTTGGTGGCGCATGCCTGTAATCCCAGCTACTCAGGAGGCTGAGGCAGAAGAATCGCTTGGACCCAGGAGGCAGAGGTTGCTGTGAGCTGAGATTGCACCATTGTATTCCAGCCTGGGCAACAAGAGCCAAACTGCGTCTCAAAAAAAAAAAAAAAGATTTCATTCATTTACTTGTATTTTGTGCTGAAGGAAGTTTTTATTTGTATATTTTAAAGTGAGGTGCTATTAACACCACAAATAAGACTGCAGGTGGAGGTTTTTAACTACTCATGACAACAACCTTGCTGAGTGGCTGCTTTTCAAGGGGCTTGTGGCATAATGAGTGGCATTCTGGGCATGAGCCAAAAACCTAGATTGAGAAACAACCGAGGTACAGCCATTAGCTTGACCTCGGGCACGTCTCTTAGCCACCCTGAGCCTTATTGGCTTCAACTATAAATTAAGGGGTTAAATTAGATGGTTTTAAATTAATTGGCAAAGCTTCTTTTCAAGCAGATATATGAGCAAGACCAAGTAGTGGTGAGGTGTAAATAAGGGCATTAGTGCCTTTAGTAATATGATGAATGAGAAGAGATTTGGAGGTGCCTTCTGAGTGATAAGGGAAGAGAACCTGTGATTTTCAGCCACAGAGAACAATAGCATAAACTAAAGCCCCAATTCCACTCTCTTGATTTAAATACAATAAATCCATTAAATGAAGGAACTTGGTTTGTACACAACACTTAGGTAGCCCTGTTAATAAAAACAAAAAGTTTCCCATGTCTGTGAAAAATCATCACGAAGCAGTGGAAGGCTTTTGAGGCAAATATAATTGAGTTCAGTAGGGGATAAAAATAGATTTTCCCCACTCATCCTAGGTTCGTGGCTGAGGCCCCTATAACAAAAGACAGTTCAAAATCCTGGCTCTACTAATTCCTAGGTAAGGCATTAGTAGGATCTTCTAATTTCTAGATCAAATCATTTTAACCTCAGGATTGCTGTGAGAATAGCGTAAGTATTAATAAAAGTGCCTAGCACAGTGCTTGACATATAATAGATAACAGCAGATAGTAATCCTTCCATTAATGATGGGAACATAACCCATAAATAAATGAGCTAGGTAAAAATACTAGAGGGAAATAATAACAGTCAATGTTGACTGAGTGCTTACTCTGTGCCAGTAGGCACTGTTAGCATATGTTATCACATTTAGTCCTCACAACAGCCCTGTGAGATGGGAACTACCATCATCCCCATTTTATAGATGAGGAAACTGAGACTCAGCAAGATAAAGCAACTTTCCCCATGGTCACAGACCTAGGAAGTCATGTAGTCATGATAAAAACTGCTTTGTCAGGAGATTGAACCTATTCTTGTTGGGAGGTTACCAGATAACTCACTTTAAAAAAAAAACAAACGTGACCAGTATACCAAGATGGCGTCAGTCGTACCATTGAAGGACAAGAAACTTTTGGAGGTCAAACTAGGAGAGCTACTAAGCTGGATCTTGATGCGGGACTTCAGCCCTAGTGGCATTGTCGGAGCGTTTCGAAGAGGTTACTACCGGCACTATAACAAATATATCAATGTGCCGGGCGCGGTGGCTCAAGCCTGTAATCCCAGCACTTTGGGAGGCCGAGGTGGGTGGATCACGAGGTCAAGAGATCGAGACCATCCTGGTCAACATGGTGAAACCCCGTCTCTACNAAAATTGCCAGAAATCACTGGACTCTAGAAATAAACTTCTCTGGGTCGGGTACAGTGGCTCCCGCCTGTAATCCCATCACTTTGGGAGGCTGAGGCGGGCGCATCACGAGGTCAAGAGATCGAGACCATCCTGGCCAACATGTTGAATCCCGTCTCTACTAAAAATGCAAAAATTAGCTGGGCGTGGTGGCGCTTGCCTGTAGTCCCAGCTACTAGGGAGGCTGAGGAGAAATGCTTGAACCCGGGAGGCAGAGGTTGCAGTGAGCCGAGATCGCACCACCGCACTCCAGCCTAGTGCCTGGCCACAGAGCGAGACTCTCTTTTTTTTTCATTTCTTTTTCCTTTTTTTGTTTTTGTGAGACTCTATCACTTTTTTCTTTTCTTTGCCCAAGCTCCGGAAGATTTATAATTAAGAGACTCTATCTCAAAAATAATAATAATCATCATCATCATCATCTCTCATAAGCCTGGGAGTTTCCGAGATTTAATTAACCTTTGGAACACAATTATGGATCTTACATGGAAGATGTAAAGATAATATAGGAAATGTTACTAGTAAGGGGGCTAACAGAAACAAAGAATCCAAGGAAAGCAATTAAAGTCACAGAAATAGCAAACTACGAAGAACTGGACCATCTCTGAATCAAAAATCAAATCTTAAACCAGGTGCTCACGCCTGTAATCTGAGCACTTTGGGAGGCCAAAGCAGAAGAATAGCTTAAGCCCAGGAGTAGAAGACCAGCCTGGGCAATATCATGAGACCCCATCTCTACAAAAAAAAAAAAAAGAACATTATTTTATTTTTATTATTATTTTTTTGAGACAGAGTCTCACTTTGTCACCCAGGCTGGAGTGCAGTGGCATGATCTCAGCTCACTGCAACCTCCTGCTCCTGGGTTCAAGTGATTCTCCTGCCTCAGCCTCCTGAGTAGCTGGAATTACAGGCATGTGCCACCATGCCCAGCTAATTTTTGTACTTTTAGTAGAGACGAGGTTTCACCATGCTGGCCAGGCTGGACTCGAACCCCTGACCTTGTGATCCACCTGCCTTGGCCACCCAAAGTGCTGGGATTAAAAAAATTTTTTTTAATTAGCTGGGTGTGGTGGCTCATCCCTATTGTCCCAGCTACTCAGGGGGCTGAGGTGGGAGGACCACTTGAGCCCAGGAGGTCAAGGCTGCAGTGAGCCATAACAGTGTTATTGCACTCCAGCCTGGGTAACATGAGTGAAACTCCGTCTCAAAAAAAAAAAAAAACAAATATATCAATGTGAAGAAGGGGAGCATCGCGGGGCTTATCATGGTGCTGGCATGCTACGTGGTCTTCAACTACACCTTTTCCTACAAGGAGCTCAAGCATGAGCGACGACGCAAGTACCACTGAAGAAGGCAAGCTCTGCCGTTCCCTCCACGACCTTCTTGGCTTGAGCCCCTCCATAAGGAACACAGTCTCGATTATTGCTGAATCCTTTCATATCCTAATGGAATTAACCTCCAAATAAAAGATGACTGGTTAAAAAAAAAAAAAAAAAAAGTTTGTAAAAATTGGCCGGGCATGGTGGCTCACACTTGTAATCTCAGCACTTTGGGAGGCTGAGGCAGGTGGATCACTAGGTCAGGAGTTCAAGACTAGTCTGGCCAAAATAGTGAAACTTCGTCTCTACTAAAAATACAAAAAATTAGGGTGTGGTGGTGCATGCCTGTAATCCCAGCTACTTGGGAGGCTGCAGCAGGAGAATCACATGAACCAGGGAAACAAGTGGTTGCAGTGAGTGGAGATCAGGCCATTGCAGTCCAGCCCCGGTGACAGTGTGAGACTCCATCTCAAAAAAAAAAAAAAAAAAAAATTGCTTTGCTGTCTCGAAAGGCCAAATGTTAAAGCACTTCATAATGTACTGTCCAGCACATTATGTCAAGGGAATATATTATTAATCACTAGCCAAGTCAGAATTTAAGTATGAATAATTCACAGGCACAAGAGATAAGCATGTATTACAGCAAAATTATAGGAAATTATCTTGCAGGCTTGAAACTGTATAAGCAGAAAAGAGGAGGGTCTTCCAGTGTTTGTGATGTTGGGGAGCAAGGGCAAAGGGAGAGAAAGGCTTTAGCAAATATAGACTGGAATGACCAAGGGAGCAAACAGACCACTCTAGCTGGAGCAGAATCCATAAAGGCAGGGACAGGAGAGATAATTTTAGAAAAATAAGCATTAGAAAGATAAGCACTGGCCAGCCTATGGGAGCCCTGAATGTCAGACTAATGTAAATATGAAATTTTTTTTTAACATATGAGCTACACCCTAGATACTCAAAAAGCAATTGTTTTGTTTTGTTTTGTTTTGTTTTGTTTTTGAGACAGAGACTCACTCTGTCGCCAGGCACCAAGCTGGAGTGCAGTGGCACAATCTCGGCTCACTGCAATCTCTGCCTCCTGGGTTCAAGCAATTCTCCTGCCTCAGCCTCCCGAGTAGCTGGGACTACAGGCATACACCACCACGCCCAGCTAATTTTTGTATTTTTAGTAGAGACGGGGTTTCACCATGTTGGCCAGGATGGTCTCGATCTCTTGACCTCATGATCTGCCCACCTCAGCCTCCCAAAGTGCTGGGATTACAGGCTTGAGCCACCGTGCCCGGCCTCAATAAGCAATTGTTGATTGTCACAAAGTAGAGAAATCAAACCTTGTTTCTCAGTGGGCATAGGATGTATAATCTGTTTTTAGTATCAATACAGGCAGTGTCCATTCAACTTGAGTCCCCTGGCCAACTGGAACAGCAATAAATTGCATTAGTATACTGCTGCAAGTCCCTCTACTTGGCCAGGTGCAGTGGCTTATGCCTATAATCCCAGCACTTTGGGAGGCTGAGGTGGGCAGATCACCTGAGGTCAAGAGTTCGAGACTAATCTGGCCAATATAGTGAAACCCCGTCTCCACTAAAAATACANCACTTTGGGAGGCTGAGGTGGGCAGATCACCTGAGGTCAAGAGTTCGAGACTAATCTGGCCAATATAGTGAAACCCCGTCTCCACTAAAAATACAAAAATTAGCCAGGTGTGGTGGCGCACAACTGTAATCCCAGCTACTCAGGAGGCCGAGGCAGGGGAACCCAGGAGACAGAGGCTGCAGTGAGCCGAGATTGTGAATTACACTCCAGTCTAGGCGACAGAGCAAGATTCCATTCCTCCCAAAAAATTCTTCTACTTAGGCCAGGGCCAGTGGCTCACACCTGTAATCCCAGAATTTGGGAGGCCAAGGCGGGAAGATCATGAGGTCGGGAGATCAAGATCATCCTGGCCAACATGGTGAAACCCTGTCTCTACTAAAATACAAAAAATTAGTCAGGCATGGTGGTACGCACCTATAGTCCCAGCTACCCGGGACGCTGAGGCAGGGAAATCCCTTGAACCCAGGAGATGGAGGTTGCAATGAGCCAAGATCATGCCACTGCACTCCATTCTGGTGACAGAGTGAGACTCCATCTCAAAAAAAAAAAAAAATTCTTCTACTTTGTGACGTGCTTCATCATTTCAAAATCTTTTTTTTTTTTTGAGATGGAGTCTCACTCTGTTTCCCAGGCTGGAGTGCAGTGGTGATACCTTGGCTCACCACAACCTCTACCTCCCAGGTTCAAGCTATTCTCCTGCGTTAGCCTCCGGAGTAGCTGGACTACAGGCTCTTGCCACCATGCTGGACTCATTTTTGTATTTTTAATAGAGACAGGGTTTCACTATGTTGGCCAGGCTGGTCGTGAACTCCTGACCTCATGATCCACCCTACCTTGGCCTCTCAAAGTGCTGGAATTACAGATGTGAGCCACCACATCCGATCATTTCAAAATCTTTATAGCAGCTATGTGGGGGTCAGATGCATTCTAAATATAAAGGGAAATGATTAAGATAAGCCCAGGAAAAAAGATGAAGAGGCTTTAAAAAGAATAGAGCTGGGCCGGGTGCAGTGGCTCATGCCTGTAATCCCAGCACT
Source organism: Cebus imitator (assembly GCF_001604975.1). Classification (NCBI taxonomy): domain Eukaryota; kingdom Metazoa; phylum Chordata; class Mammalia; order Primates; family Cebidae; genus Cebus; species Cebus imitator. The sequence goes on along the minus strand of NW_016107589.1, from coordinate 890,785 downwards.
TTGGGAGGCCAAGCTGGGCGGATCATAAGGTCAGGAGATCAAAACTATCCTGGCCAACATGGTGAAACCCCGTCTCTTAAAAAAAAAAAAGAATAGAGCTAGCTATACAGAGACAGGAAGAGAAAAGGACTACATGAAGAGAAAAGGATAGGGAATCCAGTGAAAAGGTCAGCTCAGACGGCTTAGAATTTAGAGCCAGGCCTTAGAGCCAGTTAGAGCCAGGTAGCTACAGAAGAGTTGAAGGAGGAGGGAACGGGGGGGCACTCAGAACCTACAGGAAGCTAAACAAAGGGTCTGACTTCCTACACACTATAGTGTGTTCGTGTTGGCACCTTCCATTTTAGCAACAGAGAGATATAATAATATGATTTCACCAATGGGAAAATACCCTAATATATTACATTTTTAATTAATTTAGGATACGTACTTGTCTCTCACCACAAAGATGACAATAGTTTCCAATATTACATTTTCTCAAATCATATCTGAGAAGCATGAAGGATTTGATGACAATCTGCCATTTACACATTGAACCTCTATCTATAAAAGGTGCAAACAGGCTAAGTAAAACTAGAACTTAAGAGTGCTATTAGATATTGTAATTTATTATAATTGAGCTTTGAAATGAAAGACTGAAGGCTTAAAGTCTAAACATTTTCATCTGAGACATTTAGTCTGTACCCAGTCATCAGATGGTTAGGAGTTTGGCATGACTAATTCTTCACAGTCCATTTGCTAAATGACACATTATAAAAGCAAGCACCACTGAAAAGGATATTCTTGTTT
>NW_016107589.1:888153-889482 GCF_001604975.1 Cebus imitator | reverse complement strand
GCCTCCCAAAGTGCTGGGATTACAGGCTTGAGCCACCGCGCCCAGCCAGGATATTCTTGTTTCTAAAGCTCCAATCTCATTGCAGACTGATTGGGACAAGAAAATTAACCACATATATATGTTAAAGACTCCTTGAAATGTTCTCACATTGGCAATGACCAGAAACACTAAAGTTCAGAAAGACTGTCCTTCTGGCCCCAACATAAAGGCCACCCAGAAGAATCAGGATTTTATAATCCTAAGATAAGAGAGTGAACAACTTTACGCCAATAAATCATAAAGATGGAGATGCTTATTCTTATAAAATAGCTTAACCCTCTCCATCCCACAATTAGATAACTTGTGCTGAGAAGTAACCAGCTCCTAGGAGAACAGTTGAGAATGCTAATTAAGTAAGCTCAGGAAGCCTGCTTTAAAATGAAAAATATTGAAAACTGAGAGAGATCCAAACTTTGAAAAAAGGAAGACCCAGAAATTGTGCTTCAGGTTGACACACTGTTGGTAGTTTGCATTTTTCAAAGGCTTTGTCTACTTCATCCAATTTGTTCAATTTATTGGCGTAAAGTTGTTCACAATATTCCCTAATTGTCCTTTTAGTATCTGTAAGGTCTGTAGTGATTTGACAACTATTGGGCTGAATAAGCACAATTGGCTTCGGAAAGAAAAAGGTGTTGGGGGGCAGTAATTTGAGGCTGCTTTGATAGACCATATGAAGCACAACTTTTCAAGAAGCATTCTCCCCACCTCAGCCAAAAAATGCAGATGAGGTTAGTGGAGGTGGGGAATGGAATTTTTTTATGGGTCTAGTGATTGGGCTGTTGGTCTGATTAGCCGCCCATTTGTCTGCAAGCTGCTTTCTCCTCCCATTCTGTGCTCCCTGCCATCAACCGGCAGCTGCTGCCCAGGAAGCCTGAGGAACGGATTCCCTCCGGAGCTGATGGCAGTGGCAGTTTGGAAAGCGCCGGTAGGGGGTAGGCAATAAAAAACAATTTGGTCTGGGAACAAAAGGCATCAATCACAGCAGTGTCATCAACCCTTGTTTTAGATGGGGAGAGAGAAATTTCTTGGATCACCCTGGAAGCAGGAAAGGAAGAGACATCATTTTATATAGTCATCTCTGCTTTCCTATATACTAGAGGCTTTAATTAAATTAATGGGAAAGCTCAGACATGACTGCTTCACAAAGATGTTTTTCATTAGTCATGTCCTTTGGTGAGGTGGAAGAAAGCTAGGTAAAATTGCCAGAAATCACTGGACTCTAGAAATAAACTTCTCTGGGTCGGGTACAGTGGCTCCCGCCTGTAATCCCATCACTTTGGGAGGCTGAGG
>NW_016107589.1:884311-886499 GCF_001604975.1 Cebus imitator | reverse complement strand
TGGTCTCGATCTCTTGACCTCGTGATCCACCCGCCTCGGCCTCCCAAAGTGCTGGGATTACAGGCTTGAGCCACCGCGCCCGGCAATACTATAACTTTCAAATCAAGCTTATCCATGACTCCATGACACCCTTAACACAGGACAGACAAGCTATTGCCCTGGGCTCCTTTCTCTAAGCATTATCTCATGCTCCAGAACCCCATACCCACATCCCCTATCCCCATGCCACACACATGCACACAAATAGAAACTTAAGTAGGAATGCCCAGGTTAGTCATGTACCATTTTTTCTGGCTAAGTACAAGAAGACTGGCAAGAGGCCTGGGAAGAGGGGGCCTCTAGATGCCATCCCAGATCTAAACTTGTAAAGAAAAAAAGAGGAATCTAAACTTCTGTTTAGTTCCAAGTTGCAAGAGAGCTGCATGCTTGCTTGCTTGCTTTTTTGGCTTTCTTTAGTTGGAGTCCTGGAAAAAGGAATCAAATGAAGTGACATAACATGCTTAACAAGGATGCCACACTATCATTCAGTGTGAGAAAAATGCATTAAGGCACCAGTACTTAACAACCACACATGCATGCACAGTACTTTGGTAACACCTAACAGGTGATGTTAGAAGACAGATTTCTCCTCTTCTAGTTATTTAGGGAGTAAACAAGAAGGCAGACTTCTCATTTTCCTATTCATCCTATGCTACACTTCTTCCCAGTTCCTGGCCCATGAAGTAAGGAAATCAAATCTGTGCCAAATTAAAGAATTCCATGGCAACTATATTATTTTCCATTTGCATGTGCGTTTATCTATCGATCCCTAAAATGTAACTTTTTTTTTTTTTTTAATTTAAAGATGTGGTTTCACCATGTTGATCAGGCTGGTCTTGAACTCCCGACCTCAGGTGATCTGCCCGCCTTGGCCTCCAAAGTGCTTGGATTACAGGCGTGAGCCACCGCGCCTGGCCAATGTAACTTAAACTAGTCTGCTTTTCTCTACTTTGCCCCTTCCATTTTTATTTTTATTTTATTTTGAGATAGGGTCTAGCACTATTGCCCAGGCTGCAGTACAGTAACACAGTCATGGCTCACTGCAGCCTTGGTCTTCTGGGCTTAAATGATCCTCCTGCCTCAGCCTCCTGAGTAGCTTGGACTACAAGTGTGCACCACTATGTCTGGTCAATTTTTGTATTTTTACTAGAGATGTGGCTTCGCCATGTTGCCCAGGCTGGTCTCAAACTACTAGGCTCAAGCAATCAGTCTGCCTCAGCCTCCCAAAGTGTTGGAATTACAGGTATGAGCCACCACACTCAGCTCCAGGTTCCATTTACAAAAAGGAAAAAAATATGAATGGCTGGATTGGAGCCGACTACCAGCATGGAAGTTTTCTTTTTTTGTTTGTTTGACATGTTTAGACAGAGCCTCCCTCTGTCCCCTAGGCTGGAGAGCAGTGGTGTGATTATGGCTCACTGCAGTGTTGACCTCCTGGGCTCATGCAATCCTCCCACCTCAGCTTCCGAAATGGTTGGGACCAGAGGTGGAGGCCACCATACCCAGCTAATTTTTGTACTTTTTGTAGAGATGGAGTTTTGCTATGTTGCCCAGGCTGGTCTTGAACTCTCGGCTTCAAGTGATCCTCCTGCTTTGGCCTCCCAAAGTGCTGGGAGTATAGGCGTGAACCCCACCACACCCAACTGGAATTTTTTGCTACACACAATGCTGCCTTTTTTTTTCCCTCCATGACAGAGGCTTTGAATGTGGAAATGACCTTCTAAAGCTGTCACACTGGAATCCCACTGTAAAAATGACTTGCTTTTTCCTATATGTCCTTAGTCATTGCTAAAAATATAACAATTTATTATTTATCTTTATTTTTAAGATTTTGGTTTGTCCTCCCAGCACTGATGCTAAAGATGTTTTGAAATACAGTGGTCACAAAAAGAAAACAAAAAAAAAATAAATAAATAAAAAGAAAAAAGAAAAAAATAAATAAAAATGAAATACAGTGGTCACATAGTCTAAGAAGGAATATGTCCAAAAATTCAGAAAAATACCAACACTGGCCGGGCACGGTGGCTCACGCTTGTAATCCCAGCACTTTGGGAGGCCGAGGCGGGTGGATCACGAGGTCAAGAGATCGAGACCATCCTGGTCAACATGGTGAAACCCCGTCTCTACTAAAACTACAAAACATTAGCTG
>NW_016107589.1:882504-884031 GCF_001604975.1 Cebus imitator | reverse complement strand
AAAAAAAAAAAAAAAAAAAAAAAAGAAAAATACCAACACTGAGAACTTGCAAAACATCTTAGCCACTGACAGCTTAAAGACAGTCTATTAGTAAGGAAGTGTTGCCAGCCCTTTTAAAGTTGACATTTTTTTACAACTTTAAAACATGTATTTTTAAAGTTGTTATGTATTTTTCATAATCTTAATATTTCTTTTAATTACAAAAGTAGTTATATAAATGCTGCAGAAAATTTTAAATACAGCTAAGCAAAAAAAGAAAAATGTTTCTACCATCCAGAGATTAGAAATAATAACACTTGAGTGGGTATCCTTCTACATGTTACTCTATACATTTATTTATTCATTTTTTAAAATCCAAATGAGAGCACATGGCTGGGCACAATGGCTCATGCCTGTAAACCTAATACTTTGGGAGGCCAAGACAGGAGGAATGCTTGAGCCCAGGAGTTTGAGACCAGCCTGGGCAACATAGTGCAACCCTATCTTATTAAAACAAAACAAAAACCAAAATTAAATGAGCGCACACTGTGCAGACTGCTTTGTAACATGCTTTTTTTCAGCTAATAATCTTTCTTTCCATTTTCTTACATTATATTTTCTTTTCTATTTTTTTCTTTTTTTGAGACAGAGTCTCATTCTGTTGCTCAGGCTGGAGTACAAGGGTGCAATCTTGGCTCACTGCAACCTCTGCCTCCCAGGTTCAAGTGATTCTTGTGCCACAGCCTCCTGAGTAGCTGGGATTACAGGCACAAGGCAAAAGATATATTTTCATCTCATCTAATACTCAGTCTGGATTCAAATCTTCTCAGTTGTCTCAAAATGTTCTTTGCAGCTTGTCTGCCTAAACCAGGGTCCAACCTAGGAACAGGTACAGATTCTAATTATATATCTTAATTTTCTTTTAATCTAAGACAGTCCCTCTTCTCAAGACACCAATTTATTTAAAAAACCAGGGCAGCTGTCCTGTAGAACATCCCATCTTCTAAATTTTCCTGCTTGTTTCTTTATGGTGTCCTTTAGATGGTCACTAACTCCCATATTACTGTAAGCTGGGAGTTTGGCTTAAATCCTTGATAATTTTGCTTAAATCCTTGATAATTTTAAGGTACACATTTTTGGCTAGAAAACCTCACAGATGAGTAATACGTTCCATTGGTATCAAATCAAAAGACATACAGTATTTGAATGTCTTCCCATCACTCATGTGAAAAATGAATCACTATAGTGATGATAGCTGGATCTTTACTCTTTTCTCCCCAACTTCATTTTATGAATATTTTAAAGTTGAAAGTAAATTCAACTTTTTTCCCCAAATTCATTTTATGAATATTTTAAAGTTGAAAGGATAATAAAATAAACACTTAAATGCCGACCACCTAAACAATTGTTTTTATTTTATTTTTTTATTTTTTTGAGACGGAGTTTCACTCATGTTACCCAGGCTGGAGTGCAATGGCACGATCTCGGCTCACCGCAACCTCCGCCTCCTGGGTTCAGGCAATTCTCCTGCCTCAGCCTCCTGAGTAG
>NW_016107589.1:879202-880379 GCF_001604975.1 Cebus imitator | reverse complement strand
TTTAGTAGAGACGGGGTTTCACCATGTTGACCAGGGTGGTCTCGATCTCTTGACCTCGTGATCCACCCGCCTCGGCCTCCCAAAGTGCTGGGATTACAGGCTTGAGCCACCGCGCCCGGCAACAATTGTTAATATTTTGCTAACTTTGCTTTATCTATACATTATAAAAAGTTTTTTTGCCGGCTTGTTTGAAAATAAGTTATAAACATCATCAACTGTATCCCTAAACATTTCAGAACATATCACCTAAAAATAATAGCATTTTCCTTTTATGGCCATATTTTCATCCTACAGAAATGACCAATTATTCTTGTGTGTGTGTGTGTGTGCGCGCGCATGCATGCAACACAGTTTCACACTCGTTGCCCAGGCTGGAGTGCAATGGCGAGATCTCGGCTCACTGCAACCCCCACCTCCCAGGTGCATTCGATTCTCCTGCCTCAGCCTCCTGAGTAGCTGTCATTACAGGTGAGCACCACAATGCCCAGCTAATTTGTACTTTAAGTAGAGACAGGGTTTCTCCATGTTGGTCAGGCTGGTCTTGAACTCCCAAACTCAGATGATCTGACTGCCTCGGCCTCCCAGAGTGCTATTACAGGCCGAGCCACTGTGCCCGGCCAGCAATTATTCTTTAATAGCATCTAATATTTAGTCTGTATCTGAATCTCAATTTCCCCCCAAAGGTCTTTTTTTTTCCCCCCCAGAGATGGAGTCTTGCTCTGTCACCCAGGCTGGAGTGCAGCGGTGTGATCTTGGCTCACCGTAATCTCCGCCTCTCAGGTTCAAGCAATTCTGCCTCAGCCCCCTGAGTACCTGGGATTACAGGCAAGCACTATCATGCTCGGCACATTTTTTTGTACTTTTAGCAGAGATGGGGCTTCACCATGCTGGTCTCAAACCCCTGACCTTGTGATCCTCCTGCCTCAGCCTCCCAAAGTGCTGGGATTATAGGCCTGAGCCACTGCACTTGGCCCCAAAGGTCTTTTACAGATGTTTTAAAAACCAGGATCCCATTAATATCCACTCATTGCATTTTAAGAAACAGCATTTTTAAGCTGTCTCTAGTCTCTTTTCATCTATTAACAGTTATTCCCTATCTCCACTTTTTTGTTTTATAACGACATTTTGAAGAGATGAAGACAGGTTTAAATATTTGCTCTTTTTTTTTTTTTTTTTT
>NW_016107589.1:875969-878387 GCF_001604975.1 Cebus imitator | reverse complement strand
AGAGACGGGGTTTCACCATGTTGACCAGGATGGTCTCGATCTCTTGACCTCGTGATCCACCCGCCTCGGCCTCCCAAAGTGCTGGGATTACAGGCTTGAGCCACCGCGCCCGGCTCATTGACTGTTTTTTAATGGCAAAACCTCGATCACTTTTGCATCAGCCTAATAGTTATCTAAGTGATTAGTTTAAAAATCATCCCCTGGTTCTGGCCATTTTCATTGTATCAAATAATTATTTATATACTTACATCTTTATATTTTTATTAATTATTATTATTATTATTTTCTTGAGACAGAATCTAACTCTGTTGCCCAGGCTGGAGTGCAGTGGTGCAATCTCAGCTCATCACAACCTCCACCTCCCAGGTTCAAGCAATTCTCCTGCCTCTGCCTCCCCAGTAGCTGGGACTACAGGCACACACCACCACACCAGGCTAATTTTTGTATTTTTAGTAGATACAGGGTTTCACCATGTTGGCCAGGCTGGTCTTGAACTCCTGATCTCATGATCTGCCCACCTCAACCTCCCAAAGTGCTGGGATTACAGGTGTGAGCCACCATACCTGGCCTTCTATTTTTATTTTTTTACATCAAACAGGTAATGTGATGATGCTGTAAGAAGGTATGAGGGAAGCACATCTCACACACGAGCATGAAACCAAATCATCAGGCTTATGAACTACAAAAAGTCCTATGCCTTTTAAACTAGACCATTTCAATTATGCATTAATTATGTATCTAGATATAGGATATGTGCTTGGAAAAATGTATAACTAAACTTTATGTCCTACTTCTCAAACTTAAGAAAACCACCTAGCAACATCTTACATCAGTTTTCCATTACCTAATGTTACATCATTGTTAAAATCATACTCTAAGCTATATTTTACCTTAATGTTATCTGCTTCATAGAATAGTTATTCCTTTAACACTTATTTTAAGAAATAAATTTATTTTACTCATAGTTACTTAAACCCTAGAAATAATTTTTTTTTCAAACAGTAGAAGTACAGCCTTTTGCAGTAAGATAGTTCATGATTTGTTCTTTTGAGGATTTTTTTTTTTAATAAGGTTCTTCTACAATTAGAGAGTGACAAAGTTTGGGTTTGTTGGGATTATTTTTCAGCAGCCAATCAGCTAGCCAAATCTATGGGAAAAAGAAAAAAAAAAACGCTTAAGTTAATATTTCCTTTCAATATATACTATATCAATTGGAAACAAACAGTTTTCAAAATCACTTAGAGAAAATGACCATTAAAATGGAACATTTGGATTTACATCATGCAGGACTGTCAAGAATAGATCCAAACTGGAAAGAACAAAGTAAAACTATCTCTATTCACAGATGGCATAAACCCATATATGGAAAATCCTAAGGAATTTAAAAGGAAGCTATTAGAGCTAATAAATTCAGCAAAGATGTAAGTTGCAAGATCAATACACAAAAACAGTTGTATTCTATACAATAGCAATGACAGTCCAAAAAAGAAATTAAAAAATCACTTTCATTTACAGTAGCATAAAGGCAAATAAAATGCCAAGGAATAAATTTAACCAAAGAAATGAAAGGCTTACACATTAAGAACTATAAAACATTGCTGAAAGAAATTAAAGAATGCCTAAACAAATGAGAAGACATTCTTTTTTTCATGGATAGGAAGACTTGATATTGTTAAGATGTCACTTATACCCAAAACAATCTACAGATCTGATGCAGTTCTTGCCAAATGTCCAACAAGCATTTTGCAGAAATGGAAAGCCAATCCTCAAATTCATGTGAAATTGCAAGGGGCTCTGAGGAGCCAAAACAATGATGAAAAAGAGCAAAGTTGGAGGACTGACTTGTACTCTCAATTTCAAAACCTTCTATAAAGCTATTCAGCATAGTGTGGTAGTGACATCCTTATGCCAGACATGCAGACCAATAGAATAGACCTGAGAGTCCAGTGCTTTCTTTGGCAGCACATACACCAAAACTAGAATGATACAGAGAGATTAGCATGGCCCCTGTGCAAGGATGATGCACAATTCATGAAGCATTTCATATTTTTTAAAAAGAATGAGAATCCAGGAATAAACCCATGCATCTATGGTCAACAAATTTTTGACAATGGTACCAAGTCTATTCATGGAGAAAGAACAGTCTCTTCAACAGATACTAGGACAACTGGATTTCCACATGCAAATGAATAAAGTTGGGCCCTTATACCGCATCACATGCAAAACTTAACTCACAATGGACCAATGACCTAAATATAAGAGCTAAAACGATAAAAGTCTTAAAAGAGGCCAGGTGCAGTGACTCACACCTAAAATCCCAACACTTTTGGAGGCCGAGGTAGGAAGATCACTTGAGACTAGGAGTTTGAGACCAGCCTGGACAACATGAGACCCCATCTCTTTTTTTTTTTTTTTTTT
>NW_016107589.1:873677-875659 GCF_001604975.1 Cebus imitator | reverse complement strand
ATCCCTTGAACCCAGAAGGCAGAGGTTGAAGTGAGCCGAGATCATGCCACTGGATTCTAGCATAGGCAACAAAGTAAGACTCTGTCTCAAAAAAAAAAAAAAAGGAAAGAAGAAGTAAAAAAATCTTAAAAGAAAACATAGGGGTAAATCTTCATGACCTTGGACTTTGATTTCACAATGGATTCTTAGACATGACACCAAAAACACAAGATATAAAAGAAAAAATAAATAAATTGGATTTCAGCAAATGAAAAACATTTATACATTAAAGGATATTATCAAGAAAGTGAAAAGACAATCTACAAAATGGAAGATAATATTTTCAAATCATATCTAATAAGGGTTTAATATCCAAAAATATAACTTTAACTCAACAAAAGAACTTTAACTCAACAAAAAGACAAATAATCCAGTTTAAAAATGGGCAAAGGACTTGAATTTGAATAGACATTTCTTCAAAGAAGGTATAGAAATGACCAAGAAGCTCATGAAAAGATGCTCAACATAAGTCATTAGGGAAATGCAGATCAAAGCCACCGTGAGAAATCACTTTGTGTTATCTATACTAGGATGGCTACAAAAAAGAAAGACAAGCTGGGCGTGGTGGCTCAAGCCTGTAATCCCAGCACTTTTGGAGGCCGAGGCAGGCGGATCACCTGAGGTTGGGAGTTTAAGACCAGCCTGGCCAACATGGCGAAACACTGTCTCTACTAAAAATACAAAAATTAGCTGGGCGTGGTGGTGGGAGCCTGTAATCCCAGCTACTCGAGAGGCTGGGGCAGGAGAATTGCTTGAACCCAGGAGGCAGAGGTTGCAGTGAGCTGAGATTGCGCCACTGCACTCCAGCATGGGCAACAGAGCGAGACATCATCTCAAATAAATAAATAGATAAATAAATAAATAAATCACAGCAAGAAAATCGTAAGTAATCAATAATTATACATAATATCTAAAATGTATATAAAATAGCTTCTAGAAATGTTTATTTTAAAAAGATTCTCAATATTTTCAGTATTTCAAAGGACACGTCTTTAAACATGAAAACTATAGATAATATTTTTTAGTGTGAATAAAATGGTTTCTTACCAAAGGATCTGCTGGTTTTTGCTTACAAAGCTTTGTGAGTCCTTCAAGCAGAGTTGGCATCACATATAAATTTAAATAGTCCTTAGCAGCCTGTCCAATTGGAATGGGCTCAACGATCACTGCAAATACAAATGTATTCTTATTGAAGAAAACATAATGAGTAAATACTATGCAATCATTAAAAACACTGTTTTCAAAGAACTATTATCTATTTTTGTATATATTTTTTTGAGGTGGTGTCTTGCTCTGTCGCCCAGGCTGGAGTACAGTGATGCAGTCTTGGCTCACTGCAACCTCCTCCTGGGTTCAAGTGATTCTCCCACCTCAGCCTCTCGAGTAAGTGGGACTATAGACCTGTGTCACCACACCCTGCTAATTTTTGTATTTTTATTTATATTATTTATTTTTATTTATTGGTGACAGGTTCTCACTCTGTTGCCCAGGCTGGAGTACAGTGGCACGATCTCAGCTGACTGCAACCTCCACCTCCTGAACTAAACTGATTCTCCTGCCTCAGCCTCCCAAGTAGCTGGGATTACTGGCACGTGCCACCACGCCTGGCTAATTTTTGTATGTTGAGTAGAGATGGGGTTTCACCATGTTGGCCAGGTTGATCTCAAACTCCTGACCTAAGGTAATCTGTCCGCCTTGGCCTCCCAAAGTGCTGGGATTGCAGATGTGAGCCAACATGCCCGGCCCTAATTTTTATATTTTTAGCAGAGATGGGGTTTCACCATGTTGGCCAGCATGGCCTTGAATTGACATCAAATGATCTGCCTGTCTCAGCTTCCCAAAGTGCTGAGATTATAGGCATGAGCCACTGCAACCAGCCTCAGTTTGTTTCCTTCCTTCCTTCTTTTTTTTTTTTTGAGACAGTTTTGCTCTTGTCACCCAGG
>NW_016107589.1:870452-872587 GCF_001604975.1 Cebus imitator | reverse complement strand
ATCCCAGCTACTCAGGAGGCTGAGGCAGGAGAATTGCCTGAACCCAGGAGGCGGAGGTTGCGGTGAGCCGAGATCGCGCCATTGCACTCCAGCCTGGGTAACAAGAGCGAAACTCCGTCCCAAAAAACAAAACAAAACAAAACAAAAAAAAAATCTACTGTCTTAGCAATTTTCAACTACACAGTACGTTATTAACTATAGTCACCATGTTGTTATATTAGAGCTCTTGAACTTATTCCTACTATCTAACTGAACTTTCATATCCTTTGATCAACATTTCCATCCCCCACTCTGTCTTGCAAGCTGCTGGTGGCCACCATTCTACTCTCCGAGTTCAACTTTTTTTGTAGATTCCACATATAAGTGAGATTACGTGGTATTTGTCTTTCTGTGCCTGGCTTATTTCACTTAATGTAATGTCTTCCAGGTTCATCCATGTTGTTGAAAATGACAGAATCTCTTCCTTTTTAAGGCCAAATAGTATTCCATTGTGTATATACACCACATTTTCTTCATACACTAACTCACCGATGGACACTTAGGTTGATTCCATATCTTCGTTATTGTGAATAATGGCGCAATAAACATTATTGTGGTTCATTAGTGCAGGTACCTCTTCACAATCCTGATTCAATTCTTTCAGACATATATCCAGCGGTGGGATTGTTAGATCATGTAACAGTTTTTGAGGAACCTTCATACTGTCTTCAATAGTGGTGGCACCATTTTAAATCCCCCATCAAATGTGTACAAGCGTTCCAATTTCTCTGTATGCTTGCCAACATTTATCTTTTTTTTTTTTTGAAACGGAGTCTCGCTCTGTCGCCAGGCTAGAGTGCAGCGCCGTGATCTTGGCTCACTGCAACCTCTGCCTCCCAGGTTCAAGTGATTCTCCTGCCTCAGCCTCCTGAGTAGCTGGGATTACAGGCATGCGTCACCATGCCCAGCTAATTTTTGTATTTTTAGTAGAGATGGGGTTTCACCATGTTAGTCAGGCTGGTCTCAAACTCCTTACCTCGTGATCTGCCTGCCTCGGCTTCCCAAAGTGCTGGGATTACACTGCGCCCAACCACCTCAGTTTTCAATTGGGATGTTTCTCTTATTATTTGGACATAGGAGTTCTTTATATATTCTAGTTACAAGTTCTTTATTCCTTTATGTGGTATATTATTTGCCAATATTTTTTCCCAGTCTGTTGCCTATCTATCTTTTCGTATTTTAAAAATGTTGACTTTTTTTTTTAAGACACAGGGTCTTGCTGTGTCTGGGGTGTGGTGGTATGAGCACAGCTCACTGCAACCTCATACTCCTGGGCTCAAGCATCCTCTGGCCTCAGCCTTCCAAGTAGCTGGGCCTGCAGGTGTGTGCCACCACGCCCAGCTTTTTTTTTCTCTAAGTTTTTAGAGACAGGATGTCACTCACTATGTCACTCAGGCTGGTTTCAAGCTCCTGGATTCAAGCAATTCTCCTACCTCAGCCTCCCCAGTAGCTGGGATTACAGGCATGCACCACCATGCCAGCTGATTTTTTATTTTTAGTAGAGACGGGGTTTCACCATGTTGGCCAGGCTGGTCTTGAACTCCTGACCCTGGGTAACCCACCCACCTTGGCCTCCCAAAGTGTCGGAATTACAGGCATGAGCCACTGCACCCAGCCAACACATTTTTTAATTGATAAAAAATATTATATACATTTATTGTATACATGTTGTTTTGAAATATGTAAACATGGCCAGAGTGGTGGCTCACACCTGTAATCCCAGCACTTTGGGAGGCTGAGGCAGGCGATCACCAGGTCAGCAGATTGAGATCATCCTGGCCAACATGGTGAAACCCCATCTTTACTAAAAATACAAAAATTAGCTGAGCATGATAGCACGAGCCTGTAATCCCAGCTACTCGGTAGGCTGAGGCAGGAAATCGATTCAACCCGGGAGGCAGAGGTTGCAGTGAGCTGAGATCATGCCAGAGCAAGATTTTGTCTCAAAAAAAAAGAAAGAAAAGAAATATGTAAACACTATGGAAAGGTCTAAATCAAACTAATTAACATATTGCATTACCTCAAATACTTATCCTTTTTTGTGCTAAGAACACTTAAAATCTACTGTCTTGCCGGGTGCGGTGGCTCAAGCCTGT
>NW_016107589.1:863997-869802 GCF_001604975.1 Cebus imitator | reverse complement strand
CCTCCCAGGTTCAAGCAATTCTGCTGCCTCAGCCTCCTGAGTAGCTGGGATTACAGGCGCATGCCACCATACCCAGCTAATTTTTTGTATTTTTTTAGTAGAGAAGGGGTTTTGCCTTGTTGGCCAGGCTGGTCTTGAACTCCTGACCTCAGGTGATCTGCCTGCCTCAGCCTCCCAAAGTGCTGGGATTACAGTCGTGAGCCACCATGCCTGGCCTTGAGTACCTTTTCATATACTTGTTGGTTATTTGTATGTCTTCGTTAGAAAAATGTCTATTCAAGTCCTTTGCCCATTTTTTAATTGGGTTATTTAGGAATTTTTTTGATATTGGGTTGTAAGAGTTCTTTATATGTTTTAGACATTAAGCCCTTATCAGATATGGTTTGCAAACAGTTTCTTCCCTGGAATTGTTTTCTTAATTTCATCAGCAGATTATTCATTTACTTATTTATTGAAAGAGTCTCACTCTGTGATCCAGGCTGACATACAGCAGCATAACCACAGCTCACTGGGCCCTTGACCTGCTGGGCTCAAGTGAATCTCCCACCTCAGCCTCCCAAGTAGCTGGGACCATAGGTGTCCACCATCAACCCCAGCTAATTTTTTATACTTTTGGAAGAGATAAGGTCTTGCCATGTTGCCCAGGCTGCTCTCAAACTGCTGGGCTCAAGCAATCCTCTTGCCTCTGCCTCCCAAAGTGCTGGGATTATAAGCGTAAGCCACCTAAATAAATTAGTGAGAAAAAGAGTGTTTTCATGTTCCTTACATGGATGAACTTTCTTTAAGCTTTTTAAGGTTTTTGTCGTCCTTGCTTTATTTATTTCTTTGTTAGTTTGTCTGACACAGGGTCTCAGTCTGTGGCTCAGGCTGGAGCGTGCTATCACAGCTCACACAGCCTTAACCTCCTAGGCTCCAATGATCCTCCCACCTCAGCTTCCAGAGTAGCTGGAACTATAGACATAGGCTATCATGCCCAGATAATTTTTTATTTTTTGTAGAGATGAGATCTTGCTATGTTGCCCACGCTGGTCTCCAACTCCTGGACTCAGGCTATTCTCCTGCCTCAGCCTCACAAAGTGTTGGAATCACAGGTGTGAGCCACCACATCAAGCCAGTATATTTATTTTCAAATATAATCATTTTGAGAGCAGGGATATCTTCTTATTCATCTTCTTATGAATTTATGGCAAATAGTAAGCAACTCAATAAATTTGTTGAAGAAATGAAATATAGCAAAACTTTGAATTAGCCATTTCTGTAAAAAGGGAAAGATGACCACCCTGGGTAATTTAGTGAGACCCCATCTCTACAAAAAAATTAAAAAATTGGGCCAGGCATAGAGATCACACCACTGTACTCCAGCCTGGGCAACAGAGTGAGACTCTGTCTAAAAAAAAAAAAAAAAAAAGTAACAGAACATTGTGGTACACACCTGTAGTTCCAGCTACTCAGGATGCTGAGGTGGGAGGACTGCTTGAGGACAAGAGTTTAAGGTTGTAGTGAGCTATGATTGCACCACTGCACTCCATCCAGAGTGACATGGAGAGACCCTGTAACCCCTTCCCCCCCAAAAAAGGGAAAGAAGAAAGCATTACTTTTTCCTTTCTTTCCTTTTCTTTTTTTGAGACAATCTTACTCTGTCGTTCAGGCTGGAGTTCAGTGGTGTGATCTCAGCTCACTGCAACCTCCACCTCCCAGGTCCAAGCAATTCTCCTGCCTCAGCCTTCTGAGTAACTGGGATTACAAGCATGGGCCACCAGGCCTGCCTAATTTTGCATTTTTAGTAGAGACAGGGTTTTACCATGTTGGCCAGGCTGGTCTCGAACTCCTGACTTCAAGTGATCCACCCACCTTCGTCTCCCAAACTGCTGGGATTATAGGCATGAGCCACTGTGCCCAGCAAGCATTACTTTTTTCAAGGATTAGGAACATGTCTTTGAATATCTTTATAACTTGCTTGAGTGAATCATCATATACAAGTTTTGCACATTTTGTTGATGGACTGCTAAGTAGGAGGACGCTCATACCACAAACTCGGAATTTGCTCCAAAGAACTTCACAGCAAAAGATCTGCAATGTGCTAAGTAATTAATGATTTTATATTTATCCTACAACTTGCTGCTTCTCAAATGCCTAACTATATATCTAAACTCATGCCTAGAGGATTAATTTAATGAGTAAAAATCAAAGGCAACTGAAAACACAGTGGTTCACGCCTGTAATCCCAACACTTTGGAAGGCAGGAAGGAGGATCAGTTGAGCACAAGAGTTTGAGACTGGCCTGAGCAACAAGGCAAAACGCCATTTCTACAAAAAACTTGAAAAAGTAGCCAGGTGTGGTAGTGTACACCTATGGTTCCAGCTACTCCAAAGGCTGATGTGGGAGGATTATTTGAGCCTGCGAGGTCAAGGCTGCGGTGAGCTGTGATTGTGCCACTATACTCTGTCCTGGGCAACAGAAAGAGACTGTATCTCAAAAAAAAAAAAAAAAAAAAAAAAAAAAAAAAAAAAAAAAAAAAAAAAAAAAAAAAAAAAAAAAAAAGAAAAAGAAAAGAAAGAAAATTACAGTTTAGGAATATAATCCTATAATCCTATGAGTACAAAGAGCTTCCAAATATACCTTCTACTTAAGATAAAATGAATTTTTATCCTGTTTTATTTAAAAGCTAAAGAGAAGTTGGGAGTGATGGCTCACACCTATAATCCCACCATTTTGGGAGGCAGAGGCAGCAGGATTGCTTGAGACCAGGAGTTCAAGACCAGCCTGGGCAACACAGTGAGATTTCATGTCTATAGAAAATATATTCCAATGCAAGACAAAAAAAGAAAATACAAAAATTAGCCAAGCATGATGACATGTACCTGTTGTTCCAGCTACTCGGAAGACTGAGGTGGAAGGATCGCTTGAGCCCAAAAGGTCAAGGCTGCTGTGAGTTGTGATCATGCTACTGCACTCCAGCCTGGGTGACAGAGTGAGACTCCATCTCAAATAGATAAATAAAAAATAAAAGCTAACGAGCAAAAGTTTAATTCACTAGCAGGACTAACACAAAGTGCTACCACGTGAAAAAGTCATCTCGCTGGACACAGCAGCTCACTCCTACAATTCCAGTATTTTGGGAGGCTGAGGCAGGAGAACTGCTTTGAGATATATATATATATATATATTTCTCAATATATATATATATTTCTCAATATATATATATATTTCTCAATATATATATATATATATATATATATATTTTATTTATTTATTTATTTATTTTTAAAGTAGTTTTCGTTTGCTTGTTTAAGAATCTGAAAGGCCAGTGGAGAAAAGCTGTCAGCCCATTGTCAGGTCAGCATCGGTCTGGTGGCACTAAAGTGCACTAAAAAGTAACAGATCAAGTACTCAAAAAGTGAAATTTATTTATTTTGAATTTAGAAATTCAAACAACAGTGATACTGTTGTATCATATCAGTTATTCCATAAACGTGAAATCTCTGAAACAAAAAAAATCAGGAATTTTTTAAATCTCCACGATAGTTTTCAGTTTTATTTGAATGAATCTCCAGTGGAAAATACTGAGGAACAGATCTAAATGACTTAGGAAAAAATAAGTCATAACAGGAAAAACATACCAAAAAAAATTTCAAAATCTTGTCAATGCTTTGTATTTTTTCCTTATAACAAAAATCACCAAATTTCATTTCTGCTCTAAAGACATTAAAAACAAACCAAAAACCTCAGTGTTCTTCCTCCTATGTAAACTTCTGAAAGGTTTACAACTTCTCTAACAGTATAGAAACAAAAAAAGGGACTAGTTATTAATTTCTCAACTGTATAAGACTTTGTCAGGCAAACAGTAAACTGTTAGAGAAGACGGTAAATCAAATGTAGTTTCCAAGAGAGATTATTTTTCTCATGTGTCACAAACTCTACTGAAACTTTCAGGATAACTAGAAAGAATTATAACACAGAAGAATGTGTCTAGTACAAGAGAAAACAAAGAAAAAAAAAATTGTCTGGGTGTGTTGGCTCACACCTGCGATCTCATCACTTTGAGAGGCCAATGCAGGCAGATTACTTGAGCACAGGCATTTGAGCATATCCTGGACAACATGGAGAGACCCCATTGCTCCAAAAAATAAAAAATAAAAAATTAGCTAGGCATGGTGGCATGCACCTATAGTCTCAGCTACCTGGGAGGCTAAAGCAGGAGGATCACCTGAGCCCAGGAGTTCGAGGTTGCAGTGAGACACTGTCTCAAATTTTTTAAAATGTTAAAAATAGATAAATAAATAAAAATTAAACATTTCTCAAAGGACTCCCTAGAGGGCACAATTTAGTTGTTAGGGAAATGTCAAGTTTTCAATTTGTGGCTTCAAGTTTTAAGTAAATACAACTCAAAAATGTAACAAAATACACTGGAAAAAAATTCTTTTATCTTCCTTCCCAGCTATATCCGCAAAATAAAAGAAAAAGCAAACAATAAGGAGATGCAGTTGGCAAGTCTGTCATCTATAACTCACCTTCAGGAAACATAAAACGTATTTCTCTTTCCGCAGCAGCAAAGTCACTACTCCCATGAAGTGCATTCCTTAGGTCATCTGTGCCATAAATTGCCCTTAGACTAAAAACAAGTTGGAGATGATGTCCATCCAATCTGACATCTATTCCTTACTTTATATGTATACATTCTACTTAGGAATTTTACAAAAACATGGTCACTTCTTACATATGAAAGCTTCACAATCTATGTCAAATTTAAGCTTAAATTTAAGCTTATCTATCTAGATAAGGATCAAACATATTTACATTCACAGGAGGAATACACTGGGAAAACAGTTCGCTGGGTAAAAAAAAGCAGTGTTGTTTTGTGAGAAGGGAAAAAGCAATGCATATTCAAAAGTGCAAAAACTCAGTATCTTCTTGTTTCCATACATTAACAATAATGCTGAAAATCTGAATTTCTGTTCCTGTATTACCATTATTCTTTTAAAATACCATCCCAATTTTCCCATCTAAAAATCCTACTTCAGTGGCAGTTTAAAGGTTGAGAGAATACGGATAGTCAACTATAAATCAGACGTTCTCTGAGGCTTTTTCTGGTATGTAGTATTGATAGGTATTTAAAGTGGTTAAAATGTAAAATGGACCTCCCAGACTCTCCCCCCAAAACAAAGTTGATTTAGGAAAACTTCCAAATGAAAAGAAAAATCCCATTACAATGAAATCAGATTTTTTTTTTTTTTTTCATTTTCACAGATGGATTCCATTCCCTGCCATCCCCCCAGGCCTGAAAATTACCTGTCTGGATATGTCTCCTTTGCTCCTAAGCTATTATTTGGTCCCAAAAGTTCTAGCCAATAAGAGATGGCTTTGTGTCTCGCTAATATCATGGCGACAAGTGGTCCAGAACTCATGTAAGCTGTTAAATTGGGGAAAAACATTTTTCCATACTGTTCCACGTAAAAGTTACTGCATTGCTCAGGGCTGAGGTGTAGTTTTCTTCTCTATAAAAGATACAAAGTCAACAAACACATTTAAAATGACAGTTCAATGATATCTCATAAGATCATTAGTACCAATCTGATTATAACTTTGAGGTTTATCTCTCTATTATGAAGAAAGACAATGATATAATTAAATGTATGCTGTAAATAAGATACTAAGAGGAATTACTTAGCCTACTTAAGAAAAATTAGGCCGGGCGCGGTGGCTCAAGCCTGTAATCCCAGCACTTTGGGAGGCCGAGGCGGGTGGATCACGAGGTCAAGAGATCGAGACCATCCTGGTCAACATGGTGAAACCCTGTCTCTACT
>NW_016107589.1:860359-863512 GCF_001604975.1 Cebus imitator | reverse complement strand
CCACCATGCCCAGCTAATTTGTTGTAGCTTTAGTAGAGACGGGGTTTCGCCGTGTTGACCAGGATGGTCTCGATCTCTTGACCTCGTGATCCACCCGCCTCGGCCTCCCGAAGTGCTGGGATTACAGGCGTGAGCCACCGCGCCTGGCCTTAGCATCTCCTTCTTAAAGAACACGGCAATAATGAACAAAACTGGACTTTAAAATATTCCAAATTCATATTTTTCTATTTGTGTTACTATTTGGGAGCTGGTCTCATTATGGTACTTAGAAATAACAGCCAGGCACAGTGGCTCAAGCCTGTAATCCCAGCATTTTGGGAGGCCAAGGCGGAAGGATCACTTGAGCCCAGCCAGGAGTTAGAGACCAGCCTGAGCAACACAGGGAGACTTCGTTTCCATGAAAAATTTAAAAATTGGTCCGGTGTGGTGGTGTGTGCCTGTACTCCCCACTACATTGGAGGTGGTAAGCCATGATCACACTGCTGCACTCCAGCCTGGGTGATAGAGCGAGACCCTGTATCAAACAAACAAACAAAGTAACGTGTAGTATAATGATGCAGTAAAAAAGTTTTTTGTTTGAACATGTGTGTTCTTTATTCAGGTTCTGTCATAAACATCTTGAGTCACTGTAACATTAAGAAAAATTAGGCCAGCCGTGATGGCTCACACCTGTAATCCCAACACTCTGGGAAGTCAAGACAGGAGGATCACTTGAGGTCAGGAGTTCGAGAAAAGCCTGGCCAACTGACACCCCATCTCTACTAAAAATACAAAAATTAGCTAGACATGTTGGTGCGTGCCTGAAGTTCCAGCTATTCAGGAGGCTGAGGCAGGTGAATAGCTTGAACCCGGGAAGTAGAGGTTGCAGTGAGCCAAGATTGCACCACTGCACTCCAGCCTGGGTGACAGAGCGAGACACCATCTCAAAAAAAAAAAAAGAAAGAAAAGAAAGAAAAATTAGACTGGGCGCCATGGCTCATGCCTGTAATCCCAGCACACTGGGAGGACTAGGCAGGCATATCACCTCAGGTCAGGAGTTTGAGACCAGCCTGGCCAACATAGTGAAACTCCGTCTCTACTAAAAATGCAAAAATTGAACCAGGCGTGGTGGTGCATGTCTGTAATCCCACCTACTAGGGAAGCTGGGACACGAAAATTGCTTGAACCCAGGAGGCAGAGGCTGCCATGATCCAAGATCAAGATAGCACTGCTGCACTCCAGCCTGGGTAACAGAGTCAGACTCTGTCTCAAAAAAAAAAAAAAAAAAATTAGTTGCTAGTATGTTTCTCAATCTGAAAGACTATGAAACATTCTGGACAAATAAATGTTATTTCCTTCATAAATGAGACTATAACAATGAATTGGGTTAAAAAAAATCATGGTAGTTGAGTCTAATTTGAAAGTATCATGCTTTCTCTAGAAGCAGCAGCTATTTTGAGTACTTTTAAATTTTTTTTTTTTTTTGAGACAGTTTCACTCTGTCACCGAGGCTGGAGTGCAGTGGCATGATCTTGGTTCACTGCAACCTCCGCCTCCAGGATTCAAGACAGCCTCCTGCCTCAGCCTCCTGAATAGTTGGAATTACAGGCACCTGCCACCACGCCTGGTTAATTTTTGTATTTTTAGTAGAGACGGGTTTTTCCCTTGTTGGCCAGGATGGTCTTGAACTCCTGACCTCAGGTGATCCACCTGCCTCGGCCTCCCAAAGTGCTGGTATTACAGGCATGAGTGCTTGCACCCGACCTCGAGTGCTTTAAAAAATTATTGCCGGGCACAGTGGCTCATGCCTGTAATCCCAGCACTTTGGGAGGCTGAGGCGAGTAGATCATAAAGTCAGGAGTTCGAGACCAGCCTGGCCAAGATGGTGAAACCCCCATCTCTACTAAAAATACAAATATTACCAAAGCACAGTGGCAGGTGCCTGTAATCCTGGCTACTTGGGAGGCTGAGGCAGGAGAATTGCTTGAACCCAGGAGGGGAGGTTGCAGTGAACCAAGATCATGCCACTGCACTCTAGCCTGGGCAACAGAGCAAAACTGTCTCAAAAAAATGTATATATATTTATTAATGCTGACCAGGCTCTGTGGCTCACTCCCTGTTGCTGTAATTCCAGCACTCTGAGAGGCCGAGGCGGGCAGGTCACTTGAACCCGGGAGTTCGAGACCAACCTGGGCAACATGGTGAAACCCCGTTTCTACAAAAAAATGCAAAAATTAGCTGGGCATGGTGGTGCACACCTGTAGTCTCAGCTAATCAGGAGGCTGAGGCATGAGAATTGCTTGAACCCGGGAGGCAGAAGTTGCAGTGCGCTGAAATCATGCCAACGTACTCCAGCCTGGGCAACAGAGTGAGATTCAGTCTCAAAACAAAGCAACAAAAAATTATTTATGGCTGCGGTTTTTCTTTTTTCTTTTCTTTTCTTTTTTCTTTTTTTTTTTTTTAAAGACAGGGTTTCTCCATGTTGGTCAGACTAGTCTCGAACTCCCAACCTCAGGTGATCTGCCTGCCTCGGCCTCCCAAAGTGCTAGGATTACAGGTGTGAGCCACCATGCCTGGCGCTGCGGTTTTTCAATTCCACTAAAGGTGGGTCAGGAGGGAAAATGCTCAAAATATAACTGAGGGATTCAAAGTACAAATCAAAGAACTTCTGGCTGGAGTAAGGATGATGAGACATGGAGACAAGTCACTAAGTGAAGGCTAAAAATCCCCATGATTATGGCAGAAATCTTTCTTTCTAAAATGGCTTAGATTTTCCTGAGAATACATGTGAATATTACTAAGCGACCCACCTCTTAAAGCCCTTTCCAGAACTCTGTGTTTCTGCAGGCTTCAGAAACTTGGTAAAATTGCTTGGTTTGTAGCAAAGGATCCAACTGCCCAGAGCAAGAAGTTTAGGAACATGCTTACCTAGGTGGCACAGCACTGCTATGAATAGGACCTGCTGGACAAGTATAACATTCTCACCACTGAAGGACCAATTACTATGAAAAAGGTGCTGACATTTGTTCTCAAATTGAAATTCATATAGTGAAGAAATAAAAGATGTGAGAAATTACATGGTGGCTCACCTGAGAGGTAGCGGTTGCAGTGAGCCAAGTTTGTACCACTGCACTCCAGCCTGGATGACAGAGCGAGACACCATCTCAAAAAAAA
>NW_016107589.1:852159-859234 GCF_001604975.1 Cebus imitator | reverse complement strand
TGTTGACCAGGATGGTCTCGATCTCTTGACCTCGTGATCCACCCGCCTCGGCCTCCCAAAGTGCTGGGATTACAGGCGTGAGCCACTGCGCCCGGCCTCAAAATAAGTTTTTTAATTAAATAAATTTTTTTAAAAAAGAAAGAAATTAGGCTGAATAGTCTACAGCCATACCACCCTGAACACACCCGATCTCATCTGAAATTAGATTATGTTGAATATTTACACGGAGAAACAGTGATATCAAGTACTATCAGAACCGAACTCTTGTTTGTAACAAAGGCAACACTGCCATCTACTGAAATGATGTATCACTTTTCAGCTTTTCCCTTAGGTGGGACAGGAAAGCCTCAAGTTTAATGCACTTACAAGCCTATTTTAAAAGCATACAGTGCAAAGGACAAAACTTGTATAATTTCATTTAAATGAGATAGCTTGAATAAATTCCTAGAGACAGCAAGTAGAATAGTGGCTATCCGGGATGGGGAAGAGGGAGGCAACAAGTTAGCATTAGGCACAGTGTTTCAGTTTCAGATGAAAAGGTTCTAGAGACAGACAGCAGAGATGGTTGTACAACAATGTGAATGTACTTAATACAATTGAAATGTACATTCAAAAATGGTTAAAAGGGTAAAGTTTATGTTATATACATTTTACCACAATTAAAGCAAAAAAGGAAGGAAAGAAGGATATACCATGGCTGCCTTTGTTCTGAAAATTACTAACTAGGAAAAGTGTCATATATATTTACATTAAATAATTTTTTTTTTCTGGTCTCAGTGCATTGCCCAGGCTAGTTACACTAATTTTTTTGTTTTTTGTTTTTTGTTTTAGGCAAAGTTTCACTTTTGTTGCCCAGGCTGGAGTGCAATGGCACAATCTCAGCTCACTGCAACCTCCACCTCCAGAGTTCAAGTGATTCACCAGCCTTGCCTCCTGAGTAGCTGGGATTACAAGCATGCACCACCACGCCCAGCTAATTTTGTTTTGTTGTTGTTGTTGTTGTTGTTTGTTGTTGTTGTTGTTTTGAGACAGTCTCGCTGTTACCAGGGTAGAGTGCAGTGGCATGATCTTAGCTCACCGCAACCTCCACTGCCCCCTTCCGCCGCCCCCCAGGTTCAAGCGATTCTCCTACCTCAGCCTCCTTCCGAGTAGCTGGGACTACAGGTGTGTGCCATCATGGGCAGCTAATTTTTGTGTTTTTAGTAGCGACGGGGTTTCACCACGTTGGCCAGGATGGTCTTGATCTCCTGACCTTGTGATCTGCCTGCCTTAGCCTCCGTTAAGTGCTGGGATTACAGGCATGAGCTGTCACGCCCAGCCTTTTATTTTTCTTTCTTTTTTTCAGACAGAGTCTTTTTTTTTGAGACTGAGTCTTGCTCTGTCACCCAGGCAAGATTGTGCAATGGCACAATCTTGGCTCACTTCAAGCTCTGTCTCCTCAGTTCAAGCCATTCTCCTGCCTCATTCTCCACAGTAGCTGGGATTACAGGCTTCCACCACCATGCCCGGCTAATTATTGTGATTTTAGTAGAGATGTGGTTTCACCATGTTAGCCAGGCTGGTCTCGAACTCCTGACCTCAGGTGATCCATCCACCTCAGCCTCCCAAAGTGCTGGGATTACAGGTGTAAACCATTTCGACCGACCCTAATTTTGTATTTTTATTTATTTATTTATTTTAGAGACGGAGTTTCTCCATGTTGATCAGGTTGATCTCGAACTCCTGACCTCAGGTGATCTGCCCACCTCAGCCTCCCAAAGTGCTGGGATTACAGGCGTGAGCCACTGCACCCAGCCTCCTATTTTTGTATTTTTAGTAGAGACGGGGTTTCACCATGTTGGCCAGGGTGGTCTTGAACTTCTGAACTCAGGTGATCCACCCACCTCAGCTTCCCAAAGTGTTGGGACGACAGGCGTGAGCCACCACGGCCAGCTAATTTTTTTTTTTTTTTTTTTTTTTTTTGAGATGGAGTTTCGCACTTGTTACCCAGGCTGGAGTGCAATGGCGTGATCTCGGCTCACCGCAACCTCCGCCTCCTGGGTTCAGGCAATTCTCCTGCCTCAGCCTCCTGAGTAGCTGGGATTACAGGCACGTGCCACCATGCCCAGCTAATTTTTTGTATTTTTAGTACAGACGGGGTTTCACCATGTTGACCAGGATGGTCTCGATCTCTTGACCTCGTGATCCATCCGCCTCGGCCTCCCAAAGTGCTGGGATTACAAGCTTGAGCCACCGCGCCCGGCCAAATTTTTAATTTATAATTAACACTAGCCACTTAATTATCACTAAATATTTTTTTAATATGGACTTTTTAAAAACTTAAATGGATGCCTTTATTTGTACACTTCATTTAATTGTTTTTTCTAAAGTTAATGGGTAATATAATTACAGGATTCAAGAATTCAAAGCAATATATAAAGGTATATACTGAAAACTCTTATTCCTATCCATGTCCTCATCTACCCAGTTCTTCTTTGCCCTCAATAGGCGACCCTTTTTAAATGTTTATTTATTCTCCCAGAATTTCATTTTGCAAATATTGGCAAACAGGAATATATTACTTTGTCTCTATCACAAAAGGTTGGTACACACGATTTTGCTTTTTTGCTGTTTTGCTCTTTTTGCTACACACTGCTTTTTTCCATAACAGTACAGACAGGTTTCTCATTCTTCTTTTCACAATTAGTTGCATATTATGCAATTTGATGGAGTTTCCAGGGTTTATTTAGTCCTGTCTCCCAATCTCCCAGTCTGGGTTATTTTCAATCTTTTGCTGATAAGTAAACAATGCTGCAAAAAATAACCTGCATATATATTACTTCATATTAATACAAGAACTTACTGACAGGACTAAACAGGGCTCTGTGCATGACAGGTAGTAAGAGCACAAGGAATTCTACAGGACAGATTTTCAGGAGCAGAATGCTGATCAAATGGTAAGTCCATCTGTTATATTGGTAGACAACTGCCAGATTCCCTTCGATAGGGATTGTGCCATTTACTTTTATATTTTTGCCAAATGGAATCTCAGTGTAGTTTTTTTTTTTCCCACCTAGAAACTGAGAATCTTTCCATATATTTAAAAATTGTTTTTCTTTTTCTGTGACCATCCATCTCTTCTGCCCATTTTTCTACTGATTTATTTTTATCTTTTTCTAGGAGCTCTTTATATATTAGGTGGACTAGCCTTTTGTCTGATATGAGTTGCAAATCTTTTTCCCGTTTGTTATGATTTCACTTTGCTTACAGTATTTACTTTGTTGTGCAGAAATTTTTTGTTTATATAATCTTACCAATCTTTTCTTTCATGGCTTCTAGATCTCAGGTCCATTTGGAGTTTTTCCTTGTGTATAATGCTTGATCCAACTTTTTCAGTGGCTACCAGTTTTCCTAACATCTACTAAAAGTTCTTTACCTGAGTCTTTAATTACATTAAATATTTCCTAACACTTTCTTGTCCCCTCAGCTTCCCTCAGCCTCCACCTGTCCTTCGAAGCTCAACTGAAATCCCATATCTTTTCTGAATACTGATATTTTCTATTTATTTCATTTATTAATTTTTTTTGAGACGGAGTCTCCCTCCATTGCCCAGGCTGGGATGCAATGGTGCCATCTCAGCTCACTGCAACCTCCACTTCCTGGGTTCAAGAGATTCTCCTGCCTCAGCTTCCAGAGTAGCTGGGACTATAGGCATGTGCCACCACGCCCAGATAATTTTTGTATTTTTAGCAGAGACGGCGTTTCACCATATTGGCCAGTCTAGTCTTGAACTCCTGATCTTATGATCCATCCACCTCAGCCACCCAAAGTGCTGGGATTATAGGCGTGAGCAACTGTGCCTGGCCGTTTTCTCTTTATTTTTAAAAATACTGACTAAAGGCTGGGCAAGGTAGCTCATGCCTGTAATCCTAGCACTTTGGGAGGCCGAGGTGGGCGGATCATGAGGTCAGGAGTTCAATACCAGCCTGACCAAGATGGTGAAACCCTGTCTACTAAAAATACAAAAATTAGCCGGGTATGGTGGCACAAGCCCGTAATTCTAGCTATTCAGGAGGCTGAGGCAGGAGAATCGATAAAACCCGGGAGGCGGAGGTTGCAGTAAGCCGAGATCAGGCCACTGTACTCCAGCCTGGGTGACAGAATGAGACTCTGTCTCAAAAAAAAAAACAAAACTAAATAAGCAATATGACACTGTATAAATGTGAAAAAATAAAAAATTGGAAATTCAAATTATACTATAAAAGAGGAAGATTTAAAATATTCAATTTGATAATCCTTAACAATGCGATTTATATTCATTTTCAAATCCCTAGAATGACAATGTTTACTAATTGCAGAACAAATATAAGGCTTAAAACATTAAATGTTTGTAGTAACTGAAAAAATACTAGTAGTCTAAAAGTCCATCAATAGAGGATCAAGTAAATAAACTGTAGTTCTAATACACAGGGAAATATTACACAGAAGTTAGGAAGAGTGAGATCAATTCAGCTGTAATGATTTGGAATCCTATCTGAGGGACTCTGTAAAGGGGGTCAAGGGAAAGGGACTGCTCTGTTTTATGGGGCAAAAACGTTTATAAATGCATAGAAAACTCCTGGAAGAAGAGAGTGTCAAGTGGTTGCCTCTCTCTGGAGCCTGGGACTTGAAATGAGAGAGGACAGGTGAGGGAGAAGTCAATTTTATTTCTCATTTTATATCCTTTTAAAAACTATCACATAAAACTTTTATACTTAGAAGAAGAAACTTAAATGTAATGCTGAACACTAACGGTTTAAATGGGTAGGTACATTTACATAAGCATTTTTTTTTAAAGGGCAGAGAGGAAAAAAGCATGAATCATCATGCCCAGAAGTTACCTGAACAATGGTGAATCCAGATCTGAGAATAATATCTCGTATCTCCTCCTCTTTGTCAACGATATCTGGTTTGATAATGGCCAGAGTTTTTTCTACATATATCTGAGGTGGAGGCATTGATATCTCCATTATGGCTTTTCAGGGCACAAATTGAGAGTTTCTTAACAGGTGTCAACTGCAATGACATGATTTCCCCCCAGTCCCAAATTCAATGTAATTGTGATTAAGAATAGCAATATTAGGTACTAGATTTTATTAACTAATGAAGGTAAGAAACTACCATGTTTTTCTATATGCAGGGTCTCAATAATAGGATTTCTACTATGTCCAGATCGAGCCCCGGCTCTTCGTACACGCTGTCACCGAGGCGGGAAGGACTACTGGGCTCACGTGACCAGAGGCCAAGGGGCGACCCGAAGGCCCGGAACCAGCGGCACTCCCAGGCAGCAGAGGGTGGGAGGGGGCTCGAAGGGGGCGGCGGGCTGGTGGCAACATCACACGCCAATACAGCGGCGGGTGAGCAGCCTCGTCCGGCTGCCTCTGTGAAGCAACCCTGTCCCGCAGGGACCTCTCTGTGCATAGAGTCAGGCCTAATTGGAAAGCAGGGCCTCTGGGTCCTCGGGGACTTTCCGGGTTGCACCTGAAAATTCTGAATTTGACCCTCTCCGATCACTCACCTCAGCGGCCGCCTTGGTATGCTCAACTTGTTGCTAGGAGACCTGAAGCCCCAGCGTGGGGACGGTGGCTGCAGAGGGCCAATCCCAGCAAGGAGCCTCCTTGCCGCCTCTGGCAAGTTGTTTTAACCAAAGCGAGCCGGGTAGTCATTTTTATTCTGCTTGTGAATCTTAGGGCACTAGATATTTTCTGACATTTTACTCATAAGTTATGTTATTTCATCCTTTTCTTCAATTATCCCTACTTTATAAATGATAAGACCAACCCTCCTCCCCGATTCGTTTCCAGGCAGTGTATGTAAGAAGACCCGTGTCAGATACCTTCATTTCACCGGATGATGCTGTCACCTGTATGCCAAGCTTACCTAGTGATTAAAAAGCAATATTCTGTTTGTGAAAAGACATTTATTTATTAGAGTAAAGGCTTAGTAAAAGATCTAATCTAATTGTCTTTAAATCAAGCCCGTGGAACAAAGATGTACGCAACATTTATGGCATTAAACCCAAATCTCAGCTTCCCCTGTTTTTCCTTATGTTATGTCCACATGCATCATTGAGTGAGTTAGGCATTATTCTTATTGGAAAAGACAACAGAGACATGGCAAAGAAGTACTGGGATCCTCTCTAGGTCAGAGTTCAGGGAGAGGTTCAAACTCTAGAAAAGTCAGGATAGAAGCTCCGGGTTACAAAACAGGTTTTCCATCATCCACGGGGTTGGCTGGTTCTCCTTCCAGACCACTTGAGCTTTTTCTTTTGTCTAACCAAATATTCAGCACCTAGAGGGTTAAGGAACATATAGCAAGCTATTATGAAACTTACATGCTAAAGTATTGCAAGTTTATTTCTTTGGCAAATAGACTCGACTATACTTTTTTTCATTAAAGTATGATGCTGCCCAGAAATGAAACCCACAAATGTATTCTAGCTACTATATCTTATTCCCTAAAGATGGGAAAGTGTGAGCATATATTAATATCAACAGATAAAGCAACCAAAAACTACACAGTGACTCTGGCCTCTTTGGAGTTTAGCCCATTGACTTAAGGCTCTGGAAGCAGGAATTCCCATTACTTGTCTGTCCTCAGCTGTCTTGAGAGCTCTTCACTGCTGCCTGCATTCCTAGACTACTTCACTATCAAAGCTGGACTTACTGAGGCTCAGGGTTTTCCAAACCAGCAGGCACATTATCAATCCTTCAGGGCCTTAATCACCTTTAAAAATAAACTCTGAGAGGCTGGGCGCAGTGGCTCACATCTGTATTCCCAGCACTTTGGGAGGCCGAGGCTACCGGATCACCAGGTTAGGAGTTCAAGACCAGCCTGGCCAACACGGTGAAACTCTGTCTGTACTAAAGAGGCAAAAAATCAGCCGGGCATAGTAATTCCAGCTACTCAGGTAATTCCAGCTACTCAGGAGGCTGTGGCAGGAGAATCGCTTGAACATGGGAGGCGGAGGTTGCAGTGACCCAAGTTCATGCCATTGCGCTCCAGCCTGGGTGACAGGGCGAGACTCTGTCTCAAAAAAATAAATAAATTAAAAAAA
>NW_016107589.1:848176-851664 GCF_001604975.1 Cebus imitator | reverse complement strand
TATCTCCATTTTTCTTTTTTTTTTTTTTTTTTTTTTTTTTTTTTTTTTTTTTTTTTTTTTTTTTTTTTTTTTTTTTGGAGACAGAGTTTCACTCTTGTTGCCCAGGCTGGAGTGCAGTGGCACAATCTCGGCTCACTGCAACCTCCACCTCCTGGGTTCAAGCAATTCTCTTGCCTCACCCTCCAGAGTAGCTGGGATTACAGGCACGTGCCATCATGCCTGGTTGATTTTTGTATTTTTAGTAGAGACAGGGTTTTATCATGTTGGTCAGGCTGGTCTTGAACTCCTGACCTCAGGCGATCCACCTGCCTTGGCCTCCCAAAGTGCTAGGATTACAAACATGAGCCACCGAGCCCAGCCTTATTACAGTATCTCCATTTGACAGATGAAAAAACTGAAATCTAAAAAGGTTAAGTACTCACTCAAAGGCATACAGCCTAAATTCCAATTCAGAGGCAGCCTGACTCCAAAGGACACAGGCCAAGCCACTACACTCTACTATCATAGGAGGGGTGCTGGTCCCAGGTACCAAAGTTTAAAGAGTGCCAATGCTCAGTTTATCACACAGTAGTTATTCACTATTTACAAGGTACAGTCCCATATTATTTAATCTGCTTCTCTTACTATGCAAATAAAAAGCTAAGAATAATTTTTTTCTCCTTTCATGGAGATGAAAGGAGGATCAAGTGAACATTATGACAACATTAATGAGACACAGAAAGTAGATGTATAAGAGAAGGCACAGCAGTTTAGAAAGAAGACTGAACTGGAGGTAAGAATCTAGGGCTTAGTTCTAGCTCTGCTATTAACTGTTGGTTGATCACAGGCAAGTCATGACTGAGCACCCCTAAGCTTTACTTTCCTTGTTCCTAAAGAAGTTTGTCTCTGCTACTGTTTGAATGATGGTATCCCCTCTGAAATTCATGTTGAAACTTAATCCCAAATGCAACAGTATTAAGAGGTGGGGCCTTTGCGAGGTAATTAAGTCATTAGTGCTCTGGCCTCATGAATGGGATTAGCATCCTTATAAAAGGGCTGCATATCGAAGAGACCACCCTGTTACCCTTCTGTCCCTTCTGCCATGTGAGGATACAGCAACAAGGCATTATCTTAGAAGCAGAGAGTAACCCACCTCAGACACCAAAACTACCAGTGCCTTGATCTTGGACTTCCCAGCCTCCAGAACCGAAACAAAGAGAAATAAATTTTCTATTGTTTATAAATTATCCAGCCTACAGTATTGTGCTATAGCAGTACAGACAAGTGACTCTCCAAAGGTCCAATCGTGATCTTTTATACTCTATTACCACACAAGTTTATGATAGCATTTTAGATGACCTATGCTATAAAATCCAAAATAGGCTGGGATTACCCATCTGCAATCCCAGCATTTTGGAAGGCTGAGGTGGGAGGATCACTTGAGACTAGGAGTTTAAGACCAACCTGGGCAATGTACTGAGATCCCATATCTACAAAAAATATAAAAATTCCTCCTCAGTGATACTATGAAGAAAAATAAAGTTATTAATAACCTTTCAAACAAAGAATAATTTTTATTACAATACAAAAAAAATACAGAATAGTTGTTCACACCTATAATCCTTGCACTTTGGGAGGCTGAGGCGGGTGGCTTGCTTGAGCCCAGGAGTCTGAGACCAGCCTGAGCACTACAGTGAAACTCTGTCTCTACAAAAAATACAAAAATTAGCTGGGCGTGGTGGCACACACCTGTAGTCCCAGCTACTAGGGAGGCTGAGGTGGGAGGACTGCCTGACCCAAGAGGTCAAGACTGCAGTGAGCCATGATTGCACCACTGTACTCCAGCAACAGAGTGAGACCCTGTCTCAAAAAAAATTTTTTTAATAAAAATAAAATTCCAAAATACTACATCAACCAATGTTCATAACTTCCATTTGGATTGACATCTGTGCCTTAGTATACCTATAACTAACTGAATGAATACAGGGTTCCTTTTAAAGTTTTGCTCCAAAAGAATAGTGTCAAAAACAACCAAAGGCTAATTTAAGATCATAATTAATGATCAGCCTAGGTGCCAAGGCTCATGCCTGTAATCCCAGCACTTCGGAAGGCCTATGCAGGTAGATTTCTTGAGCTCAGGAGTTCAAGACCAGCCTGGGCAACATGGCAAAACTCTGTTTCTACAAAAAATACAAATATTAGCCAGACGTGGTGGCTCTTGCTTGTAGTCTTAGCTACTTGGGAGGCTGAGGCTGGAGAATCACTTCAGCCTGGGAAGCAGATGTTGCAGTGAGCCAAGATTGTACCACTGCACTCCAGCCTCACAGAGTGAGACTCTGTCAAAATAAAATAAAAAAGGCTGGGCATGGCAGTGGCTCATACCTGTAATCCCAGCACTTTGGGAGGCCATGGTGGGTAGAGGTCTAGAGTTGGAGACCAGCCTAACCAAAATGGAGAAACCCCATCGCTACTAAAAATACAAAATTAATTGGGTATGGTGGCGCATGCCTGTAATCCCAGCTAATCGGGAGGCTTAGGCAAAAGAATTGCTTGAACCCAGGAGGCAGAGGTTGCAATGGGCAGAGATCGCACCATTGCACTCCAGCCTGGGCAACAAGAGCGAAACTCCACCTCAAAAAAAAAAAAAAAAAAAAAAAAAAAAAAAAAAAAAAAAAAAAAAAAAAAAAAAATATATATATATATATATATATATACACACACATAGATAAATAGAGATAGATATGTAATGAATGGATCATATGACTTAAAAGTCATATTACAAAATAAATAAAAAGTCTATATCATCCTGTTGTTCTCTGCATTCCTTCTCAAATGAAGATATAATACTGAGCTCATCATAACTCGATAAACTTATTTGGCTATGAAACATATCTTGAGTTTATAAGTAATAAAAATAACAGATGGGAAATAAAAAATGAAAAGGCAGATATAAAAGCAACCAAACTTTCTTGACCCCTTTTTTACTGACCTTTTTACCACATCCTTGTACCCTGGGGCCTGCCTTTCTGACACAGGCTTCAGAAATGGACTGCTGAATCTGTTAAGGGACAAACCCAGAGAGGATAAAGAAACCCTGGCAAGGTTTTCTAAACAAGAAGAGAAGCTCAGTTCTTAGTAGACTTCCTCCAGGGGAATGCAGACTGTGAGCACCATTAGAAAGAAATCATTTGTTCCCTCTTGATAGAGAGTTTAAAAAAAAACTATAAAATATTTAACTATTATTACAATATACTGATTTAGGGCTCAGAAATTTGTTCAAAGTTCCTGGGGCCTTGTCTCTGTGAAAAAAGAGAATCCATCAGATTGAAAAGAAGAATATACATTTTAAATACAAATTTTATCAAGAAATAGGAACCGGGGCCGGGCGCCGTGGCTCACGCCTGTAATCCCAGCACTTTGGGAGGCCGAGGCGGGTGGATCACGAGGTCAAGAGATCGAGACCATCCTGGTCAACATGGTGAAACCCCGTCTCTACTAAAAATACAAAA
>NW_016107589.1:845507-847961 GCF_001604975.1 Cebus imitator | reverse complement strand
AAAAAAAAAAAAAAAAAAAAAGAAATAGGAACCAATTTCTAGAGGCAATTTAAATGGCACAGCAACTATTTCTTGGACTGACTTAAAGCAGCTATGAGTACTTTGAGATAAATCAGGCTTAGATACAGAATCTGCCTTTCAACTATGGCTCATTTGAGGTATGAACATATCTCTTTTTATGCTTAAAACCCAATGTGTATTACTGCTTCAGTTCTGAACATAATCCTATCACCACTTTGGAGACCTACCTGTGACTGGCAATCATCTTCCAGACTGGCAGGAGTGTCTTCTTAAATAGCAAATGATCCTGAACAGGGTCATCCTGGCTTAGATCAGTCCTATGGGATAAAACATGACAGAAAAGAGACAGTAACTTCACAAATAATATTCTGTCTCCCCCAGGTGGGTAATGAAGTTTTCTTAAGACATGCACCTAATTATCTGAAGTTTTTAAAATCTCTCCTTATCTGGCCAAGCAGACTTAGTTACTAATATCTATTAATAACTATTGTTTTCTCTTTTAATTTTTAAATTTTATTTTCTTAAGACTGATTCTTGCTCTGTTGCCAAGGCTGGAGTGCAGTGGCATGATCTCAACTCACTGAAACCTCCACCTCCCAGTTGAAGCGATTCTCCTGCCTCAGCCTCCCAAGTAGCTGGGACTACAGGTACACCATGCCCAACAAATTTTTGTATTTTTCATAGAGACGGGGTTTTGCCACATTGGCCAGGCGAGTCTCAAACTCCTGGCCTCAAGTGATCCACCCACCTCAGCCTTCCAAAGTGCTGGGATTACAGGCACGAGCCACCACATGCAGCCAATTTTTTTGTTTGTTTGTTTTTTTGAGAGAGGGTCTTGTTCTGTTGCCCAGGCTGGAGTGCAGTAGTGTGATCATGGCTCACTGCAGCCTCAACCTGCTTGGCTCAAGTGATCCTCCTGCCTCAGCCTCTAAGTAGCTGGAACTACAGGCACATGCCACCACACCCTGCAGCTAATTTCAGTGTTTGTTGTAGAGACAAGATCCCATTATGTTGCCCAGGCTGGATATCTACTGCTTTCTAATAAAGATTTCATATTTAATCTAAATTCTAAGATAAGGACGTAGAGTTTACCATCCAAGACTATGAACTATCATGAGATAAAATGTCTCATCTTGCAGATTTCCTGCTGTTTGTACGGTCACAATGTGTCATCTCAGCACTCTATTGCCCATACTTAAGGAGTTACAGAAAAGCAAATGAAGGCATTCCTCACCAATCTACATTTTAAACTATTTGTGTACCAAAAATTGAAATCTAGGCTGGGCACAGTGACTCGGGCCTGTAATCCCAGCACTCTGGGAGGTTGAGGCGGGATTGCTTTATGCCAAGAGCTCAAGACCCAGCCTGGGCAACAAAGCAGACCCTGTCTCTACAGGGAAAAATAAATAGATAAATCTGCTGTTCAAACTATATATATAATATATATATAGTATATATATATAATATACTATATATAATATACATATAACTATATATTATATATATAGTTTGAACAGCACATATAATATACTATATATAATATATATAACTATATATTATATATATAGTTTGAACAGCACATATATATTATATATTGTATAGTATAGATAATATATATAATAGATAGTTTGAACAGCAGATTTATCTGTTATATATATAAATTTATGTTATATATAAATATATATGATATATATGATATATCTATATATCAGCTGTATTTCTTAAATGAAAAAACATTAGAATAATTGTTAGTTTTGCTTTTCCACAGATAACTGGGTGGATATGGGCTATACTGATGGAAAAAGCAAACAGTTCATACTACATTCTCTCAGTAGATAGATCTGACATTGTCCAGAAAAAGACTATTACCAGAGCAAAAGTAACTTAGCTGTGTGTAGTGGCTCATGCCTGTAATCTCAGCACTTTGAGAGGCTGAGGCGGGAGAATTGCTTGAGGCCAGGAGTCACAGATAAAAACAACTTTGTTTTTATTTTTATTTTTATTTTTATTTTATTTCATTTTTTAAAAAATAAAGACGGGGTTTCATCATGTTGGTAAGGCTGGTCTTGAACTCCCGACCTCAGGTGATCCGCCTGCCTTGGCCTCCATGTTTTTCTACTTTAAAAAGTAATTCACTTCAGGCTGGACACAATGGCTCATGCCTGTAATCGCAGGACTTTAGGAAGCCAAGGTAGGAGGATCACTTGAGTCCAGGAGTTCAAGATCAGTCTGGGCAATGTGATGAAACCCTTTCTCTACCAAAAATACAAAAAAAATCAGCTGGGTATGGTGGTGCACATCTGTGTTCCCAGCCATTCAGGAGACTGAGGTGAGAGGATCACCTGAGCCCAGGAGGTGGAGGCTGTAGTGAGCCAAGATCATGCCACTGTACTCCAGCTTAGGCAACAGAGTGAGATCCTATCTCAAAAAAAA
>NW_016107589.1:842738-845392 GCF_001604975.1 Cebus imitator | reverse complement strand
AAAAAAAAAGATGGAAAAAGAAGAGAAAAAGAAAGAAGAAAAATAAAGATTTTAAAATGTGTTCTTTATTCCTATAATTATCTATAGAAAGATGAGACAATTATATAAACCAGAGTTGTTCAATCTTTTGGCTTCCCTGGGCTGCATTGGCAGAATAAGAATTGTCTTGTACCACACATAAAATTAAAATACACTAACGATAGCTAATGAGCTAAAAAAAAAAAAAAGTCTGTGCATAAATCTCATAATGTTTTAAGAATTTGTGTTGGGCTGCATTCAAAGCTGTGCTGGGCTGCAGGCTGGGGATTAGACAAGTTTGATATAAACAATTCCCTAAAATACATGAAAGAGAAACAAAGATCACGAACTTCAAAATAATGTTTTTCTTTTCCTTTTTTTCTTGTTTTGTTTTTTGAGACAGGGTCTTGTTCTGTTATTCAGGCTGTGCAGTGATATGATCGTAACTCACTGTAACCTTCACCTCCTGAATTCAAGCAATCCTCCTGCCTTGGCCTCCTGTATAGCTGGGACTATA
Source organism: Cebus imitator (assembly GCF_001604975.1). Taxonomy (NCBI): domain Eukaryota; kingdom Metazoa; phylum Chordata; class Mammalia; order Primates; family Cebidae; genus Cebus; species Cebus imitator. Next base: position 844,857 of record NW_016107589.1, on the reverse strand, counting down.
GGTGCATGCCACCATACCCAGTTAATTTTGTTTATTTTTTGTAAAGATGAGGTTTCACTATGTTACCCAGGCTAGTCTCAAAATCCTGAGCTCAAGTAATCCTCCTGCCTCAGCCTCCCAAACTGCTGAGATTACAGTTATGAGCCACTGCACCTGGCCTAATTTTTTTCTTTTAAAAAATATTTCTTCTACATAAAAATAATTTTCCATTTCAAGTTCATAAAAGCTATTTTAATATTTTAAAAAGAGATATTGTTTGGGCCAGGCACAGTGGCTCATACCTGTAATCCCAACACTTTAGGAAGCTGAGGCAGGAGGATCACTTGAAACCAGGGGTTCAAGACAAGCCTGGGCAACATGGTGTACAAAAAATAAAAAATCAGCTGGGTGTGGTGGCCCATGCCTGTAGTCCCAGCTACCTGGAAGCCTGAGGTAGGTGGATCCCTTGAGTCTGGGAAGTCAAGGCTGCAGTGAGCCATGATTGTGCCCACTGCATTCCAGCCTGGGTGATGGAGCTAGACCCTGGGTCTATTTAAGGAAAAAAAAAAAGAAGGCCGGGCATGGTTGCTCACGCCTGTAATCCCAGCACTTTGGGAGGCCAAGGCGGGTGGATCATGAGGTCAGGAAATAGAGACATCCTGGCCGACATGGTGAAACCCTGTCTCTGCTAAAAATACAAAAAAAAAAAAAAAAAAACCTGGACATGGTAGCTACTCGTGAGGCTGAGGCAGGAGAATTGCTTGAACCCAGGAGGCAGAGATCGCAGTGAGCCAAGATCGAGCCACTGCACTACAGCCTGGGTGACAGTGCAAGACTTCGTCTCAGAAAAAAAAAAAGCAGCATAGTTTGTGTGTTAGGCATAGTTTGTATAATATTAGCTCTATCACCAGGCTGGAATGATACAGACTAGGCTAAAGTACAGTGGCACAATCATGGCTCACTGCAGCCTTGACCTTCAAGCGATCCTCCCACCTCAGCCTCCAGAGTAGCTGAGACTATAGGCAAGTGACTCCATATGTGGCTATTTTTTTTTTAAATTTTAATTTTTGTTTTGTAGAGGCAGGGTCTCCCTCTGTTGCCCAGGCTTCTCTCGAAGTCCTAGGATCAAGGGATCTTCCTGCCTTGGCCTCTCAAAGTGCTGAAATTACAGGTGTGAGACACCACACCTGGCCTTGAAAGACAGTCCTAATGTTGATGAAACAGATTTGTTTTGTAACAAGAGAACTTGTAGACTTCTATTTATATGGTGTTTAAATTATATTTAATTCTATTTTCGTGTGTTTTCCAACTCTAATTTTCTTTAACTTATAAAAGCAATCCATTTCATGATTCAAATAGGCATAAACAGAAGTAGAAGTATGAATCTTAACAAACTTGGATGAAAGTCTATGCTTACAGCTTTGAGGAGGTAGCATGGCTGAAAAATATATCCACCAAGGGAGTCTCCTTAATGTTAAAGGCATCATCACAGTCGCCTGAAGGGGGCTGATCTTCCATCTCTGACACATGTACTTCACCCTGGTCCTCCTCTTTGGATTCTTGCTGAGCCTCCCCCTGGAAATGACAGGAAACACAGGAACCTTTAGAAAGAGATTTACTATCTGCACAATCATTTTACTTGCATAGAGTAAATGAAGGCTGCCCTTAAGGTGAGAAGAGGTCAAGTATATAAAGCTACAAAAGAAATTAAAGAAAGCTGACTTAACAAGACCTAAGTCAATGAGTTATTGGTAACAATCTTGCTGGAGGACTTTGACTCTGCGCCACCCACCTCCACCCAAATGGAAAAGCATTATTTGCCCAATTCTCATTGGATTCTTTAAAAACCATCATGATCACCTGTGGCCCTGGAGTTAACTACTCTAGCTAATAGGTAATTTTGTTTTTTGAGACAGGGTCTTACTGTGTTGCCCAGGCCGGAATGCAGTGTCATCATCATGGCTCACTGCAGCCTCTAACTCTGGGCCCCCCTTGAGACTCCCAAGTAGCTGGAACTACAGGTACATGCCACCATACCTGGCTAATTTTTTTTTTTTTTTTGAGACAGAGTTTCACTCTTGTTACCCAGGCTGGAGTGCAATGGCGCGATCTCGGCTCACCGCAACCTCCGCCTCCTGGG
>NW_016107589.1:841413-842508 GCF_001604975.1 Cebus imitator | reverse complement strand
GTTGACCAGGATGGTCTGGATCTCTTGACCTCGTGATCCACCCGCCTCGGCCTCCCAAAGTGCTGGGATTACAGGCGTGAGCCACCGTGCCCGGCAATTTTTTTTTTTTTTTTTAATTTTTTGTAGAGACGGTGTCTCCATGTATTGTCCAGGCTGGTCTCGAACTCCTGAGCTCAAGGGATCCTCCTACCTCAGCCTCCCAAATCACTGGGATTACAGGCATGAGCCACTGCACCCACCTGCCAGATAATAGTAATAATGATGGTATTCTAAGTTTTACTGATTGCTTACTATAAGCCATGCACTGTGCTAAGTGCTTTACATGAATTGTCTCATTTAAACCTCACAGCAAACCCTCAAAATAGAGTGCTATGATTACATTTCTGCAGAGAAAATTGAAGTTCTAAAATGTTCACTAACATGCTTAAGGTCACACAGCTAAAACTAGTGCTAAATCCAGAATCTGGATCCAGATAGTTTAACTTTCTGGATTTAGCCTACATGCTCTAATCACTCTGTTCTGCTTCCCCGGGCAGAAGACTATGAGACAGCTGATACAAGTTTCTTGCTTACCTCTTCACTCCCTGTGGGTGGTCCCTGAATTGCACAAATATCTGAAGGAGCTGAAGCCACTTCTGGCTTTCCATTTTCTCCCAGTGGCTTTTCAGCTACTAAGGGGTATCCCTTGGCTGAAAGCTCTTCAGTGTCTCTGCAGAGCTCCCTTTCTCCTTCACTAGCTTTAATTTCCCTTCCTTCTTGTCTGGTACCAGATGGAGGGCAGCAGCCTTCACTTGATTCATTGCTGCTAATGCACAAGGGCTCCATTAAGTAAGCTACCTGCAATCAAAGTTTATTATTAGATGCACAGGAACACCAATGAAAATCATCCACATATCAACAATGCCACACGCTAACAATGCCACAGTGACTAAGTCTGAGAGGACAAAATGGTTTAATTAATTCAATCATTTAAAATCTGTCAAATATATACACAGGCACTGGGCTAGTTGGTGGGGGGGAAGTTACAGTGAACAAGAAAGATATGGCCCTTGCCTCTTCCAGGAGTTTATGTTCTAATTTTTTTTTTTTTTTTTT
>NW_016107589.1:839190-841080 GCF_001604975.1 Cebus imitator | reverse complement strand
ACAGTGGCTGTTTAGAATAAAGTGTTGAAAATTTTGTCTACCACAGACACTGTAGAGAGAAGTAGTAACATTTGAACTGGATGCTTGCTGATCTTGACCTAAGCTCTCCTAAATGTGTTCAGTAACAGCATATGTATAACTCTCTGTCCAATTCTGTTTATTTCTGGTCCTCAGTCCTTAACCAAGGTAATGACTTTAAAATACTACCTTAAAGTCACAACACTTTAAGCTTCAAGGAAAATTTGGGCAAGTATGACTTTCCACAACTCCAAAAGCATGAATTACAAGGATACCCATAAAGCAGTCCTTATGACCCAAGCACCTAATGACTGAGGTATTAGAAATTCAGTCAAAAAGCATGTATTTATTTTTTATTTTTGAGACGGAGTCTTACTCTGTCGCCCAGGCTGGAGTGCAGTAGCGTGATGTTGGCTCACTGCAACCTCTGCCTCCGGGGTTCAACCGATTCTCCCACCTCAGCCTCCTGCCTAGTTGGGATTACAGGTGCATGCCACCACGCCTGGCTACTTTTTGTATTTTTAGTAGAGACAGGGTTTTACCATGTTGGCCAGGGTGGTCTCAAACTCCTGACCTCAAGCGATCCACTGGCCTTGGCTTCCCACAGTGCTGGGATTACAGGCATCAGCCACTGCACCCAGCCCAAGATGTATGTATTTAGTGCATATTCTCTATTGGCACAAAGTGCTGGGGACTCAGCAATTAACTTAGTCCCTGACACTGTGGAGCTTATATTTTAGTAAACAATATTAAAAGTGGTAGAAGCATGTAAGGATAAGCATTCTCTTAGAAAGTTGAGGCTTCCAGCTTTGGAAATAACAGCTCACTGTTACCTCAGAGAGAAAGTGGAGGAGGTTCTGGTGGCTGACTTGCTTTGCCTCTTCCTGAGATTCCTCACTGCCTCTATCCCCAACAAGCAGTTCACTAGTTTCTCTCCCTGGGCTGCTTTCCTCTAGTTCCTCAGCCTCTGGATCCTCAGTTTCCCTCCAGCTGCCCACATCAAGATCCTGACTGGAGTCCCATGAGCTGAAGAGGGATTTGCAATCATTGCTCAACTCAGAGTCATTGGGATAATCTTGATCAGAATCCAACCAAACCCACTCATGTCTCATCTGTAAATACACAGGAAAAAATGCATTAAATTCATTCAAATAAATATTCCTGAGGCACCTCCATCTCCTGAGTTCAGAAAAATAAAAGGCCAGAAATTTCTTTGTATTCAAGTATTCATCATTAGGGAGAATTAAAAACTAGCTGAAGGGATACATGAGATGACATTATCTTTGTCTTTGGTAATAAAGAAAAAGCCCCATGTATAATAGAGATATTATACCATACAATATAGTATAATAGAGATATTAATATTATCTAATAATTATTTTTACTTAGAATTCCTCATGCTCATGCCAAAAGAAGGGAAAGAACTGGAGCATAGCTAGCTCAATCATTTTCCGCTAGCCCAAATCATCTATAATTAAACCGAAAGGCAAAAAACTTGAGAGGACAAGGGATATTTTCCTCAGCATATACACATTTTTAACCCATGAACCATTAAATCTTCAAAACACACTTTAGAATTGCCTTTGGCATCCTTCTGGTCATATTCAACTTGATATTGAGAAACATCAAGCTTAAAAATATCTTCCCGTGCTCTCATTACACCACTATCTTGGTTTTCTTACGCCTTTCTTTGTCCTCTCCCTTTTACAACTTTCAATAAATCCCTGTCTTCTATGCTCCTGCTTGGTCCTCTGCTTTCTTATTAATGTATTTTAAAAATGTATATATACTTTGAGGTTTCAGCTTTGACCTCTATTCAGGTGCCTCCCAAATCTCTCCACCTTTACTTCTTTTTTTTTTTTTTTTTTTTTT
>NW_016107589.1:835203-836451 GCF_001604975.1 Cebus imitator | reverse complement strand
ATTCTCCTGCCTCAGCCTCCCGAGTAACCGGAATTACAGGTGCCTGCCACCAAGCCTGGCTAATTTTGTATTTTAAGTAGAGACAGGGTTTCTCCATGTTGGTCAAGTTGGTCTCGAACTCCCAACCTCAGGTGATCTGCCCACCTCAGCCTCCCAAAGTGTTGGGATTACAGGCGTGAGCCACTGCACCCTGCCACCTTTACTTCTTATATGAATTGTGGTCTCATTTCTCCATGCATCCAAAAGTCAATTCCCTTTAGATGCCCTACCACCTCCTATAACTTTTCTAAAACGAAAATTGCATTTCCTTTATCTCCAAAATCATTATTTCCTTATCCCCATGCCATTTTTCTTAGTCTACAGAGCCCACAATTCTGTTTTGATTCTTCCTTCTCTTGTACTCAGTAAGCAAGTCCTCTTCCCAGTTTTCTCTCACCATAGTTTTTCTGTGCCCATCCTTTCCTGAACAAATGGCTTGGTCTCCTAGTCAGTTTTCCTATGTTTAATCCTATCTTCTCTCAACAAATACAGTTATTCTACTCAAGGCTTTATAATAGCTATCACCTCAAATATAAATTTCTCAATCTGCCAAAGTCCTCCAAAAATTTAGCCTTATTTTGTTCCCTCCACTCGTACGTACACCTCCCTATTGGTTAGTATAACCCCTGTTCTTATTACATTTGTCTCCATATTGCCACCCACCACCCCCACCAGATGCTTACACCTTCCATTTGGTTTGCTAGTCTCATTTATCACCTTCTCTACCAACTGAAAATGAAATGGACCTTTTCCACAAATTTCTCCCAACTTTTAGAGCTTGTGTTTATATCACATGCCTTTTGAAGACTGCTTTAGGAATACAATGTTATTTTTTTTTCCTTTCTTGTTTGAAATATGTCCATGTAAGAAGGAATTTCATTTTCTAACTCTTGGACTAAGTGAATACCTTTCTATCACCTCACAAAGTCTGTATCTTCTACTTCCTTAGCATCCTAATAAACTGTAGTTCTAGTAAAGGCAAAAAGATCTGTGACTTTTTTTCTTTCCAAGATGGAGTTTCGCTCTTGTTACCCAGGCTGGAGTGCAATGGCACAACCTCGGCTCACTGCAGCCTCCGCCTCCTGGGTTCAGGCAATTCTCCCGCCTCAGCCTCCTGTGTAGCTGGGACTACAGGTGTGCGCCACCATGCCCAGCTAATTTTTGTATTTTTAGTAGAGACGGGGTTTCACCATGTTGACCAGGATGGTC
>NW_016107589.1:825719-833828 GCF_001604975.1 Cebus imitator | reverse complement strand
GTTGACCAGGATGGTCTCGATCTCTTGACCTCGTGATCCACCCGCCTCGGCCTCCCAAAGTGCTGGGATTACAGGCTTGAGCCACCGCGCCCGGCTAATTTTTTGTATTTTTAGTAGAGATGGGGTTTCACCACGTTGGCCAGGCTAGTCTCAAACTACTGACCTCAGGTGATCTGCCCGCCTTGGCCTCCCAAAGTGCTGGGATTACAGGCGTGAGCCACTGAACCCGGAACTATTTCGTTTCACTAGAGTTTTAAAAACGTTTAGTTGGCCAGGTGCAGTGGCTCATAGCTAAACAAACAAAAAGTTTAGTTATTAAGAGAAGTTGGAATATAACTGAGATTTTTAATTTTGGGGTTGTCACCCAGGCTGGAGTGCAGGAGCATGATCTCAGCTCATTGCAGCCTCCACTAGCCAAGGTCATGATCCTCCCACCTCAGCTGCCAATGTAGCTGGGACCACAGGTGCGTGCCACCGCACCTGGCTAATTTATTATTTGTAGAGACAGGGTCTTGCTATGTTTTTCAGGCTGGTCTCGATGTCCTGGGCTCAAGTGATCTTCCTGCGCTGGCGTCACAAAGTGTTGGGATTACAAGTGTGAGCCACCGTGCCTGGCCAATTTCAGTAATTCTTAAAACTGGAGTTAGCCTTCAAACAACGTTTAAAACTTTTTTTTTTTTTTTCAGAGATGGAGTCTGTCACCAGGCTGGAGTGCAATGGCATGATCTTGTCTCACTGCAACCTCCACCTCCCAGGTTCAAGCAGTTCTCTGCCTCAGCCTCCCAAGTAGCTGGATTACAGGCGTCTGCCACTATGCCTGGCTTTTTGTATTAGTAGAGACAGGGTTTTACCAAGCTGGTCGGGAACTCCTGACCTCATGATCCACCTGCCTTAGCCAACTAAAGTGCTGGGATTACAAGCATGAGCCACCACACCCAGACTATTTAATTATTTGACAACGGGTCTCGCTGCTACCCAGGCTGGAGTGCAGTGGTGCAATTACAGCTCATTGCAGCTTTGAATTCTGTGGCTCAAGAGATCCTCCAGCCTCAGCTTCCTGAGTCGCTGGGACTACAGGTACACACCATGCTGAGTTAATTTTTTTGTGTCTGGAGAGGCAGGGTCTCACTTTGTTGCACAGACTGGTCTTGAATTCCTGGGCTCAAGCAATCCTCCCACCTCAGCCTCCGAAAGCGTTGGGATTACAGGTGTAAGCCACCACACCTGGCCAGTAACATTTTTTTTTGAGACGGAGTCTCACTCTGTCACCTAGGCTGGAGCACACTAGTGCGATCTTGGCTCACTGCAACATCCACCTCCCAGGTTCAAACAATTCTCTTGCCTAAGCCTCCTGAGTAGCTGGGATTACAGGCACGCCCCACCACGCCCAGCTAATTTTTTTTAATTTTTAGTAGAGACGGGGTTTCACCATGTTGGTCAGGCTAGTCTCAAACGCCTGACCTTGTGATCCGCCCGCCTTGGCCTCTCAAAGTGCTGGGATTACAGGCATAAGCCACTGCGCCTGGCCACCAAGAACTCTGTACAGAGTCCTTAACCATAGAAACAGGAAAAAAAATGGTAACACATTATCCTAGAAATACCATCTGGAAAGAGACAGCATTGAGACAAATGTTCCTGAGATAAAGGTCAATGTTACCTATGTCCATGCTCTAAATTTGTTTAAGCAATGCCATGAACAGAATTCTGAAAACCTTACTTTTCCCAAACATTCAAGAAAATCTAAATAAGGTAGTCTTTCCTGCACAATGCAACACTTTAAGGCATATTAACTATAAACTGTTTTGGTTACTTACCTTCTCACAGCAAGTAGTTCATAAGGCCACTTTCCCCCTCTAACAATCTCACAATCTCATTTCCACAAACAAAACAGTTATCATGCAGAAGAAACCACAAGTTTCAAATACACACATACACACATACCCCAAGCCAAGGGCTAGAGGTTTTTTGTTTTTGTTTTTTTCTGGTTTATTGTATACACACAAATTTCACATTTTTTTTTTTTTTAAAAGAAGTCTGTACAATTGACAATACAAACTAGCTACAATCTGCTAGCTACACATTAGGACATTAACATAGCCCATGATTTCTGCCCTAAAACAGGCAATTGTGCTACTCCAACTCTCTGAGAGAGATTTTCCAGCTCATGTCAAGTGGCCCAGGTTATCTCCTCTTCTGTAGCTTCCACTTCCAGAACTGGGCCCGCAAGCCCAAGCTCTATCCTGTTTACTTTTAGGTTCAGCTCAAAAAGAGTACTCTGAGGCTTCACTTTTTCATCTTCATATCTGCTTCAATGGCACAGCGGCGTCCCCTGGTGCCCCCATCCTAGACGACAGGCAGAGAAAGAAAGGGAGCATGAATTGGTCAGGAGATAAGAGATGGTGTAACAGAAAAGTTGGGGATTTGGTTTCTTAGGGGAGGGGGGAAGAGAATCAGCAGAAAAATCCAGAGGGATGAGGGGCATATTTCTGTCTTCCCACAGAGTGGCTAAAAAACACCTGGTCGTTTATGAGAAGAAATGTAGGACGGAGTATCTTGCTCATGCCTACCACAAAGGTCCTTGGATTCACCTAGGGTCCCACAGAATAACTATTAGTCATCCCACCCAGGCCCAAATCATGTGCAAAGGAACAGGAGAGTAAAAGAAAGATAGGAGAGTCAGAATGGACAGTGGGTAGTAAGGTTATTGACTAACATACCTGTCCAACTGTTGGTCCCTATAAGAAAGGCCTTTCCTGCAGACTGACCCTGGCACTAGTTCCCTAGCACCTCCTGACAGTTGTTTTCCATGAGATCAGGACAATTAGAAGGCTTCTTTCCATCTGCTGCTCTCTCCCTGCAGCCCAGCTCCTTCCTCTTGTGCAATATTTTGCTGTCTTCAATAGATAAAAGATCCCATTAACCAGCCTTGCAACAGCCAGCCAAATGCTTTGCTTGGGGGATCCAGAGTCACTGTTGCAGGCCAGTAAGAAAGAACGGAGATTATAATGTTCTGTTTGTGGTACACGCTGAGAGGCCTATAGGCAAGATGAATTACTGAAACCTTTACTGGGCCAGGCCATTTTTACATTTCTAATATGCAAGGACTCAAAAATTGTTAGAGTCCATGAACGTAAGTTGCCCATGAGACATCAGTGAAAATAAAAATACCACCTTGCATTTGTATAACGCTTTTTTTTCCCAAGATAGTTTCAATATATTATCTCATTTTATACTCACAATATCCCTGTGAGGTAGGCTGGACAAGTACCTCATTATATTAGCTTCATCACACAGCAAGGACAACGCCCCAAGAGATTATCCAATGACCTTAAGACCATGTAGTTTTCTAGCCTGATGCCCCTTCCATTACATTATGCCTCATTGTCCCATAATGAACAACACAGATCAGAGCCAGTTAATTCATGGAGGAAAGTAATAAAAGTCTTTAGGCTAGCTCTCCTCAGCTTATCTGTAATTTCAGCAGTCAATATTGATGCAGTGGTCTTTTTTTTTTTTTAATTTTTTGAGACAGAGTTTCACTCTTGTTGCCCAGGCTGGAGTGCAATGGTGCAATGTCGGTTCACCCCAACTTCTACCTCCTGGGTTCAAGCAATTCTCCTGCCTCAGCCTCCTGAGTAGCTGGGATTATAGGCATGTGCCACCATACCCAGCTATTTTTTTTTTTTTTGTAGAGACGGGGCTTCTCCACGTTGGGCAGGCTGGTCTCGAACTCTGGACCTAAGGTGATCCACCTGCCTCGGCCTCCCAAAGTGCTAGGATTACAGGTGTGAGCCACCACACCCAACCGCAGTGGTCATTATTACTGAGCTCTTTTCTTTTCTTTTGAGACAAGGTCTCACCCTGTCACCCAGGCTGGAGTGCAGTGGTATGAACAGTGCAGCCTTGACCTCCTGGGCCCAAGTGATCCTCCTACCTCAGCCTTCTGAGTAACTGGGGACCACAGGTGCATACCACTCTGCTGCACAGCTAGTAGGGTTTTTTGTTGTTCTTTTTAAATTTTGTAGAGACAGGGTCTCCCTATATTGCCCAGGATGGTCTCAAACTCCTGGGCTCAAGCAATCCTCCCACCTTGGCCTTCCAAAGTGTTGGAATTATAGCCTATACTGAGCCCTTTGGCTTCAATTTTACTGTTTGTTACATTAGTCTTGCAACTTAATTTTGAAAGAGAAAAGCTATGTGCTGAGTACTGCCATTATAAGGAACACTGTTAAAAAGCCAGCTAGTAGCTGCTGCTCTGAGCAATCTTCAATTTATAAGAAAAAAATTGGTGAAAGGTAAAGTCAAGAAATGAGGAGCAGGTACATCCTAGATCCTTCACCCTAAGAATACTTCGGTCCAGTGATTTCAAAACAGTCCCTACCCAGCCCACATACACACACATGCAAAAGACAGGAATGCAGAAGAAAAGAGTTCTTATTCAATGACCTGAATAAACTGAAGTTCAAGATACTGCCACAGTCTGCACATTGGATTTCCCTCTGCCACCCACCCCCGTTAAGAGCTGAGAATCTTCTGTGGCAACACCACCCCTTGCAGCCATTCAATACTTACAAAGAGAGAGAGAAGGAAGGCAGGAGAGCCCATTGGGACACTGTCCTGTTAGAGGACAAACAAACACTGATCAGGTTCCACAGAAACTCTCAGCCACAAGCACCCCAAACCTCAGGACAGAGACACAAGCACCATACACACAAGGATAAAATTTAAAAACTCAAGAACAAGAGGAAAGAGATCCAAAAGCAATCTGGCCATTACACCTCTAGCACAGAAACTGATGGTCCCCAACTGCTGCAGGCTAAGCCATTTCCCCCGCTTTGAGAGCACTCTCCCAGAGGAATTAAGAATTCCCCTACTCACGATTTCATGTGACTGGGCCTCTTGGTCACAACAGGCTTATTCAGTGTTGAGATGGGCAGAAACAACCACCATTCTAAGATCTATGTGTCTGTATACCATTGAAATGCAGAAGCCCAACAATACCAAGTAGTAACATAAGGTTCCTTGGATGCTTCAGACTTCTACTAGTGGAACTACTGGCACACAGGTTCTTTCCTGATGGCCTCACCTTCTCTGAAGCATCCTGTTTACGGGTAGAATCTCTCCCTCGAAGACTTTTAGCACTGATCCCAGACTCAGATGTTTGCATTATCAACTGTGTGGCCAAGAATTGCTGTAGGGAGAAAAAAACAGGGTAGACCATAGAGACCTGATTTAGTAGGGAGGAATTAACTACACTTTAGGCTTTGTAAATAGAACTTTGTATAGTGTTCTTCTGGCTCAAACATATTTTGACTGATTGGAAGTTTAGCATATTAAGTTTTAATTCTAGTTGCAATAGGGATGCTAAAGAATCAAGTAGCCCTCTTTTTTGCTATAATGTAGGACCAAAATCTCTATCCTCCAGGAATGAGAAAAAGAATAAAGCTAGAATAAACCAAAGTTCAGCAATTTAAGTAATTTGGCAGATTGTACAAAGATTTGCAACATTCTTCCAAGTTTAACACCCCAAAAAGTACCTGGTAATACAATCACAGGATAATAGAAGGGAAAAGGAAAGGAGAAACTCTTACTTGCTGAGTGTCTACTATGTACCAGGTACTTGATGTAATTAAAAATATACATTCATCATTTAAAAAAAAATTTATTTCAAAGCTTTGTGAAACGGAAATTAATTGCCCAAGAAAGGCAGAATATTGTAACACAACTCTCACCACACCAGAGAAAATAAAAATAAATTCCGTAAGAACAAAATATTATGTTTTCAATTGTGTCCCTGATGGCTATTTCAAGTAAAACCCACAGCAACCCTTCTTGGCATCAATATGAACCCTCCCCTTGAGTATTTTAACTTCATCCTTGCTGAAACACAAAGGATCCTCAAAATACCTGGATCTGCTCCAAGACATCTCGCTGCATCTCCACTGCCATGTGATAGACATCATGGTCTGAGCTATTGTACATTACAGCATTCTGAAACATCAGCATAATGTCACGCTGAAATTCAGCTGTGCTTCGGATCAGTCCATTTTCTATGTTTTTCTTAATAGTTGACAAATCCATTGGCCTGAAAAAGAGAACAGGAGTAAGTAGCAGTGGAGGTGGGAAGAGGACTTATCTAGATCTCTGAATATATTATCATCGTAACAGATTTTCTCATATATACCTTAATTTCCAGCTGCCAGGACTTGAAGTCTAACCCTTTACCCCAAAACATGTGCTTAACCCAAAAAACAATCTATATAATAAATACTGAGAAAGGTTAAAAAGGGAGTATATTTACATAAGTTTTTTTGGAGACAGGGCTTGCCTCTGTCACTCAGGCTGTAGTGCAATGGCACAATCACAGCTTACTGCAGCCTGGATCTCCCAGGCTCAAGCAATCCATCCCACACTTCAGCCTCCCAAGTAGTTGGGATTATAAATGCATGACACAACACCTGGCTAAGTTTTGTATTTTCTGTAAAGAGGGGGTTTCACCATGTTGCCCAGGCTAGTCTTGAATTCTTGGGCTCAAAGTGATCTGCCCACCTCAGCCCCTCAAAGTGCTGGGTTTATAGGCGTGAGCCACTGCTCCCTGTGGGGATTTACTCTTTTAGACTATCACTGGTGATCCAGCCACTGGAATGATCAGTTTAGCACTTGGTTCCCCTCACATCAAAACCATAAACTTACTTGCTTTAAACTTATTATCTAAAGCAAAAGTTCACTAAAACTAGACAACTTTTAATTTAGGCAAGTTACCATTTTGGATGGAACATGGCTCACCTCTGCACAATGCTGTGGTAGCCAGGTGCTATGTCATCCGTAACAGGCTGCAGGAAGACGTTGGCATACCTGTCCAAAAAGAATAAGGTGCAATTACTGACATTCTCCAGAAGCACAGGAAGGGAACTTACTCTAAGTAGCTGAAGGTAGTAAGAGCCAATACCAGCAGTTCCACAGAAGCCTACTTGGATTTTTTTCAGTCACCAACAACGAAGAGGAGTAGGAGAAAAATGAACCTACTGATTGGTAAAGCCCACTCACCTATGATTAGCTGCAGCTCTCCATACAAGCATGATAGCTTTCTTCCAAATTTTCTGTGCCTGAATAGCTTCCTGATCCTCGCTACAGACAGAGCTGAAACAGAGATACAGCAATTTCACTAGGCACAAGTAAAAAAAAAAAATTATAATTCTCTCTTTTTTTTGAGACAGGGTCTCTCACTCTGTCCCCCGGGATGGAATGCAGTGGCGTGATCATGCTCACTGTACCCTCAACCTTCCAGACTCAATCCTCTCACCTCAGCCTCCCAAGTAGCCGGGACTATAAGCGCACACCATCATGCCTGGCTAATTCTTAAATTTTTTTGTAGAGACAGGGTCTCACTGTGTTGCCCAGGTTACTCCTGGGTTCAAGCAATCCTCCTGCCTTACCCTCCCAAAGTGCTGGGATTACAGGCATGAGCCACCAGGCCAAGCCCTAATTATTTCTTGTCAACAGTTTATTCCAGGACAAGAAAGGGAAACACTAAAGAAAAGATCAGGCCAGGCCTGGTGGCTCATGCCTCTAATTCCAGTGCTTTGGGAGGTCAAGCAAGAAGATTGTTTGAGGTCAGGAGTTCAAGACCAGACTGGACCACAAAGAGAGATCCTGTTTCGGCTGGGCGTGGTAGCTCATGCCTGTAATCCCAGCACTTTGGGAGGCTGAGGCGAGTGAATCACAAGGTCAGGAGTTCAAGACCAGCCCGGCCAATATGGTAAAACCACATCTCTACTAAAAATATAAAAAAATTAGCCAGGCCTGGTGGTATATGCCTGTAATCCCAGGTATTTGGAAGGCTGAGGCAGGAGAATTGCTTGAACCCAGGAGGCGGAGGCTGCAGTGAGCAAAGACTGTGCCACTGTACTCCAGCCTGGGCAACAGAGCGAGACTCCATGTTAAAAAAAAAAAAGATGGGTCTTATGATAAAAGATTTGTGAATTAAATGCATATTTCTTCTTAAGTTAGAATAATTTTTTTTAATTCCTCATTTATTAACAAAACAACTATTAGTCCAACTATTGTATTGGTTAATAGGATATCCACTGTACTTAACTTCGGAAAGGC
>NW_016107589.1:820620-825709 GCF_001604975.1 Cebus imitator | reverse complement strand
AAAAAAAAAAAAAAAAAAAAAGGAGGCTTTGTTTCTGAAAAAAAATTTTTTTTAAAAATAAAAATTTAAAAATATTGATAAAGACCAGGCATGGTGGCTCACACCTGTAATCCCAGCACTTTGGGAGGCCGAGGCAGGTAGATCACTTAAGCTCAGGAGTTTGAGACCAGCCTGAGCAACATAGCAAAACTCCATCTCTACTAAAAATTAGTGGAGTGTGGTGGTGCATGCCAGTAGTCTCAGTTACTGAGGAGGCTGAGGCCAGAGGATTGCTTGGCTGGGAGGTGGAGGTTGCAGTGAGCCGAGATCGCGCCATTACCCTCCAGAATGGACAACAGAGTGAGACCTTGTCTTAAAAAAAAAAAAAGAGGCCAGGAGTGGTGGTTCTCGCCTGTAATCCCAGCACTTTGGGAGGCTGAGGTGGGCGGATCACGAGGTCAGGAGATGGAGACCATCCTGGCTAACACGGTGAAACCCTGTCTCTACCAAAAATACAAAAAATTAGCCGGGAGTGGTGGCACACACCTGTAGTCCCAGCTACTTGGGAGGCTGAGGCAGGAGAAAAGCTTGAACCCAAGAGGTGGAGGTTGCAGTGAGCCAAGACAACACCACTGCACTCCAGCCTGGGTGACAGAGCAAGACTTCGTCTCAAAAAAACTAGAAGAACTAGAGAAGAAAGGGGAAACCAACCACAAAGCTATCAGAAGACGAGAAATAATCAAAATCAGAGCTGAAAAAAAAAAATTAGACACAAAAAAAAAAAAAAAAAAAAAAGATTCTCTCTTTCTCACCTTCACTGCCTTGGCCTCAAAGAATCTCAGATACTCACAACTGGGAAGAAGCAGGGCTGCTGGGGATGGAGTCTGCCAGTGTGTGTGTGACTGCAGTGTAGCATTGTGTATGCTGAAGCCATCATCACTCTCGCTCACAGGAGGTTCATTATCCATTTCTGACAAATAGCCTTCTCCTTGATCCTCTTCCTTAGGCTCCTCTAGGCTGGCCGCTTCACTGACGCCATCTTCTTCCTCATCCTCACCTGGAGCATCCTTAGACACAGTATGCTCCAGTCAACAAATGCAAGCAAAGCTATCTAGCAAAGCATCATTAAATATGATCTGTTTTTGGGTTAGATTAGTTCTAGAAATGACCTCACACTGTTCCCTGACTTAGCCCTCCATCACTTATACTACCATCTACTTACAGACACTGGCTTAAGTAATTTAGAACCTGGATAAAGAAAAAGACCCAGGATCTTTTTAAAAGAAAGAAAAAAAAAAGCTACTTACTGAAGACTAAGCTAAGAGGCGTTCCTTCTTTCCCCTTGCTCTTGAGAGGAACTCTGACCCTGGGTACAAAGTTATCAAAAATAGTTTTTATTTTGTGTCTCATCTGATGGAGCAAGCTCACATCGCATTCAAGTCTTTGTTACTACTGCTTTAAAAATTCGAAAAAGAAAACTTCAGATGATTATCTTTGGATAGCCTAATTAATAAACTTGATTCCTGTATGTTCTCCTTGGCTCTGGTATCCTTATTCACTCTAAATCACTCTAACTGTATTGAGTGAGGTTTCTTAAGGACTGTGTGATATTCACAAACTGTTTCATATGGGAGGGACCTGTTGCTAAGGGGTACTCCCATTATGCCTGACTGTCCACTGCAGTTTTTCTCCACGCAACTCCGTACCAGTCTCTTATCAGAGAATAAGGATGCGACTTTACTGAAATTCATTAAAAAGTAGTGCTATAGGGAAATCTAATCACATGGAAGAGGAATAAAGAAAAGTCTGAAATACCTTTATCTGGCTTCCAAAAATAGTCCCTGATTCTTCTTTCAATGAGTCTGCAGAGGAGAGAAAGACTACCTGAAGATTTTTCCACCTTAGCCTTCCTATGGACCATAATCCCCTGCAGCTCTCCTTTCCATGCTGACCTATTCTACTTCCTCTACTTGCCCACAACCCACAATCCCTCAGAAGCCAAAGCAAATGATTTCAAGTTAGTTAAAGGGGACTTTATTTACCTGACATTTCAAACTTGTGCTGAGTCTCTGCCTCTAAAGGATCTTCAATGGGATTTGAGCCATGTGATGGAGACAACATGCTTTCAGGGGATGCCTGAAAATCAAAAAAGGAAAAATACCCTAAGTACTGGTAAATCACTAGAGCTCACACAACTTTATTCTTCAATGATAATGAGACTATAGAATAAATTCTAAGTCCTACTCATG
Source organism: Cebus imitator (assembly GCF_001604975.1). NCBI lineage: Eukaryota > Metazoa > Chordata > Mammalia > Primates > Cebidae > Cebus > Cebus imitator. Next base: position 823,481 of record NW_016107589.1, on the reverse strand, counting down.
TAATTTGACTCCAGTGGTAACCTTAACAGGAATAAGACAAGTATATATAGCACTAATCACAGCCTATGGGCTTTGGACACATCAAACATGTAGAACTCAGGAATGTAACAGGAAAACAAAAAGCCTAAGCTGTCACTTCTTACCTAAGGTATAACCCTTCATCTCCCCAGCCCCTGATCTTTATTAAATACCTCTGTCTTCACAGTTGTAAGTGGGGTCTCATCGCCTTTCCCAATGGCAACATCTGCTTCAATAATCTCTCCAACTGTAGTACTTCCTGGTTCCTCATCTAAGTCCTGACTCCTGAGTTCTGGTGGCTCCATACTTGTGGCCGGAACAACTCCAGCTACTATTTCGGCCCCTGAAATGCCTGGCTCTGGTTCTGCAGGTTCCACTTTGATCTCTGCACTGGGCTCCCTGATGTCCACCAGTTCACGTATTCCCTTGTTTTCCGTTTCCTCAAAGTCCATTCTCTCTTGCTTGACTGTCATTTCTGGTGCAGGGAGAGGTACTGGCTTGTCCCTCTCCTGCTGGATAGGATGCTCCCAGGGTCCAGGCAGGGACTGAGGATCATCATTCTCTTCACAAAATGAGAGTGCTGCTTCCACTGCTGCCACATCCAGCACTTCAGGATGATCATCCACCTGTCCCACAATACACAAGCCTATTGAAGTCACAGAAAGAAGCCCAAGTCCTTCAGTTTTGTTAGCACCAGATGTGATAGCTTGAATTTGTAGCTTTCTCTCCATTTTCTCCATATAATGGAGGTAAACAATGAATAGGCACCTGTCCTGTGCAAATCAGTAACATGGGTATGGCTGGGGAGATGACTAGTATGTTAATGCCAAAAGGCTACAAAGATGGAGATGGGCAGAAGTAGGAGAGTTGTTTAAGTAATTCTTACTATAAGTAGCAAAGTGGCCGAGCATGGTGGCTCACGCCTGTAATCTCAGCACTTTGGGAGGCCAGGAGTTCGAGACCAGCCCAGCTAACACGGCGAAACCCTGTCTCTGCTAAAAATACAAAAAATTAGTAAGGCATGGTGGCATGCGCCTGTCGTCCCAGCTACTTAGGAGGCTGAGGCACAAGAATTACTTGAGCCTGGGAGGCAGAGGTTACTGTGAGCCAAGATCGTGCCACTGCACTTGAGCCTAGATGACAGAGCAAGACTCTGTCTCAAAAAAAAAACAAAAACAAAAAAACAGCAGCAGCAAAGCAAAGCTGGGAAGAGAAGCCTACATAAGACCCATGAGATTACTTGGGGCTTTGCTGAATAGTTACCTTGTCCTCAATGATGGCAATGATGTCTCCAACAGTCTCAAAATCCAGCTCTTCACCTGTGTAAGACACAGCAATATCCATCTTCTCAGCTAGATCTAATTCTTCCTTCCCATCTATGCTGGGAGCCTTTGATCCTCCAGGGGCCTCTGCTACCCCTGATCGAAAACATTCCTCTTTGATAGAATTGATGATCATGGATATTTCACTGCTGTCCATGGAAACAGTCACAGTATGTGGATCCCCCACAGCCTCCATGGGAACACAGTTATCGGGTTGACTCACTGAATAACAGAAGGAGAAAAGCATCTCAGAAACTTATTGGGTACAAAGTGACCGCCTTGAGATCACATCAACGCTACAGACAGATGTCAAATATCTAAACACTTAAGGTCAGAAAGAGTCATCATACATGTGCCTATGTTTTCTTCTCCTCAGCTTTATCTATAAGGGCGAGAACATATTTTCAAGCCTGCTCCTATCTGTATACTTAGCCTCTTCCCTGCAACACATAAATGCCCACCCGCCTCTTCTCACATCTATTTCTAAGGATATTTATTTCTAAGGATAAAGATGGCACATGTCTATGTAGAACAGAGAAGAAACATCTGAATTGAAGCTGATGCTCTTGGTCATTTTTCTCTAACTGAAGCTCAAAATGAAATTTTAGACCTAGTGGCTGCTCAGGGACGCACCTGGAGCTACACTTTCAGTAGTGGAGACAGCCGGAGCAGAGGATGGTGCTGGCAGCGCAGGCATCATGACAATGGTAGCCTGGGACACAGACTCTACAGGGGGTGGCACAAGTTTAACTGGAGGCTCACTGGCAACAGTGGTGAAGGAAGCAAGAGGTGTGGTGAACTGTGTAGGACCAGCTTCTAAAAGCCGGGAAAGAGTGGGAGCACCTAACATATAAAGAGGTACACAAAATGAAGTAAGAAGAAAGCATATAAACAAGAAGCAAAAGTTACTTGAAGACTCAGCTAAGAAATTCTTATGGTCTCAAAGGATGAGAGCAACTGCTTCACTGAATAAGTTCCTCATCTATATCCTTACTCTTTCTAACCTTACTTAAGATCTTCCTCCAAGTTAGGAATGAATCAAAGCAATAGAACACACAACATATATAAAAAATGGGTGGTAAGGCCAGGCACAGTGGCTCACACCTGTAATCCTAGCACTTTGGGAGGCCACATTTGAGACCAGCTGGCCAACATGGTGAAACCCTGCCTCTACTTTAAAAAAAAAAAAAAAAAAAGTAGCCAGGCATGGTGGCAGGTGCTGTAATCCCAGCTTCTCAGGGGGCTGAGGCAGGAGAACTGACTGAACCCGGGACATGGAGGTTGCAGTGAGCTGAGATTGTGCCACCACACTCCAGCTTGGGCAACTGAGCGAGGCTCCGTCTCAAAAAAAAAAAAGAAACGGTGGTAATTTTTCCTCAGAGGAAATTTAATCACCAAGAAATAAAAAACCGGTATGAATAAATCTGTCACTTCTGCTGAAGTTCAGCATATTGTAAATCACCAAGTTCAACACCATTCAAATACCAATAAAGTTTGTACAGTATTTTTTTTTTTTTTTTT
>NW_016107589.1:797497-820155 GCF_001604975.1 Cebus imitator | reverse complement strand
TAGAGACGGGGTTTCACCATGTTGACCAGGATGGTCTCGATCTCTTGACCTCATGATCCACCCGCCTCGGCCTCCCAAAGTGCTGGGATTACAGGCTTGAGCCACCGCGCCCGGCCGCTTTTTTCTTCATTTAATTCTCATCACATCCTTGTCAAGTATATACATTACAATTAATAAAAAAGGAAACTGAGACTCAAAAGCTAAGTTACCTATCCGAAGTCACAAAACCGATGTGTGGCAGATCTAAGATTCAAGCCCAGTTCTCTGGTTCCAAATCTTATTCCACTATTCTATAATCTCAGGTATCTCTAGCACCTTGATTTTGCAAGTCACAAGAAAGCAGCTCATTATTACTCTCAATATCTATGCTGTGGTCAGTCAGGGCTATCAATATCTTGAAGACAGACAGCTTTATAATCGGGAGCACTACACTGTTTACCAGGTAAAGTAGCTCCAAAAAAAGTTAGAAAAAGTTGGGCTTTAAACTAGGACTAACAATTGCTTAGTAACAAACTGAAATTGAGGTCAGTCAATGTCAAGTTCAATACCTCTGAAGTAGATGAAAGGAAAAGTGGTAACTTACCCGAGGCAGCAGGGGAGGCTGCAACAGTATTGGGTGTTTGCTGTATCTCCCCACCATGTATCATGGGAAGGACCCCGCCTACCTCCAGGAGGACACCTGTACTGTTCAGGTGGCCAGAAGCCACAGCCATTTCATTCTCATTGACCTACCAGGGAAGAATAGAGGTGAAGGCTACACTCAAGTTTTCCTTTACTACCATTTCCCAACAAAGCTCCAGAAGTTGATCAAACTTTATGAAAACTAATAGTTAACATCCACAGAGAATAATTTAATACCCAAAGGAAACTCTAAACTATAATGTTCGAAACTTATTTGACAAGAGTTCTCTGGAGTAGAGAACCAAATTAATTGTGATTCAGAGACCTCAGGACCCAAGGGTACTATCAACTTATAGTATTTTTCAAAAATTAACATTCAATTAGGAGATATTTTCCTCTTTTGAACTTTTTTTCCCCATGTCACATTTTAGGTCCCAGGCACTCCCTTCCAAGTACTAAATCACCACAGCTCTCAAACACCCACAGAAGTCTCCATACCAGTCTGGGGCTAGTAGGCAGGAGGCTGCCCTTCTTCAAGAGCTCTGACAGCAGAGGGGAGGGGGGTGGAGTTGCTTTCTGTCCAAGCATCTTTTTCTGGGGTGAATCATCTGTTACTGGGGTCATGGGGGCTTCTAAGGGTGCAGAGCCTGGAGGAAGGGTGTCAGGAATCCCAGGAAACGAGGTGACTGGGGCACTCGGCAAAGTCCCGGGGGTTACCTAAGAGACAACAGAGAACCTTTATCTGACTTCTCAAACTATGGAAGGTTCCCTACTAATATGTTCGGGTTAGTGTGTCTAACTATTATTTTATTAGTCCTGAGTCGAATTGCCCAGAAAGCCTCTATCCCTCCTGTTCTCAGTCATACTTTTCTTCCCCACAAGCTTCTCTTCCATCCACTCAAACATCCCACCCAACCTGCCTTTTATGAATTCCTTACCCACTACCAGTATTACATTTAGAAGGACTTAGTCCCTTATTTCAGCAGGAATTTCATAGGACTAGTATGAAACAATTCCTTAAAATAGTCTTTACCTATCTCTCAAAAAGGTCAAAAGCCTCAGTGTTTTTAGGTCCATTTTTATCTCAGAGCACAGAACATGGTAAATTCTTTAGCATTCAGACCAAGAGAGGAAGTTGCCTTTAGGCCAAAAGTGGTTTCCTCATCACTCAGCTCTGCTGGCTTATTGCCCCTTAGCTGACAATTTCTACAGCTGGAAATATACTCACCCCAGAGGTAGCCTCTTCCATAGTGGTTGGAGTCAAGTCTCCAAGTGGATAATCACCTCCTGGGGAGGCAGAATCTATAGGAGAACGAACCATCACAGTGGGTAACCTCCGGGGGGGTGTTCTTACTGCTTGACGAGCTAGAACATAAAAGAAAACAATGTCCAAATCTTCAAGATTAAATAAATGAAACTTGACACTATTCTGCTATTAATACAATAAACGGCAAATAGGAATGTTGCATTACTAAGGCAGCATAATGAGTTTGGATTAGAAAGCTTTAACACTTTTGGAGATGGATAACTTTTTAGCCTAATTTTTCCTAAGGGCAGTTCTCACACTAAACAAACTCCTTTAACAATCTCAAACTACTTAGTTATCCCAAAAGTCCTTGGAGTGGGAAAGTAGTTTAAATATCCTTTAATATTCTCTTTAGCAACTTATTAATACTCTGCTTTTAAGAACAGGGAGGCCAGGCATGGTGGCTCACACCTGTAACCCCAATACTTTGGGAGGCCAAGGCAGGCGGGTCACCTGAGGTCAGGAGTTTGAGACCAGCTTGGCCAAAAAATTAGGCAGGCGTGGTGACAGGTGCCTGTGATGCCAGCTGCTCGAGAGGCTGAGGCAGGAGAATTGCTTGAATATCATAGGAGGTAGAGATTGTAGTGAGCCGAGATCATGCCACTGCACTCCAGGCCTGCACAACAAGCTCTCGGGGGTGGGGGTACAAAAACAGGAAAAGACCTCACAGCATTTATTCCTAGAGTTGTAAATGCTTACATTTCTCCCCTTATCCAATGACTGAACTATTCTCAATCTTTTCACAGGACTTTGACTTCTAAAACATTAATTATATTCAATAACTTCTTATCGAGCCTTTGTATCCTAAAGTTATTTAAGGTGTAGTGAGATCTGAGCAGAGTTCATGTCTAGGAGTTTCTTCTTGGACATTAAGGGAGGTTTTTATTCTAGCAGAAGAGAAAACTGTGCAAGTAAATTTAACCCAATGGATTCTAGTACTGTGCAATCAATTGCTAAACAGACATACTAGGGTCAGCTTACCCTGATATGCAGCATCTGTAGCCTTCCTCTTTACTTCAGCCTCCTCTTCTTCCAATTTTTTTTTCCTAAACAGGGAATTAAGAGTTAGATGCTAGACAGCTCTGGCTTCTCCCCAGAGTTCACAGAACCCATAGAAAGAAATTTTTTTGCCAGGTCAGCACTTTCTGGAAGAAAGGTCTAAACAGGGATTCTAACCAGCAAAACAGGGAACTGGGGTATACTGTCTAACTCCCACTTCTTCACTCAGGCAAACTAGAGCCACTTTTAAGTTACAACTAAGTTATGTTTTCATACTGAAATGTTCCATCATATTACCTTCTAGGACTCACTCCCCCCTCCCAGCCACCAAGCCGCTTTGCAGTTTTCCCCTTCCAGAATCTGTCTCAAGTCTAAAGGGATGGCAGTTGAAGGAAATAAGCCAGATTACTTGAGGGGAAAAGAGGGTAAAAAGAAACAAGCACAGAAGAACAATATAATATAACCCACATTGCAATGTCATTGCAAAGCTCATCCAATCTGCTGTCCATGTGTCCAGCTTGAATTAGTTCTGCATCTCTTTTTAGCCGTCTATAGGAAGAAAGAGAGGTAGGTAGACTGGATTTTTAATCTATTCTAAAAATTCTGACCAATACCAGATGTCAGCCTCTTATGTCTTTCTCAATCTTTTGGCCTTCTCTCTGATAAGTACCTATATCTCTCCTGGGTTTCCTTTATCACTTTCTTTAGTTCCTCAACTCGCTCAGCAGTCAGTTTCCGAACAATGACGTCTTCAACAGTTTCCACCACTTCTCCCTTTTCACCTCGTTTCCGTCTGTGGAAAATGAAAAAAAAAAAAAAAAAAATCCATATTTGAATAAGACAATATTTATCCCCTCTCCCACATGCTCTGAGCCTTCTTTACCATTTAATCATAGATAACTTCTGCTTTTTTTTAAATCACCCAGTATTATAAATAGGTATAAACCAGAATTCCTCAGTAAACACTCTAAGAAATTTGGCTAAAGTACCTGGCTTTATACTCACTTTGGGGTCTCAGTGGTCTCTAAAAGCTCTGAGTATTGGGAAGCACAATGCTACAAAAAAAAAAAAGTTAAAATGTGATGAGCAAGCATGGAAAGAAATGCCCTTTCCAAGTTTAAAGAGATTAGAGTAAGATTTAGAGAAGAGAGATATATGTAAGATGTGAAGTTTCTAGGAGGGTAAGTAACTTGATAATCAAATCAGTTCAAAATAATCAAAACAAGCCACAGAAAAAGAGTCTTATGGACTAGAGTTTGTGCATTTGGGTAAAGGCAACCTAACTGAAAATATTTATAGCTAATATCTACTAACTAGTTACCACGTGCAAGGCACTGTGTTAAATGCTTTACATGTATTACCTCAATTAACTTCACAACAATCCTGAAGCAAATCATCACTATTTTACAAATGAAAAAAACAGAGGAAAATGGCCCAGTTTTTGGATGGAGTAATAATGAACTCAGATCTGTCTAATTTCCAAGCTTGGGTTCTTAAATGTTAGGCAACACTGAGAAGAAAAGTCTAATATGATCATATATGGATGGATTAGCAAACAGTAGGAAAAAAGAAAAGGCATTCTCAACTATTTTCCCACATCATGGTATAAAAACTTTGTAATTAAAAGGCAGGGCCTGCTTTAGAACTCAAAGACTGCTCTAAAAGAACACTTGCTTGGGAACTTACTTTTTGAGAGAACCAGTCTGGAGGGCGGCCAGGTTCTGCAAAGGGCTTGATTGCTCTGCTAACTGACACCCTGCAAAATGAGGAAAGCTTTATTACACACCAAGCAGAAAATAACAGGAGATATACGCTGAGAGTACAAGGCTTGGAGTTCAAACTCTGGAATAAAAAAGATGCCAATGAATGCCAGGTGTGCAATGGATTGTGCCTATAATCCTAGCACTCTGGGAGGCAGAGGTGGGAGGATAGTTCGAGCCCAGGAGTTCAAGACCAGCCTGGGCAACAAAGGGAGACTCCGTCTCTACAAAAAAAAAAAAAAAATCGACCAGGTGTTGTGGTGCGTACCTGTGGCTTGTGGTCCCAGATACTTGGGTGGCTGAGGTGGGAGAATCCTTTGAGCCCAGAAAGTCGAGGCTGCAGCGAGCCCAAATCGCACCACCGCACACCAGCCTGGGTGACAAAGTGAGATCCCCCCCACGCCACTGCCACTTAAAAAAACAACAGCATGTATAGTATATAATTATTTGTGTTCAAAAATGAGGGGGATAAGAGGGAAAAATATTTGCTCACATAAACAAAACTTATGCTAGAGAGACACAAGAAACTGCTAATACTAGTAGACGGGGGACAATAATGGGAGGAAGACATTGGATATCATTCTGAACTTTATGATTTGGCATCTGCTGATAAAATAATAAAATTTAAAAATTTTGCTCAAGTACTCTTATACTGTTTTTCTATGGCTGGGCGTGGTGACTGTAATCCCAACACTTTGGGAGGTTGAGGAGGGTGGATCACTTGAGCTCAGGTGTTTGAGACCAGCCTGGTCCATGTGATGAAACCCCATCCCTACTAAAAATACAAAAATTAGCCAAGTGTGATGGCATGCACTTGTAATCTCACTTACTCGGGAGGCTGAGGCAGGAGAATCACATAAACGCAGGAGGCGGAGGGTGCAGTGAGCCGAGATTGTGCCACTGCATTCCAGCCTGGGTGACAGAGCAAGACTCCATCTCAAAAAATAAATAGGATTCTTATACTATTTATCTAATAAAAATATGAGGAAATATACAGATTAGATTCTATTTCAAACCAGTTTACCTGTATTGCTTAAAAATGAGCTGTTTATATATATATACACACACATGTATATATATGTACAATGTGTATATATATATAACACATCTATGTATATGTATACACACACATATACACACAAATGTATATATACACACATATACACACTAATGTATATGTGATATGTGTATATACACATACACACACACACATTTTTATTTGTTTAGATAGGTTCACTTTGTCACTCAGGCTTCAGTGCAATGGCACAATCATGGCCTGCTGTAGCTTCCACCTCTGAGGCTTAAGGCAACCTCCCACTGCAGCCCCACCCAAGCAGCTGAGATCACAGATGCACCACCAAGCCTAATTTTCTTTTCTATAGGGAACAGGGTCTCTTATGTTGCCTCCCCAGCTCAAGCCATCCTCGCATCTCAGCCTCTCCAGTAGCTGGAACTACAGGCACACACCACCAGACCCAGGTAATGTTTCTGTTTTTTTTTTTTTTGTAGAGACACAGTTTCATCATATTGTCCAGACTGGTATCCAACTCATGATCTTAAGCTATCTGCCCGCCTTGGCCTTCCAAAATTCTGGGATTACAGACTGAGCCACCCCACTCAGCCCCATTCTATTCTCTAGTTCTGTGAGGTCTATAATTTTTCCCAGATTACATATACAACTGAGATCATGTGGCATTTCTTTATGTGCCTAGCTTATTTTACTTTACATACGATCCTCCAGGCTCAACCATGGAATCACAAATGGAGGATTTACGTTTTTATGTTTTGAGATAGAGTTTCACTCTCTTGCCCAGGCTGGATGCTGCAATGGCACGATCTCAGTTCACTGCAACCTCCAACTTCCCGGTTCAAGTGATTCTCCTGCCTCAGCCTCCTAAGCAGCTGGGATTACAGGCATGCACTACCACGCCCAGCCAGGATTTACTTTTTTTTTTTTTTTTGGGATGGAGTCTCCCACTGTCACCAGGCTAGAGTGCAGTGGTGCCATCTCGGCTCACTGCAACCTCTGCCACCCAGGTTCAAGCCAGTCCTCAGTCTCCCGAGTAGCTAGGACTACAGGCACGCACCACCACACCCAGTTAATTTTTGTATTTTTAGTAGAGATGGGGTTTCACCATGTTGGCCAGGCTGGTCTTGAACTCCTGATCTCGTGATCTGCCCACCTCAGCCTCCCAAAGTGCTGTGATTACAGGCGTGAGCCACTGCACCCAGCGGATTTATCTTCTTTTTCTTTTTTTTTTTTTTTAAGATGGGGTTTCACTATGTTAGTCAGGCTGGTCTTGAACTCCCGACCCCAGGTGATCCGCCCGCCTTGGCCTCCAAAGTGCTTGGATTACAGGCATGAGCCACGATGCCCGGCTGGATTTACTTTTTTTAATGGCTAAACAGTATTCGATTGTGTTCATTTTAAATATGTATTTTATACACACACACACACACACACACATTTTCTTTATTCATCTGTTAACAGATACTATAATAATTACTTTAACTGTGGGTAGTTTCACAGAAGTATATATATTTCAGAAGTACCGTATCTTACCCTTTAAATACATGCAGTGGATGGGTGTGGTAGCTCACGCCTGTAATCCCAGCACTTTGGGAGGCCAAGGCAGGTGGATCATCTGAGGTCAGGAGTTCAAGACCAGCCCGGCCAACATGGAGAAACCCCATCTCTACCAAAAAATACAAATATTAGCCAGGCATGGTGGTGCAGGCCTGCAGTCCCAGCTACTCAGGAGGCTGAGGTGGGAGGATCACTTGAATCTGGGAGGCAGAGGTTGTAGTGAGTCAAGATTGCACCATTGCACTCCAGCCTGGGCAACAGAGTGAGACTCCTTCTTAAAGGAAAAAAAAAAGTGCAGTTTACTGCACATCAATTATATCACAAAAAAAGTTGCTAAAAGGGATGTGACCTTTCTTACCAACCCCCTTCCTTCTTGTTGCATAGAACAAGGATGTGACAGCTGAAGCTCAAGGAACCACCACGAATCATAAGATAACCGGAAGATAAACTGCGCTGAGGAAGGTGGAACAGAAAGAGAAGATTCTGACTTCCTAATGTCACTGTAAAGTTGCTATGAGAGTTGTGGCCTGCCTAGACTTACTTTATGTGTGAGAAAAATAAACTGAAGTTTTTAACCCATTTCTCTGTTGCTGTTGCTCTTTCTTTATAGTGTTTTTGTTTTTATGGTGGCCACGTATTACTTCAAAAATTAGATTTAAAAAACAAAAAAATGCTAGAAAACACAACAATTAGCAAAGTACTGAATTGTCTATAAATGTGGCAAGAGAGTTAAATTCGTAATGGATGATACAAAAGAAAGGGGATGGGGACTGATACAGGGCAAGATAAAATGATAGTTCTAGGCTCAGAGTGATGGCTCACGCTTACAATCCTAGCACTTTGGAAGGCTAAGGTAGGAAGATCCCTTAAGCCAGTAGTTCGAGACCAGCCTGGGCAACAAAGTGATAAAAAACAAAAAAAATTAGCCAAGCATGGTGGCACGGGTCTGTAGTCCTAGGTACTCAGGAGGCTGAGCTGGGAGGATCACCTGAGGCCAGGAGTTTGAGACCAGCCTGGGCAACATAGCAGGACCTTGTCTCTACAAATACATAAAAATTTAAATAGCCAGGCATGGTGGCACGTGCCCACAGTCCCAGCTACTCAGGAGGCCGAGGCTGGAGGATCACTTGAGCCTAGGAGGCAGAGACTGCAGTAACCCAAGATCGCACCAATGCACTCCAGCCTGGGCATCAGTGACATGGTCTCAAACAACAACAACAAAAAGTCAAACATGATAGAGTTACTACATAACCCGGCAATTTCACTCCTTGAATAAAAAACTCCAGAGAATTAAAAACATTGTCCATAACCTTGTACACGAATGTTCATAGCAGCATTATTCATAACAGCCAAAAAGTGGAAACAAACCAAGTATCTATCAAGTGATAAATAAACAAAATTTGGTATATTCATATAACAGACTATTATTCAGTTAAAAAAGGAATTAAGTATTGAAACATGCTACATAAGAATGAACCTTAAAAGTGTTACGTTAAGTGATAAGAGTCCAGAAGAGCACATATGATTCTATTTGTACGAAATATCCAGAATAGGCAAATCTACAGAGACAGAGAATTGGCTGGATATGGTGGCTCATACTTGCAATCCTCGCACTTTGGGAAGCCAGGACTGACGGATTACTTGATGCCAGGAGTTCAAGACCAGTCTGGACAAAACCCTACTAAAAATACAAAATCTCTACTAAAAATACAAAAATTAACCAGGCCACCCGTGGTGGTGCATAGCTGTAATCCCAGCTACTTGGGAGGCTGAGGCACGAGAATCACTTGAACCTAGGAGGCAGAGGTTGCAGTGAGCCAAGATCGCGCCACTACACTCCAGCCTGGATGACAGTTAGCCTGCTTCTAATTAATTAATTAATAGAAAGTAGATGAGAGTTTGCTTGGGGGTGGTAAGGAGGGGACAACATGAACTGACACTTAAGGAGTATGGGGTTTCTCTTAAAAATAAGGAAAATGTTCTAAAATTAGATTGTGGTGATGGTTGTACAACTGTGAATATACTAAAAACCATTATATTGTACATTTTAAGTAGGTTAATTATATAGTATGTGAGTTATATCTCAATAAAGCTGTTTAAAAAAAGAAATACAGGCTGGGCGTGGTGGCTCGTGCTTGTAATCCAAGCACTTTGGGGGCCAAGGCAGGTAGATCACCTGAGGTTGGGAGTTCAAGACCCACCCAACCAACATGGTCTAAAAAAAAAAAAAAAAGGTAAAAAAAAAAATAATAATAAAAGTAAAAAATAAATAAAAAGGAAATACAGCTGGCCTGGTGGCTCACACATGTAATCCCAGTAGGTTGGGAGGTCGAGATGGGCAGATTGCTTGAACCCAAGAGTTTGAGACCAGCCTAGGAAACATGATGAAACCCCATCTCTACAAAAAAATTAGCTGGGCATGATGGTGTGTGCCTATAGTCTCAGCTACTCAAGAGGCTGAGGTGGGAAGATCACCTGAGCCCCAGACATGGAGGCTGCAGTGAGCCAAGATCACTCCACTGCACTCCAGCCTAGGCCACAGAGTGCAACCCTGTCTCAAAAAAAAAAAAAAAAAGAACAGCTGGGCTCGGTGGCTCACACCTGTAATCCCAGCACTTTGGCAGGCGGAGGAGGGCAGATCATGAGGTCAGGAGATCGAGACCAGCCTGACCTACATGGTGAAACCCCATCTCAATTAAAAAAAAAAAAAAATTAGCCAGGCATGGCCAGGCAAGGTGGCTCATACCTGTAATCCCAGCACTCTGGGATGCTGAGGTGGACTGATCACTTGTGGTCAGGAGTTTGAGACCAGCCTGGCCAACATGGCAAACCCCATCTCTACTAAGAAATAAAAAATTATTCTGGCATGGTGGCACGCACCTGTAATCCCAGCTACTCAGGAGGCTGAGGCTGGAGAATTGCTTGAACACAGGACTGGGAGGCGGAGGTTGCAGTGGGCAGAGATCGCGCCACTGGACACCAGCGTGGGCGACAGAGTGAGACTCCGTCTCACAAAAAAAGGAAAAAGAAAAAGAAAAAAGAAAAGAAAGTCTACTTATAGCTTAATACGATTAACTACAGAAGTCTACCAACATGAAAGCATATCCAACAATTTCTAAGACCCAGGAGAGCTGACATCCTAGATACCTTACCAGTTTTGATCTCCACTTCTCATGACAGAAGATGCTAAACACAGCTTCTCTCGGATGGACCACGGCTCTGTGGGGCCAGTACTCAGCAGCTTGTGTTCTGGGAGAGAGGGAGGGAGAGAGGGAAAGAGGGAGAGAGGGAGGGAGAGAGAGGGAGGGGGAGAGAGAGAGAGAGAGAGAGAGAGAGAGAGAGAGAGAGACAGACACACAGACAGACACACAGACACATTCCAACTTGTTAGGACAAAATGAGCTACTAACACCAAATCTCGATTTTCACCTCTCCAAGTGAAATACCACCAGTGAAGGTGGTATCTAGTTGCAGGCGAATTACAGTATAACATTTTATTTCTTAAAACGCCATGGCTTTAAGCTCCGCTTTATTAAAAAAATAGGGAATGTCAGATTAGGCAGTTCTCACTAAAAGCCCAGGTTTATTCCAGCTTAAACGCGAGGGCTTATTTCCCAGGAAACCGAGCGGCCAGAACCTCCTACTACCCCGCCTCCCTCTTAGCATAAACTTGTTTACTTCTCTCAGCTCCTCTACTCCAAACGTCAGGCCTAGAAGACTTTCAGTCCACGAAAAGAAAAATGTCTGAAATGCCCGAGACGCAATCTTCTCAGTAGCAGGAAAAGCTCATTGTTAAAAGACCCGACTTCTACTGCCTCACAAACGTAGGTCAGAAAATGAATGGCTCTTTGAGACGCCGGTTACTCCGACTGGCTCACATCTTTCAGTCTGCACGCCCAAGTTTCTAGAGTGCTTTTACGGTTACCCCGCAGAGTTCCTAACACACTCGGATTCAGTAAGCTGCTTCTCTCAAACCTCCGCTCCCTCCCTGAGAAACAAGTCCCCAGATTTCTGGGGCCCCAAACGTTGGTCTTCACGATACTGTGGAGCGCAGGTCTCTGAAAATCCTGGGCTCTCAAGCAAACCACTTCTCCTACTCCTTAGTGGTGTAACAAAAATACGATGCCTAGCCTCGAATCTACAAAGGCCTTTCACGCAAAACCTGCTCAGATACTCACTCCCCGTTCCCGTCGCCATCTTGGCCCTGAAGTCTCCAACCCTGAGGAGAGGCGGTCTGGTAGGGCCGAAACCCGGGAATTCTGGGAAATAGAGTATTGGCGTTGGTTCGCGGTGTCTCCTGGGAAATGTCGTTTTTTCCTCCCTAAGACGAAGCTAGCACCCTAAACCAGTTATCTTGTGCACTTCTGTTAACAGTGTTGCTAAGGCAGGACAAGGGTTGGAGGCTGAAACCTCAAGATTTTCTTTATGCTGCTTGGATAAGAAATGTCTAGGATTCAAGGAAAAGGGTTAAGTTGGAAAAATCCCAGGCGAAATAACTCCGAAATCGCGACAGTTGGTAACCCGGATCTACATTAGATTTGAGAGGTCAAGCGGAAGCAAACGACTGGAATTCCAGTCAGGTCCGCCCCCTTTCCTTACGTGGATTGGTAGCTACAGGCTTCGCTATCTGATTGGCCGAACAAACGCAGCGCGTAATTTAAAATATTGTATCGGTAACAAAGCTGCCCCTCGAGGGCGGAGTTCGGCTCTCCGGCGGCGAAAGTCCAGGTTTGGAGACCAGGTGTGAGCGAGCTGGTACCCAAGGAGGATCAAGTGGCACGTCTTCGGGTAAGTTTGCTGCTGGGCTGGAGTCCGGGTTACCAGCTCTTGCCCGCGCGGAATAGGCTTTAAGAAGGCAGAGCTGCAGCCATCTCTTTCTCTTAATGCTGCATCTTTGTTCTCACCGTGAGCCTTGGGGTGAGGTTAGAGAAGAAGCCGAGGGATCCTGACACCACCTCCACAGCACCGGCGGGCGAGGCGCCCTACTTGAGGCTTGGCCTTCTGCTTTTGGGGCCAGATTTATGTGGACTTCTGGTCGCGTTCAGAAATGCCACCCCAAGACCGGGCATGGTGGCTCAAGCCTGTAATCCCAGCACTTTTGGAGGCAGAGGCGGGCGGATCACGAGGTCAGGAGATCAAGACCATCCTGGCCAACACGGTGAAACCCAGTCCCACTAAAAACACAAAAAAATTAGCTGGGCGTGGTGGTGCACGCCTGTAGTCCCAGCTACTCGGGAGGCTGAGGCAGGAGAATTGCCACCCAGGAGGCGGAGATTGCAGTGAGCCAAGATCGCGCCACGGCGCTACAGCCTGGGCGAGAGTGTGAGACTCCCGTCTCGGAAAAAAAAAAAAAAGCCACCTCAGACTTCTCCCAATTGTTCATTAAGTGAACTTCTTTCATTCCCTTCTCTTTTGCCGATAATTGGAGGAGAAAGGAAGTAGGGAGCGGGACCTGGTGTCCTGGAGTAAAGGACTTCTCTAAAATTCGCAGCCTCTTCTGTTGCTAAAAGTTCGTCCTGCCCACGTTTTTGTCTCTTTTTAGACCTAGGCTGCCCCTGCCATCATGTCGCAAGGGATCCTTTCTCCACCAGCGGGCTTGCTGTCCGATGACGATGTCGTAGTCTCTCCCATGTTTGAATCTACAGCTGCAGATTTGGGATCTGTGGTACGCAAGAACCTTCTGTCAGACTGCTCTGTCATCTCTGCCTCCCTGGAGGACAAGCAGCAGGTAAAGGAACTGGGGAGTGGCTGGGGCAGAAAGTGATATCCTCAGGCCAATAGTTGTCCATACAGGGTAATATGAGGTCAGAGACTAAAAATCCTGAATGGCTGAGAGATCAATTCAAAATTAAGAGCATTTGGGACAAAATGGTTACAAAAAAAAAAAAAAAAAAATTAAGGGCATGAAAAAAAAAAAAAATTGAGAGTTGTGTGTCCACAAGAACTATTGTTTGCATTGCATTAGTGAAATACCCTCAAGTGCATGCTGTCAGTTAATCTCTCAGGGAACGATAATAGTTATCTCTCTTTGCCTTGAGGCCCAGCTGTGCTAAATAATTTGCACAAGGTCATATAGGCATCATGTAAGTAGAATGTACAGTTCACATTTTAATAGTATCACCACAGCTTCAATTTGTTGTAGCTTTCCTGCTAGGTCAGGGTTTCTCTGTCACAGCATTGTTGACATTTGGGGCTAGACAGTTCTTCCCGGGATCTGTCCTGTGCGTTATGTTTAGCGGCATTCCTGGCCTCTACCCACTAGATGTCAGTAGTGCCTTCCCACTCATGACAATCAAAACATGTCTTCAGGTACCTCAGGCATTGCTAAATGGCCCTTGGAGTGAAAATGACCCTGGCTGAGCAACACTGTACTAGGTCCTATGCTAAACATTACCGCACATTGTTACATTTTGTCCTCTTATGGAATTTCTCTTAGACTTATAAAGTTCCATAAGAACATGGTCCTTGATGATGTCTCTCACTATGGACTGTCAGAGCTTCTCTGTTCCTAGGCCATAGTAGGCACTCTCTAAATATCTGGGGGTTTTTTTGTTTTTGTTTTGAGATGGACTCTCGCTCTGTTGCCCAGGCTGGAGTGCAGTGGCACAACTTCCACCTTCTGGGCCCAAGCAACTCTCCCTGCCTCAGCCTCCTGAGTAGCTGGGATTACAGGCACCCACAACCAAGACCAGCTAATTTTTGTATTTTTAGTAGAGATGGGGTTTTGCTGTGTTGCCCAGGCTGGTCTCGAACGCCTGACCTCAAGTTATCTGCCCCCCTCAGCCTCCTAAATTGCTGGGATTACAGGTGTGAGGCACCGCACCTAGCCTCTAAATATCTGTTGAATGAATGATGTTGGTGCTATTATTAACCCCATTCTGCAGATTAGGAAACTGAGGCAAAGAATTTAAAGAACTCATAGTCCAAGGTCTCATAGTTACTAAGTGATGGAATTGGGACTCAAATTCAAGTGTGTCTGCCTCTGCTTTACTTTACTAGCACATACCAATTTTCATACCAGTCAACAAATTCTAACTCAGATCATTGGTGTGGCAAACCAGGTTTGCAGGATAATGATAAGACAGGGAAGGGTGACAAAGTCATAAAAATGTCTATTTGGGTTGGAATAATTGTAAAACCAAAGAGTGGCTGCATGGAGACATTTGAGGGGAAGTGGGGTAGTATTATCATGGTTCCTAGAAACTACTGTTTGTCCATTTGCTCAGAGGTAACTGCTGAAATTAATCTGTGGTTCTGGGCTGGAATTATACCACAGGTTCCATCTGAGGACAGTATGGAGAAGGTGAAAGTATACCTAAGAGTTAGGCCCTTATTACCTTCAGAGTTGGAACGACAGGAAGATCAGGTGAGTGTCTGAGAAGGGAGGATTTAAGGTGAAATGATGCAGCACAAAAGAGATTCCCAGGAATGCCTTCTGTGACAACTGTATTTTCTCTCCCCTCAGGGTTGTGTCCATATTGAGAATATGGAGACCCTTGTTCTACAAGCACCCAAGGACTCTTTTGCCCTGAAGAGCAACGAGCGGGGAATTGGCCAAGCCACCCACAGGTTCACCTTTTCCCAGGTATGGAGGGTACTGGTTTGTGAACAAAGGACCAACATGTAAGGGCAACTTTATTCCCTCTTGGGAGGGAAAGCTCCTCTGCTTGATTGGGAGTTCCCTGTATATGCACACTTACAATTTTGAGGGCCCTAGTTATATGTTAGTCACTATGTCAAATAATATATGTATATCAATTCCAACAAATTATATTATCATTATTTCCTTATTTTCCTGACAAGGATAATGTGGCGAATGTAATATTGCTGAAGCCATGTAGCTAGTCATTGGTAGAGTTAGGACCTGAGTCTAGATCCATGTATCTCCAAAGCCCACGCTTGGGGGCCATTATATTGCCCCCATTGTGTGTACAGCATCAGGCCTAGAGCATAACATTCCTTAAGTGTTTGTTGATTTGGGTGAAAGATGGACTAGCAGAGAGTGCTTAGTCCTCAGTGTTTGGGGAACAGATGGCAGCACTGCAAGAATAAGCTGCTTGAGTGGTCTCCGGAGCCAACCACTCAGGAAGAAATATATCTGTGGCTTTGCACAGGAGGCAAGTGGGAGATGAAGGATAGGCCACTAAAAATCTGGGTCTCTCTCTAGATCTTTGGGCCAGAAGTGGGACAGGCATCCTTCTTCAACCTAACTGTGAAGGAGATGGTAAAAGATGTACTCAAAGGCCAGAACTGGCTCATCTATACATATGGAGTCACTAACTCAGGGAAAACCCACACGATTCAAGGTGAGTAGCAACACTTCACAGGATTCCTGATTGGCTGGTAATGGCGTTGTTTTTACCTTTTGATACTCTGAGTTAGGGGGAGAAAGACACTTGCCTCAGCTGTCCATCTTTCATATGCCTCCAGGTACCATCAAGGATGGAGGGATTCTCCCCCGGTCTCTGGCACTGATCTTCAATAGCCTCCAAGGCCAACTTCATCCAACACCTGATCTGAAACCCTTGCTCTCCAATGAGGTAATTTGGCTAGACAGCAAGCAGATCCGACAGGAGGAAATGAAGAAGCTATCCCTACTAAATGGAGGCCTCCAAGAGGTAAAGCATTGATATCCATGGCAGTGGGGGCACGGGGTACAAATCTAGGGAACTTTTGTGCTTACCTTCTCCCTGTGCCCCTCCAGGAGGAGCTGTCCACTTCCTTGAAGAGGAGTGTTTACATTGAAAGTCGGATAGGTACCAGCACCAGCTTTGACAGTGGCATTTCTGGGCTCTCTTCCATCAGTCAGTATACCAGCAGTAGCCAGCTGGATGGTATGTATGATGACTGGGCTCTGCCAAGAAACAGCAGGAACCCACTCCCTGTTCCTAACAGCTACCCGGAGTACAGACCAGAGGTTGCAATCTGAGGTCTGCCTTCTGAGGCCCCTGCAGGCCAAAAGAGAGATGAACTGCTCTAGGCTAATGCCCTATACATTGGCTTCTTCCCCAGAAACAAGTCACCGATGGGCACAGCCAGACACTGCCCCAGTACCTGTCCCAGCAGACATTCGCTTCTCCGTCTGGATCTCGTTCTTTGAGATCTACAACGAACTGCTTTATGACCTATTAGAACCGCCTAGCCAGCAGCGCAAGAGGCAGACTTTGCGGCTATGCGAGGATCAAAATGGCAATCCCTATGTGAAAGGTATGGGAAATGGGGGAAGCTGGCATGAATGCTGGAGGGCAACTGGGGAGAGACTGGCAAAAGAGTTGGATGTTCCCTCTTATACCCTTCTCTACTTTGGCCTCAGATCTCAACTGGATTCATGTTCAAGATGCTGAGGAGGCCTGGAAGCTCCTGAAAGTGGGTCGTAAGAACCAGAGCTTTGCCAGCACCCACCTCAACCAGAACTCCAGCCGCAGGTGAGTAGATTTTAAGAATAAACTTCACTGTGTTCCAGGAAACGTTAGTGTTCTGCCTGGTCATGGAAGATGTGCAATGACTTTCTGTTTTTCATAACTTCCAGTCATAGCATCTTCTCAATCAGGATCCTACACCTTCAAGGGGAAGGAGATATAGTCCCCAAGATCAGCGAGTAAGTTTTTCCATTTTGAAATTTGGGCTTGTTGGTCATAAATGGTAGTTGGCAAAGCATGGGGGAGGTTCTTAGGGGAACTTGTTCTCCTTTTTTGGGTGCAGAGATTCTTAGTGGGCCCTCCCCTCTCCAGAATTATACAAAGGGCCAGAAGGCTCATAACACATGAGGCCCTTGTCAGATCCTGTGCATCATTCTAGGCTGTCACTCTGTGATCTGGCTGGCTCAGAGCGCTGCAAAGATCAGAAGAGTGGTGAACGGTTGAAGGAAGCAGGAAACATTAACACCTCTCTGCACACCCTGGGCCGCTGTATTGCTGCCCTTCGCCAGAACCAGCAGAACCGGTGAGGTTTTGACTATAAGCCCTAGGCTCTGCAATTTGCTAAGAGACTTCCTGGTCACCACTGGTGCTAGGCTACCCCCAAAGGCTGCTGTTCTGCTCATAGCTCTAATATCTCTGATTCTCTGCCAGCTCAAAGCAGAACTTGGTTCCCTTCCGCGACAGCAAGTTGACTCGAGTGTTCCAAGGTTTCTTCACAGGCCGAGGCCGTTCCTGCATGATTGTCAATGTGAATCCCTGTGCATCTACCTATGATGAGACTCTTCATGTGGCCAAGTTCTCAGCCATTGCTAGCCAGGTGAGAAGCTAGAGGTATGATGGGTATGCTCACTTGGAACTGGTAATTCTAAGAAAGCTCCTAGGGACTACATATAGAGTCAAGTAAGATATTTTTTTCCTCTCTAGCTTGTGCATGCCCCACCTGTGCAACCAGGATTCCCATCCCTTTACTCATTCATCAAGGAACATAGTCTTCAGTCATCCCCCCGCTTAGAGAAAGGGGCTAAGGCAGACGCAGGCCTTGATAATGACACTGAAAATGAAGCTGATGTCTCCATGTATGGCAAAGAGGTGAGAAGACAAGAAGGCTTTGGTGCAGCTGCCTAGTAGCTACACATTTTCTGTGGTGCCTTCCAGGTGGGCTTGTGCCTCTTGAGGACATGGGCATCTGATGACCTCTGACATGTGTGTCTCTCCTAGGAGCTTCTACAAGTAGTGGAAGCCATGAAGGTATTGCTTTTGAAAGAACGACAGGAAAAGTTGCAGCTGGAGATGCAGCTCCGAGATGAAATCTGCACTGAGATGGTAGAACAGATGCAACAGCGGGAGCAGTGGTGCAGGTACTAGCTGAGTGATCCCTCTGGGACACCTGGGACAGAGGGTAGGAAGTAAGGAGTTGGGTGGAGTTGTGCCTCAAGATCTGTTCCCCAAGTTCACTCCTCAGAATCTTCACTCACTTCTCTTTTCTCCTGTTTCTGACAGTGAACATTTGGACACCCAAAAGGAACTATTGGAGGAAATGTATGAAGAAAAACTAAATATCCTTAAGGAGTCACTGACAAGTTTTTACCAAGAAGAGATTCAGGTGAGTTGCCCTGAGCCAGCTCCAACTAACTGCTCAGATTTCCATCACTAGCTTGCCTGAAGTAAAAAGATTTTGTAAACTACTCCAGTAAGGGCAGGAATATATTTTCTCTGTTCCTCTTAGTGCTTTGGGTTCAATCAATGTTTGGTGAATTGATTAAGGGTTTAGTTGGCCAGGAAATCGTATTAAGTGCTAACAATAGGTTTTCAAGGGATCAGTGTCACAAGTGCTTTGTTTGTCTGTTCAGTCATCTGCCTCGGCAATATTTTTCTGGCTGTGCACAGAATTGTGCTCTCTGCTTCCCTCTTAGGAGCGAGATGAAAAGATTGAAGAGCTAGAAGCTCTCTTGCAGGAAGCCAGACAACAGTCGGTGGCCCAACAGCAATCAGGGTCTGAACTGTCCCTACGGCGGTCACAAAGGTTGGCAGCTTCTGCCTCCACCCAGCAGCTTCAGGAGGTTAAAGCTAAATTACAGCAGTTCAAAGCAGAGCTAAACTCCACCACTGAAGGTGAGGAAAGGGACAGGCAGGAAACATAACTGGTTCAGGGACGAGCTGTTACTCAAACCCAGGCCTTCCGACTCTTGCTCTAACATAATTTCCTAAACTGCAAGCTACAACCCCCTGACATTTCAATCTAGGGTGCACATAGCCTCACTTTTTATATTTGCTACAAGCTACTTTTAACTCAGTTGAAGAGATTGGGCCAAGGCTAAAAAAAAAAACCCACATATTTTATAGTTTCCCGTTTCCTTCCCTCAGAGTTGCATAAGTATCAGAAAATGTTAGAACCACCACCCTCAGCCAAGCCCTTCACCACTGATGTGGACAAGAAGTTAGAAGAGGGCCAGAAGGTAATTACCTTTCTGTTTACCAAACTCTTACCTAAGGCATTTCCCACATCCAACAGTCTATCACTGGTTCATGGGAAGACAAGATGCTGGAGGGTAGCTATTTCACTCAGCTCACTAGCCTTTCTAATTTTACTTCTCTTCAAATGGCTACCTGACCCCTGCAGATTATTATACTGGTTGCTCTTGCCCACAATCTGATTCCTACTTCCCCTTTTTCAGAATATAAGGCTACTGCGGACAGAGCTTCAGAAACTTGGTGAGTCTCTCCAATCAGCAGAGAGAGCTTGTTGCCACAGCACTGGGGCAGGAAAACTTCGTCAAGCCTTGACCACTTGTGATGACATCTTAATAAAACAGGTTAGGGCAAACTACCCACTTCTCTCCCACTAGCACACTCCAGTGTATATGTGAGAAAGGAAAGAGGACCAGAAGAAAAAGGTAAAGATTTTTAGGCTGAACTTAGAGCGACAGCAGTATATTTGCAAAATAAAAATAACTATTTTTTTGTTAAGCATTTACTAAGTACCAGGCACTATGCTAAGTAATTTATAGGCATTTTCTGTCACAACCACCTTAGGGAGGTAGTTACTGTTCTATTTCATCTAAAAAACCATTGTTTTATGCACTGCTAAGAAAAAAATTAACAATTTAGCTATGACATTTCTTATCAGTAAGATGCATCCTGATCCCAGAGATATTAAAACTGTATATCTTGGGCTGGGCGTGGTGGCTCACGCCTGTAATCCTAGCACTTTGGGAGGCTGAGGTGGGTGGATCACCTGAGGTCAGGAGTTCAAGACCAGCCTGGCCATCATGGTGAAACCCCATCTTAAAAAATAAATAAATAAATAAATAAAACTGTATATCTTAAACTAAGCTCAACATTTAATTTGATATTTAGAGACTAAGGTGCTTAGAAATTAAATTTACTCAAGCTCGTACTACCTTATGGGTTAGAAGATGTCCTATTCAGCACTGCTTATATTTTGGTCTCAGAAAATGCCCCCTTATCCATTATAAGCTCTGACGTTAAAGAGTTTTAATCTTTGAAGAAACAGTCATTAATAACTGGTAATGGGTGGTATGTATTAGCCCTGTTTCTCTAATCTACCAGACAAAAGTGTTTTCTATAACTTTATTGATCTTCCTTAGGACCAGACTCTGGCTGAATTGCAGAACAACATGGTGCTAGTCAAACTGGACCTTCGGAAGAAGGCAGCATGTATTGCTGAGCAGTATCATACAGTGCTAAAACTCCAAGGCCAGGTTTCTGCCAAAAAGCGCCTTGGTGACAATCGGGAAAACCAGCAACCAAACCAACAGCCTCCAGGGAAGAAACCGTTTCTTCGAAATTTACTTCCCCGGACACCAACCTGCCAAAGCTCAACAGACTGCAGCCCTTATGCCCGAATCCTACGCTCACGGCGCTCCCCTTTACTCAAATCCGGGCCTTTTGGCAAAAAGTACTAAGGCTGTGGGGAAAGAAGAGCAGTCATGACCCTGAGGTGGGTCGGTTGCTCTTCTGAACAAATAGGTCTCTTTTAAGCTTTACCATATATCAGTAAGGTTTTTTTCCCACTTTTGTATTATAATCACCTATGTAATCTCTCTTTTTTTTTTTTTTTTTTTTTTACTTATATGGTTTCTATGCACACACAAAAAAGTTATATTAAAGATATTATTGTTCACATTTTTTTATTGAATTCCAAATGTAGCAAAATCATTAAAACAAATTATAAAGGAGACAGAAAAATTGAGAATCAAACATCATTCTGGACCATGGGAACCTTGAAAAAGCATGGCAGTGGAGACCAGTAACTAGTATACAGCTTGCCTAAGAAGGCTTAGTAAGAAATGAATTCAAGTAGTAGATATTCTAAACCTTCCTTAATATAAGATGAAGTGTCATATTTTAGGAGGTAAAAAGGTAACACAAAATTCTGAGAATAAGAATGAAGTCTGGACCCTAAGCTCAGAATGATCCATAGCATCTACTGTACAAATTCGTTACAGCAGACATAGCATATTACCTCCTGCTGTATACACATGCACAGGCCTGAAACTCTCCAAGAGCACCACAAGAATGATTTCCTTTATCATCTAGATAAAGGCTGAAAAAATGTATTCTGTTGCAGATAGGAGGGAAAAAATATAGACAATTACATTGAAAATTCATTAAAACAGACCAGCTTGAAGTGAGTTTATTCTTGTATGGATAGTCACAAACATTATTTCCAAATGTCTGTGAAATTATCTATAATCCTACCTCCTTGCTTTGCTTTGGTAGGAGTATAGCTAACAATATAGCCATCTTTTGCCCTCAGTAAGGGCTATCAGCAGTCCCAAGCTCTGTGAGATTCTTTTTTGACCTTCTTTTATTCAACTTTAGGAAGTTACTTCCAATTTGAAAGCTTTTAGAAAACCCCTCAAAACTGTTTTGGAAGATTGTCTCCATAGAGTAAGAACAAATGGATAGCTCTATTCCACTTAAACCTAATCTCTGACATCAGAATAGGGATCCTGCTCAGCAAATCTAAGAGCAAGGTCATTTGTATCCATTGCTCTGACTTCTTCCTAGGGTACTCAGTGCCCTACTACGGCCAGCTGAGGGTAGAGTGGCAGAGTTTCCTGCTTTCTTTGCCTTTCTTCCACTCTCAGCAGCACTGACACTTCTGTAGCATTGCCTGTGCTAAAGTGCTATTAAAGGGACTTTCTTGGGGGCAAAAAGATTTTAAAAAGCATTCAGAAAAGGCCAAGATCTAAAGCCACTCTGGACAGCAGTAAGATAGAAGTACTTCTAACTGGCAAGACAATGTCTGTTCCTGCCAGTATTCTGTCAGCCAGCCTCTGAGGGTAATTACACAAGCTGTCCCTATGGAGCTATGGCCATCTATAGAAACAAGAGCTGAGGTCCTTGGAACAGACGTACTGTTTGTTACATAGAGGTAAGGCTTAATTAAGATGAGTCTAACAATATGCTGGCTCGAGAGTAACCAACTATGGCGTGACAGAAGACAAGTTGAGTGGAGAAACTCTGCGTGTGGGGGTGTTGTTAGCAGACAGTGAAGCAGGCAGGAAAAAAGGAGCAGGCACCTCGGTGGTGGAAGTCTCGCCTTGGTTCCGAAGCTGTAGGATTTGCCGGAGTAAGGCCTTACCTTCTTCCCGGGTCTGCAACAAAGTCAGGCAAATGTTTCAAAACATGTCCAGAGCTAGTCTCAAAAACAAGTTATTAAGATGCTGATATATGGCCGGGTGTGGTGACTCACTCCTGTAATCCCAGCACTTTGGGAGGCCAAGGCGGGAGGATCACCTGAGGTTGGGAGTTCAAGACCAGCCTTACAAGCATAAAGAAACTCTGTCTGTACTAAAAATACAAAATTAGCTGGGTGTGGTGGCCCATTCCTGTAATCACAGATACTCAGGAGGCTGAGGCAAGAGAATCACTTGAACCCAGGAGGCAGAGGTTGCGGTGAGCCAAGAGTACACCATTGCACTCCAGCCTGGGCAACA
>NW_016107589.1:793014-797414 GCF_001604975.1 Cebus imitator | reverse complement strand
TTTTTCGGAGATGGGGTCTCACTGTGTCACCCAGGCTACACTGCAGTGGTGTGATCGAGGCTCACTGTAGCCTCAACCTCTCAGGTTCAAGTCCTCTGTCACCTCAGCCTCCCGAGTAGCTGGGACCACAGGCATGCACCACCAAACCTGGCAAAATTTATTTTTGGTAGCAGGTAGGCTTTCCACTTAAATTCTTCCTTCCACCCCCACAGCATGGTAAAGATCTTGTGTTCTAGCCTAAAATCCAAACCTTTTATTAAAGAACTGATACTCACATCATTGAAGGCACAACACTTTTGTGCACAAGTTGAAGCTTCATCCCACAGTTTGCACTTAAAATAGTACTGGGCCAGATAGCGGAAAGCAGTGCTTTCCTCCAAGTGTTCTACTATTTCCTAGAAAGGGAAAGCAAAATGACTGAGGTGACAGTAATAATAACAGCAAGATAATTCTAATGGTATGATACATACCCCACAGGAATAGATATCTTGGATATATTTGATGTAACACTGGGCAGCCTGTTCCGACTCAGTCAACTGTTCATGAAGCCTACAAAAGAAACTAGTCTTTTAAGTACAAATGATATCTCAAAGCAACTTAGTGATAAAAAGTAAAAGTACACAAGACCAAAAAAACAACAATACATGGGTAAGTATCAATTTTGACATAAATGATACCCTCGCAACTAGAATAGCATTAGATGTGATAGTTACTGTTATCAAAGCTTAAAATCATTACTCTGCTAATGATGGAAGGAGAGTTAATAAACATTACTATCTAAGCTAGATAATACATCCTCGCAAAAATTCTCGAGGATTACCCAGAGTAAGGTGGCTCATGCTTGTAATCTCAGCATTTTGGAAGGCCAAGGCGGGCAGATCACTTGAGGTCAGGAGTTTGAGATCAGCCTGGCCCACAAGGTGAAACCCCATCTCTGCTTAAAAAAAATAATAATAATACAAAAATTAGCCAGGCGTTGTGACACATGCCTGTAATCCCACCTCAGGAGGCTGGGGCAGGAGAACTGCTTGAACTCGGGAGGTGGAGGTTGCAATGAGCCCAGATTGTGCCAGTACACCCCAGTCTTTTTGAGTAAGACTCTGACTCAAAAAAAAAAGCCGGGGTTGGGTGATGACTCAGTGGCTCACCCCTGTAATCCCAGCACTTTGGGAGGCTGCAGTAGGCAAATCACAAGGTCAGGACATCGAGACCAGCCTGACCAACATGGTAAAATCCGATCTCTACTAAATACTGTATATATTTAGCTCAGTGTCATGTCATGCACCTGTAATCCCAGCTACTTGGGAGGCTTAGGCAGGAGAATCATCTGAACCCAGGAGGCAGAGGTTGCGCTCCAACCTGGGCAACAGAGCAAGAATCCATCCCAAAAAAAAAAGCGGCCGGGTGCAGTGGCTCACCACTATAATCCCAGCACTTTGGGAGGCCAAGGCAGGCAGATCACCTGAGGTCAGGAGTTCTAGACCAGCCTGACCAACATGGAGAAACCCTGTCCCTACTAAAACTACAAAATTAGCCAGGCGTGGTGGCAGACACCTGTAATCCCAGCTACTCAGGAGGCTGAGGCAGGAGAATCGCTTGAACCCGTGAGGCAGAGGTTGTGGTGAGCCGAGACTGCACCATGGCACTCCAGCCTGGGCAACAAGAGTGAAACTCCATCTCAAAAAAAAAAAAAAGAACCTTTTTGCCTACTATTTGAGTTATTCCTAATTTTTCTGGCCCCTATCAGGAAATTAAGATTGAAAGTAGTTTTCCTACACTGCTCTGACACAAAAATTTCATCATTTCTTTCTTCAAATCATTCTTGATCCCTTGCTTTAATAGGAAAGCAACTGCCCTCCTTCAAGAGAAGTGGCATTCTCTTTTTTTTGAGACAGAGTTTCACTATTGTCGCCCAGCTGGAGTGCAATGGCGCAATCTCAGCTCACTGCAACCTCGACCTCCAGGGTTTAATCAATTCTCCTGCCTCAGCCTCCTGAGTAGCTGGGATTACAGGCAACCGCCACCATGCCTGGCTAATTTTCATATTTTTAATAGAGACAGGGTTTCACCATGTTGGCCAGGCTGGTCTTAAACTGCTGACCTCAGGTGATCCACCTGCCTCGGGCTCCCAAAGTGCTGGGATTATACGCATGAACCACCACGCCCAGCCAGAAGTGGCATTCTCTAAGGTCAAAATGGCTACATTCGCAGACAGCTTTCATACATCCTGCTACATCCCCACACCCCGGTAGAATGATGGGTAGATAGGAAGCTCTAGAGCATGCAGGACCCACCATCCCAGAGAAGCCCACAGAAATATCAATAGCATTTCACTCCTTTCACTCACTTTGCCAGTTTCACCAGGGCCATTTTCTCCACATCTCCCACGGCGTAAGCTCTCCAATAACACTGTCAAAAAAATAAACTGGTAATTTTGACCATTGTCCCATGTGCCATTACTAAATCATACGAAGGTTAAGACCCTGCAAGCCTCCCAGAGGTTCAGATTTACAGAATGCAAGGCATTTTTACTAGTTCTGATAGGTCTAGGCTACATACTGACATTTCCACTGATGATCTTGGCCCAGCTTTGCTTTCATACTATGTATGTACAAATATTCAGACTTTCCTATGTACCTATATCAGAATAAGGGAAAAATTAAAGCACAGATAGCCCCACATTCATCTAAACAGCAGATCTCCACCCAAATTCTTCAGAACCCAATTTAAGGTACCTTTTTGGCTTCCACTAGTTGATTGAGTTTCTCGTAACATTCTCCTAAAGCAACCAGCATGCGAGAATCATTGGGTCTGAGAAAGAAGAACAGGCAGTCTGAGCAAAGACTTTACAGAAACTGAAGTTCTCCCTTAAGGAACCAGTATGCCACTACTTCAAATCTATGAAACAACTGGACTTTAACCTAATGCTCCATATAATAGATTACTTTGTGTTCATAATTATACTATTAACCCGTTAGTGAAATATACTAAATGAAAATAACAAAACAGCATTTAGCAAGTTTAAACTCAGGTCTCCAAGAGTCAAAACCATGTGATTTGACAATAGCTATCAAAAGGGAAAAAAATATTATTAGCTCCTGCCACATCAGACACATTGTCAAGTGACCAGACTTACCGAAGCTGGTGGGCCCGTCTATAATAATAAAGGCAGTAAAATGGCATCTTAAGGATTTCATAGGTCTGCCCAAGGCCATACCAAGCTCTGTAGTCCCGCTTGTTGACTTCAATGGCATGTCTAAGAAACAGAAAAGACAGACTGCTAAGAAGGCAGAATCAAGGTTAGCAACTTGCAGGCTTAGAGGCTCCTAACATCACAGAAATCTGCTCCACCTCACCCCACTCTAGATAATCACCTATAAGCCTGGATAGCAGCAGATGTGTTCTTCATCTCCATGTACTCATGTCCCATCAGTGTCCAGGCACCCAGATACCGAGGATTTAATTTCAGGGCTCTCTGGAAATATAAGGCTGCTTTCTCATGCTGAGAACGTAAACTGTAATAATTGCCTGATTAAAAATCAAACAAAAAAATGAATAATCAGAAAGGTAAAAATAAAAGACCATTAAAATAGATGGCATTTCACCAAATGAGCATGAAGCCATAACCACTCCCTCTAAAGTCCTGGCAAAACAGCCAAATTATACAAAAGGGAAATATCATTCCCTTAGGAAATATATCTCATCTGTTATACATTCCTGTTTAAAAAAAAAGAAAAAGTATTTTAAGCTGGGCACAGTGGCTCATGCCTGTAATCCCAGCACTGTGGGAGGCCAAAGCGGGCGGATCACAAGGAGTTTGAGACCAGCCTGACCAACATAATGAAACTCCGCCTCTACTAAAAATACAAAAATTCACTGGGTGTGGTGACATATGCCTGTAATCCCAGCTACTCAGGAGGTTGAGGCAGGAGAATCACCTAAACCTGGGAGGCAGAGGTTGCAGTGAGCCAAGATAGCGCCACTGCATTCCAGCCTAGGTGACAGAGTGAGACTCCATCTCAAGAAAAAAAAAAAGTATTCCTAAACACTGCAAAATTTTCTTCCTTTTAATATCACCTGGATATATCATTTATATACATATTCTCTTTTCTTTTTCTTTTTTTCTGAGACAAGGTCTTGCTTTGTCACTCAGGCTGCAATGCAAGAGTGCGATTACAGCCCACTGCAGCCTCAACCTCCTGAGCTCAAGCGATCCTCCCACATAAGGCTTCCAAATAGCTGGGACTACAGGCACATGCCACCAAGCCTGAGTAATTTTTAAATTTTTTTGTGGAGACAGGGTTTCCCTATGTTGCCACAGTGGTCTCAAACTCCTGAGCTCAAGCGATCCTCCTGCCTCAGTCTCCCACAATGCTGGAATTAAAGGCATGAGCCACCAC
>NW_016107589.1:790006-792234 GCF_001604975.1 Cebus imitator | reverse complement strand
AAAAAAAAAAAAAGTAGCTCACTGGCCGGGTACAGTGGCTCACACCTGTAATTCCAGCAATTTGAGAGGCCGAGGCAGGCAGATCACCTGAGGTTGGGAGTTCGAGACCAGCCTGACCAACATGGAGAAACCCAATCTCTACTAAAAATATAAAATTAGCCAGGTGTGGTGGCGCATGCCTGTAATCCCAGCTACTCAGGAGGCTGAGGAAGGAGAATCATTTGCACCCAGGAGGTGGAGGGTGCAGTGAGCCAAGATCGTGCCATTGCACTCTAGCCTGGGCAACAAGAATGAAACTCCATCTGAAAAAAAAAAGGTAGTGCTCTAAGTTTACCTCTTACAGGAGAATCAAAGCAGTTCTATTTTCATTGGTCTTAAAAAATGAAAGTGAAAGATTTCAGCTGAAGAAAGTATAAAAGCTATCTGTCTTACATCAACTGGTGAATAAACAAAATGTGGAATATCCAAACATGGAATACCACTCAGCAACAAAAGGAACTACTGATACATGATACAACATGGATGAACCTCAAAAGCATGCTAATGGATGGGAGGCCAAAGCGGGAGGATCACTTAAGGCTAGGAGTTTGAGACCAGCATGGGCAATATAGTGAGACCCTGTCTCTAAAACTAAAAATTAGCCAGGTGTGGTGGTACAGTACTGTAGTTCCAGCTACTCCAGAGGCTGAGGTAGGAGAAAGCTTGAGCCCAGGAGTTCATGCCACTGGACTCCAGCCTGGGTGAGAGAGAGACCTTATCAAAAAAAAAAAAAATGCTAACTGAAAGAAGCCAGACAATAAGACTAAATATTGCAAGAATCCATTTATATGAAATTTCTGGAATAGGCAAAACTATAGAGAAGGAAGCAAAGCAGTGGTTACTGGGGGATGGGAATTGGACTGACTGCAAATATACATGAGGGAACTTTCTGGGGTGATGGAATATTCTAAACTAGATTATGGTAATGGTTACAAACTGTATAAATTTACAAAAACACATTGAAATGTAAACTTAACATTTTATGGTATGTAAGTTATACCTCAATAAAGCTATGTTTTTTGTTTTTTTGGGTTTTTGTTTTTTTTTTGAGACAGAGTTTCGCTCTTGTCGCCCAGGCTGGAGTGCAATGGTGCGATCTCGGCTCACTGCAACCTCTGCCTCTCAGGTTCAAGTGATTTTCCTACCTCAGCCTCCCAAGTAGCTGGTATTACAGGCACGTGCCACCACACCCAGCTAATTTTTTGTATTTTTAGTAGAGATGGGGTTTCTCCATGTTGGTCAGGCTGGTCTTGAACTCCTGACCTCAGGTGATCCCAAAGTGCTGGGATTACAGGCATGAGCCACCGCACCTGGCCCTAAGCTATATTGTTTTAAAAAATGAAGAGCTACACCAAGACTAGGAAGGATTTTCATGAAATACTGTTGAATGAGAAAAGCAAAATGCTGACTATGTATATAATATTCTATTTTTGTAAAGCAAGCAGCCCATTCAACCCTGTGTATGTATATATATATTCCTTTTAATGTGGCATGAGAACATGGTAACACCAGGAACTTAAAGGGGGAAAGGTGCAGCAAGCAAAAGAAACCCTGCACTGGAGAGAGATCCAAGATGGCTGATCACTAGCATCTCGGGATTGTAGCTCCCACTGAAAGCGCAAAAAATGAGAGGACGCCACACTTTCAGATCAATTTTTGTTGCTCACGCACCAGGAGATTCTCAGCGGAGGAGCCCCACAGGTCACCAGCGCGACTCTTGTGGCCAGCGAGGTGGTTTTGCTGCTGCCTTGGTGCGGTGGTTCTTGGTGCAGAGTCAGAAAAGCACCATCAATCTTAACGCCAGTGTTTTGGCCGGCGCAGTGGGTTGCTCAGATTTTAGCGCCAGGAATCAACAAGTTGGACGTCCATTCAGAAACCCAACTATAAAGACGGTAATTATAAAGACCACAGATGGATAAATCTATGACAAAGGGAAGAAACCAGCCTAAAAAGGCTGAGAATACCCAAAATCAGAACGCCTCTCCCTCTACAGGGGATCACAGTTCCTCATTAGCAACGGAACAAGGCCTGATGGAGAAAGACTATGTTCCATTAACAGAAGCAGGCTTTAAAAAGTGGATGATGGGGCCGGGCGCGGTGGCTCACGCCTGTAATCCCAGCACTTTGGGAGGCCGAGGCGGGTGGATCACGAGGTCAAGAGATCGAGACCATCCTGGTCAACATGGTGA
>NW_016107589.1:773229-787716 GCF_001604975.1 Cebus imitator | reverse complement strand
AAAAAAAAAAAAAAAAGAAACCCTGCACTCTAAAAAATCTCCTTTATGGGCCAGGCACAGTGGCTGACATTTTTTTACTCTCCTTTTACAGATGAGGGAACTAAAGCACAGAAGGTTAGGTGGCTTGTTGAAGATAACACAGCTAGTTAGCATCTGAACCAGAATTTAAAATTGGGCGATGTGGCTCAGAGTCCAAAGCTTAAGTATGTTATACTGTAGTATACGTCTGTGTAGTATATATACATGTATATAAAATGCTGCCTTTCAGAGATTGTGACTGACAGGTACAGAAGGGAGCAAGTCATATCAAGACATTAGAGCAAAACCAGCCAGGACTAAACAAGTAGGAGATTCTTGCCATCACTCTACTCTTAAGATTGTCTCATTCTCTCAGGTCCTCAGCTTCCTTTCCTTCTCTCCATCCTTCTTTCTCCTTTTCATTTCCTCTGGTCTATAATATGACAGTTAAAGTATATTTTTTGTCATATCTAATGTTCCCTGCTTTAATTTTTTAAGGTAGGTAGGCTGAATTCAACAAAGATTTATGACTCTATGTCAGAAATTTTACTGGGCACTACAGATATACTTAGGAAAAAAACACAGTTCATTAAGGCATTTGCCTCAAATGATTATTAAAACAAAGAAAAAAACTTCTAAATAATTATTCTTCATATATGTGCTGGGGTTTTTTTTGTTGTTGTTGTTGTTTTCTGAGACAGAGTCTCGCTGTCACCGAAGCTGGAGTGCAGTGGCACAATCTCAGCTTACTGCAACCTCCACCTCTTAAGTTCAAGCAATTCTCCTGCTTCATCCTCCCAAGTACTGGGATTATAGGCGCCCACCACCATGCCTAGCTAATTTTTGTATTTTTAGTAGAGACAGGGTTTTACCATGTTGACCAGGCTGGTCTCAAACTCCTGACCTCAAGTGTTTCACCTGCCTTGGCCTCCCAAAGAGCTGGGACTACAGGCATGAACCACCACATCTGGCCTAGATTTTTTTTTTTAATAGAGACGGGGTCTCACTATCTAATGCCAGATGGTGTTGCTCAAGCTGGACTCAAACCCTGGGCTCCTATCTGAGCTATCTCCTGCCTCAGCCTCACAAATCACTAAGACTACTGATGCTAGTAATCATGCCTGGCTTCCTTTGATTTTAACTGTCTCCGTTTAAAAAAGAACGGGCTGACGCCTGTAATCCTAGCACTTTGGGAGGCTAAGGCCGGAGATCACTTGAGCCCAGGAGTTCAAGGTTACAGTGAGCTATGATCAAGACCCTATCTCTATATTAAAAAATAATAATAAAATAAAATAGGCTGGGCACAGTGGCTCATGCCTGTAATCCCAGCAGTTTGGAAGGCCAAGGCAGGTGGATCACCCAAAACCAGGAGTTCAAGACCAGCCTGGCCAACATGGCAAAACTCTGTCTCTACTAAAAATAATACAAAAATTAGCCGGGGGTGGTGGTGGGCACCTGTAAGCCCAGCTACTCGGGAAGCAGGAGAATCGCTTGAACCCAGGAGGCAGAGGTTGTAATGAGCCGAGGTCGTGCAACTGCACTCCAGCCTGGGCAACACAGCAAGACTCCATCTCAAATACAAAATAAAATAAAGCTGGTGCGGTCACTCATGCATGTAATTCCAGCAATTTGGGAGCCCGAGGGGGTTGGATCATTTGAAGTCAAGAGTTCAAGACCAACCTGGACAACATTGTAAAACCCAAACTCTACTGAAAATACAAAAATCAGCCAGGTATGGTGTCGCATGCCTGTAATCCCAGCTACTTGGGAGGCTGAGGCAGAAGAATCGGTTGAACTCGAGAGGCAGAAGTTGCAGTGAGCTGAGATCACTTCACCACACTCCAGCCCAAGTAAAAAAGAGCAAAACTCCATGTCAAAAAATAAATAAAATAAAGAGCAATGGTATCAATCTGGTTACCCAATCACCAATTCCTGTCTGTTCTAGTTCCTAAATAACTTTTAAATCAAATTGCTGGCCAGGCGCGCGGTGGTTCGTGCCTGTAATCCCAGCACTTTTCGAGGCCAAGGTTGGCAATCTCCAGGGATTTGAGACCAATCTGGCCAATGTGGCAAAACCCTGTCTCTACTAAAAATACAAAAAATTAGCAGATGTGGTGGTGGGGGCCTGTAATCCCAGCTACTCAGGAGTCTAGGCAGGAGTACTGCTTGAACCCAGGAGGTAGAGGCTGCACTAATCCAAGATCAAGCCATTGCACTCCAGTCTAGGCAACAAGAGCAAAACTCCATGTCTAAATAAATAAATAAATCCAATTGCCTCTCTCCATTCCTCCTGCCAATACATCAATTTAGGCTGTCATTCCTGGGACTAAATTATTGTAACATCCCCCTACCTGGCCTCCCTGCCTATAGTCTTGCCCTTTCTCTTTTTTTTTTAGACGGGGTTTCACCATGTTGGCCAGGCTGGTCTTGAACTCCTGACCTCAGGTGATCCGCCCGCCTCGGCCTTCCAAAGAGCTGAGATTACAGGCGTGAGCCACTGCACCCAGCCAAGACCTTGCCCTTTCTCTAATCCTTCCAGCACACTGTCTCCAGCCATCTTTTTTTTTTTTTTTTTAATTTCTAAAAAAAACTTTTTAGAGGTGGGGTCTTACTATGTTGCCTGGGTTGGACTCTAACTCCTGAGCTCAAGTAATCCTTCTGCCACAGCCTCTGGAGTAGCTAGGACTATAGGCACACACAACTGTGCCCAGCTCTTGACCACTTTAGAAAGGCATCAAGGTTCTTCAAGATCTAGCCCCTGTTTGTACATTCTTACCTCCCACACCAAGCCTCAGGCACAGTGAATTATTTCAAGCACAATGTCTGCTGCACATTTCAATGCCTCTGTACTGTGATGCCCTTCCGAAGTCAACCCTTCTTCCTTCTTGAGTTCTTTTTCTCCTGCCCATCCTTTAAGCATCACCTTCTCTAAGAAGCCTTCTCTAATCTGAGGCTAATTAGATGCTTTTCTTATATATTCCCTTAGCATCTTTGGTTTATCTTAATCACAACACTCAACACACTGAATTATAGTTGTTTTCTTTTGGTCACCTTCCATAGGCAATTTGGGTAGGTATTACAATACAAGGCACAGTGCCTGGCACACAGAGGATGCAAAGGAGATGCTTTCCAAATAAACTGGAGTCCCAGTCTCACCATAATGGAATTTATGATTTATTTATAATGCTCTGATACTGAAAAGATCATTTGTTCCTTGTTAAACTGTGTTCTCACAGAATTCTTTTTCTTCTTCTTTGAGATGGAGTCTAGCTCTGTCACCCAGGCTGGAGTGCAAAGGCACGATCTTGGCTCACTGCAGTCTCTGCCTCCCGGGTTCAAGAGATGCTTCTACTTAATTAAGCCTCTCGAGTAGCTGGAACTATAGGCATGCGCCACTACACCCAGCTAATTTTTTTGTATTTTTAGTAGAGACAGAGTTTTGCCATGTTGGCCAGGCTGGTCTCGAACTCCTCCAAGTGATCTTCCTACCTTAGCCTCCCAAAGTGCTGGGATTACAGGGTGAGCCACCACATAACTTCTTCAAGGGCTAAAAAAAATTTACTGAACTACTGATGGATCAAAATTCCATCTGTTTATTAACAATATCCTAACCTGGAAAGGTACAAATATATGATGTCAATGTAATGTGACCAGACCCAGGAACAGGGAAGCTAGCCTTTCAGTCACAACCAACCAAACTTACTTTCATCCAGGATTGATCATTCACCTGTCTATGACAACTGATTATCAGGCCACACAGCATGGCCAAGTATAGAGGGCCATGGCATTCAACTGAGGGTGAGTCTGACTCCCAGAGAACATTTGGAAATGTCTAGAAACACTTTTAGTTGTCAAATTGTCACACCTGGGGGAAGGGAGTTACTGGCATCTAATGGGTAGAGGCCAAGGATACTGCTAACATCTGTGATGCATAACACAGCCCCCAACAAAAAAAAATTATCCAGCCCAAAATGTCAACAGTGCTCAGACTGAGACACCCTAATGTAGGAAAACAGGCAGTCTCATCGCTTTTCGGATTCAAACTTCTTACTGCTATGAAAGGCTAGATCAAAGGTATGCATGTTTTACATAACTATTATATAGATATAGTTGCATAAGTATGCAAAAACAAATATACAGGTACAAAGATGTTTCCTGAAGCAATGTTTATATTAATAAAAACTAGCCACAACTTATATAATAGAAAATGACTAAATTAAAATGATGGCCAGGTATGGTGGCTCACACATACAATCCCAGCATTTTGGGAGGCTAAGGTAGGAAGACTGCTTAAGCCCAGGGATTAGAGGTTACAGTGAGCTAAGATTGTGCCACTGTACTCCAGCCTGGGTGACAGAACAAGACCCTATCTCTTAAAAAAAAAAAAAATAAGGTACATCTATAAAATGCTAGAGAGTTATCAAAAATAATACAAGCTTAAACGTACTAACATGAAAAGATGACAAAGATATATTAAGTTTAAAGAAAGGAAGTTAGATAGCACTATGTATAATGATATTGTTTTTGCAAGCAAACAATACAGACAAAGACATATACACATACTTTTTTTTTTTTTTTTATTGTCAGTCAAATGAAGACAGTGGGGAAGGACTTTCTGGGTAAGGAAGATTTTAAGAAGGAAACTGGAACTTTTTGGATGGAAAAAGTGTAGTGGTATGATCTCGGCTCACTGCAACCTCCGCCTCCTGGGCTCAAGCAATTCTGCCTCAGCCTCCCCGTAGCTGGCATTACAGGCGCCTGCCACTGTGCCCAACTAATTTTCGTATTTTTAGTAGAGACAGGGTTTTACCATGTTGGTCAGGCTGGTCTCAAACTCCTAACCTCATGATCCACCCGCCTCAGCCTCCCAAAGTGCTGGAATTACAGGCGTGAGCCACCATGCCCAGCCATACACATACATTTTTAATATTTATGCACAGAAAAATATTCTGGAATCATGTTCACCAAACAATCATCAGAGTGGGATTACAATGAGCTTTTACATTCTATGGTATGTAATTGTTACCTTTGGTACTTTTGTATTATTGGGTTTTTGTTTGTTTAAGAGACGGGCTCTCACTATGTTGCCCAGCCCTGGAATGCAGTGACGTGATCACAGCTGCCCTGACATCCTGGACTCAAGCGATCCTCCCGCCTCAGTCTCCTCAGTAGAGGAAACTAAAGGCATGTATCACCATCCCTGGCTAATTGTGGTTATTTTCACATATGTTACTTGTAATAAACATAAATCTTAAAAGAAAAAAATGTAGTTAACTCTTACCAATTACACAGCATGTTTCCACACGATATTTATCAATCTCACAGAGGTTATGAGCCAGATAACTCAACTCCGATTTCATGCTCTGGGATAAAAGAAAAAGAAAATCTAAGCATGACAAAAGAACTCCCTAAATTATTTTTCTTGTAGCTAATAAAAGTGAGTGACAATCCAACCCAGGAGATTAGTGCACAAAAGAGCTTAATCAAATCCAAGCAAGGGAAGCAGCTCACCCTGACATAAAGAAGGTTGGAGAATGTGTCCATATTTTCAATCCTGTAAGGGTCTTGTTTCCTTAGCTCATTAAAAATGGAGAGGGCTTTGTCAATATCTGCAGAAAGAAGATAGTTCAGAAAACAGTACAATGCACCTGTCAGGGTCTGATAGTATTTCATTGTCTTTATTCACTCACCTCTGATATTGTGATACGCAACTGCAATTTGGGAAACAATATATGAGCTCTTAGAGAAGCCCACATCAATGAGATTCTGATACTTTTGCAGGGCCTCCTCTATC
Source organism: Cebus imitator (assembly GCF_001604975.1). Taxonomy (NCBI): domain Eukaryota; kingdom Metazoa; phylum Chordata; class Mammalia; order Primates; family Cebidae; genus Cebus; species Cebus imitator. Next base: position 781,904 of record NW_016107589.1, on the reverse strand, counting down.
AACTGCAACTCTGTGTATATATGAGCCAGAAAAAACTCTTTCATCCAGGTGTCTGGCAGAGACAGGAACTTCAGCTGGCAGCAGGAGAGAGAGGGACACACTTAATATAACTTGACCTCTCTTCCAAACAAACATCCAGGAACTATATTGTCTAAAGGGATTTATCACTAAAATTTTATTAGAACACCTAGTAATGAAAACAGGGCAGTCCGATTAAGTGAATATGACTTAATAAGCACAATAGGGAGGAATGGCCTAGCTGGGAAAGGCTCCAAAGAAAAGACAGGATTTGAGGTGAGTCTTAGAGAATGGGGTAGGATTTGAATAGAAAAGGGAAGAGGAAGAGGAAGAAGACAATAGTCTAGACAAGGGTAATAGCATAAGAGGCAAAACAGTCATGATGAATTTGAGTGAGTAGGATGAGGAAACTAGCTTGGTTTTCGGGGAGGCTATGTACTGGGAAGTAGTGGAAAAATAAAACTGAACTGGTAGAGTGAATCCTAGGGTACAACAGATAATGTGATACAATAGGGAACTACTGCAAATATTCAGTAAGAGAATGACATGATGACATGGGAGCTTTAAGTTTGGAAACTGGCCAGGTGGAATGACTCAAGCCTGCAAGCCCAGCACTTTGGGAAACTATGGGAGAGGATTCCTTAAGGCCAGGAGTTTGACACCAGCCCTGGCAAGAGAGTTAAACCTCATCTCCACAAAAAAAAAAAAAAAAGTTTGGAAATAGTCTGCAGGGAAGTATGAAAATGGGAACCCTAGATAGAAAGTATCCATTACTTATAAGTAATCCAAATTTGAGATGACAACTGAGATGACAAAAGAAACCAAGAAAAAGAGATGCACACAAGAAAGTAACCATGGTTATCTCATGACTGGCTAGATAAAGGGAGATAAGAGAAAAGGAAGCCACAAGTATGACTCAAATGTGTCAAGACTGGATGTCATTGTAAATAGTGATGCTAGTAAGAGTCTATCAAGTTGGGAGAAATAATTTGGTAGGCAAGACAAGGAATTTGGTTTTGCATATTTTGAATCCAGAGATTGTTTGACAAACTTTCAAAGAAAGTCTAGTAGGCAGTTAGACATAGGGGAATACAAGTAAACCAAGATAAGATTTCAGATACAGAGTTAGTGACATGAATCATTACTGGGGGAAATCAACAAGATTTTAAGGCCAAAAAAAGGAAGTGTATTGTTGCTTCCATTAACTACTGAAGAACAACAAAATAAACACTATAGACAATGTCTTCTGCTAATGGCTAATAAAATGACTGCAGTTTAAAAACAATACACATTATTTCCTTAATAAGCAAATTTCCGAATCTTTACAGAATCCATGACAGCTCAGAAAAGGTCTGAACAATGTTGTTTTTTTTAAAACGGAGTTTTGCTCTTTCACCCAGGCTGGAGTGAAGTGGTACAACCTAGGCTCACTGCAACACCCACCCTCCGAATTCAAGTGATTCTCCTGCCTCTCCTGCCTCAGCCTCCTGAATAGCTGGAATTACAGGCACCCACCACCACACCTGGCTAAGTTTTGTAATTTTTGTAGAGACAGGGTTTCTCCATGTTGGCCACGCTGGTCTTGAACTCCTGACCTCAGGTGATCCACCTGCCTCAGCTTCCCAAAGTGCTAGGTTTACAGGTGTGAGCCACTGCACCGGGCCATAATGTTTTAATACAGTTTTTGATAGCAGAGAAACCTTTCCTATAGCATCTCTGGGATTAGAGGAGAAACTATAATAATATTGTCTATAAAATAAGTCACAGTAGGCTGGGCATGGTTGTGCGTACCTGCAGGCCTAACTACTCTGGAGGCTGACGCAGGAGAATTGCTTAAACCTAAGAGGTGGAGGTTGCAGTGAGCTGAGATCGTACCACTGCACTCCAGCCTAGGTGAAAGAGCAAGACTCCGTCTCAAACAAAAACAAAAACAAGTCACAGCAGAACCGAAATATAAAAACATGAATATGAAAAAATATTCTAATATAACTGGATGCAAATCCAACAGCAACTACCGAAAAAGAGCTAGTCATGTCTTTCAAAGACTTAATTCTAAAACAGTGGAAGACACCAGAGGTGCAGCAATGAGAGAACTATAACCAAAGGCTTGCCAAAACTTCCCCCACTCCTGTATTATAACAGAATTACAGAAGGCTTGAAGCAGAGGGCTTTTCACAGAGCTCATCACAATTTACCATCTCTTTGTCTGTGATCAGGTTACAGAGTTCTAACCAGGCTCCCCAATGCAAGGGCAAAACATGAGTAGCCTCCACAAACACATCAATGGCCTCTTTCACCAAGTCCAGTTTTCGAAGCACCACACCATACCTGGGAAAAAAAGAAATAATCGCAGAAGTAATATGTAATAGCTCCTTTCTACTCAGAAGAATATGTTACAGAAAGTTCCAAATTACTCCAACACTTACAGATAAAGTCCAAATCCATCAAGTTCCCGAGCTTGGTGTTTTTTGCTGAGCTCCACTCTCAATTCTCTAAGAGCTTCATTTTTCACTTGTCCTTTTTCCAAGGGACCTAGGAAAGAAATAGAGTCTCTGTTCTAAGGTTAGGATGCTGGTTTTCATTTTCTTATTTATTTATTTTTCTACAGACAGGGTCTTCTCTCTCTGTTCCCCAGGCTGGTCTCAAACTCTTGGGCTCAAGTGAACCTCCCGCCTCAGACTCCCAAAGTGCTGGGATTCCAGGTGTAAGCCACTGTACCCAGCTCGTTTTCATAGACACAGATATTCTCTTTAGCATCGATGAAAGTTAAACCTGAAACCTCTGGCAAACACAGATGACCAATGATACCTTACACAACCCATTTACTGAATCCCAGAAATTGTAACTACTAATGGGTTTACAGTCACACTGTTGGACCCATACAGTTTTGTTTTTTTTTTTTTAATTTGAATTTGTTATGAATGCTTAAAAATCGAAAACCACAACCATAACTCTAAATTTCTAGCTTCAGTTTGCAGGAAACAGGGAACGGCCAAGGGAAGAAAGACCTCACAATACAATGCCCGGATTCCCCCAACACAGCCTTCAGCTGAAGCTGAGTACAACAAGGCAGTTGAGATAAGCCAGGTGTTTTCCAATTTGCAAAGGTTATCCTCAGACCATTCATATTACTTGCCTGGCTCTTGTAAGCATTTAAGTTTGCAATCCTGCTTTTTAGGTCAAAAGGTAAAAGAATAAAATTCGTACCTAAGCTATCAACTGTTTCATCGTCCTTCTTTTTTTCTCCAGACTGTAAGAGAAAATCAACAAATGATCTTTTTTTTCAGGTTATTCTAAAACTAGCATCCTGATCCTACCTAAAGGGCCAAGTCCAACCAAAATGGCACCTACTTTTAGTCACTAATTTTATTTTATTTTTTATTTTTCAGACAGTCTCGCTTTCCTTTGTTGCCCAGACTGGAGCACAGTGGTGCAATCTCAGTTCACTGCAACCTCTGCCTCCCAGGTTCAAGTGATTCTCCAGCCTCAGCCTCCCGAGTAGCTGGGATTTTAGGTTCCAACCACCACGGCTGGCTAATTTTTGTATTTTTAGTAGAGACGGCGTTCTACCATCCTGGCCAGGCTGGTCTCGAACTCCTGACTTCAAGTGATCTGCCCACCTTGGCTTCCCAAAGTGCTGGAATTACAGGCATGAGCCACTGTGCCCAGCTGGTCACTAATTTTAAGTAACTCTTCAGGGGCTCGCTGGCCAAATCTGGAGTTATCTGAGCACCAAAATAAGTAATGAATTATGTGCAATTAAAAATATGGGCGTCCATACCAATGCTAAACAGATAAATAAATGGGGAAAGGGAGGGAAGGCTCTTTCTTAAAGTAGAATGCCAAGCGTTGAGTAGTAAATGTAGACAGATGCTAGAGTAGAAAAATTATCATTTTGCAACATTATAGTGAAGATTGCTTCAGATGAAAATTAACAATAAATATTAAATTTAGAGAAAAATTTGTATGAGGAGCAAGATATTTGCATGGTCTTAAAGTGTATCCCCACAGATTGTTGAGTTGTAAGGCAAACAATAGTAACCACACTGGAGAAAAGGATAACATCTTCATCAAATGATAAAAATTAACTTTAGCAGTGAGGGGATTATGGACATTATGTAACAATAGATACAATGCCCTGTGAAAAAACATCAGACATATCCAAAATGAAGAATGTTCTATTAACAAAAGCGAAACGTTCATGTACCAGGAATATGTGAAAAAAGAAAGAAGAGGGGGGAAAGGAAAGGAAGGGGAAATGGAAAGGAAAAAGAAGTCAAAACCCACAAAATGTACAACACAAGATGAACCCTAATGTAAACTGCGGACTTTTGTTGATATGATGTATCAATACTGGTTCATTGATTAAAACAAATGTATTACACTGGTGCGGGATATTGAAGGTAAGAGAAGCTCTGTGAGAGGGGAGAAGGAGGTATATGGGAACTCATGTACTTTCTGTTCAATTTTGCTGTGAACCTAAAACTGCTCTAAAAAATAGTCTATTAATTAAAAAAAAAAAAAGAAAGAAAGAAAAAAGAAAAAGAAACAGGGAGGGAAGAACCATAAGTTTCAAAAAAAAGTTAATGTCATAAAAGACAAATAAGGCTATTCCAGATTAATGGAGATTAAAGAGACATGACAACTGATCCTAGCTTGTTCTGAGGGGGAAATGCTATAAAAAGATACTGCTAGGTCAATTCAATTGACAAGTTTGGAATTTGGTAGAGCACCATGACTCATGCCTGTAATTCCAGCACTTTGGGAGGCTGGGGCAGGTGGATCACCTGAGGTTAGGAGTTCAAGAGCAGCCTGGCCAACATGGCAAAACCCCATCTTTACTAAAAAATACAAAAATTAGCCGGGCGTGGTGATGAGTGCCAATAATCCCAGCTACTCAGGAGGCTGAGGCTGGAGAATCCCTTGAACCCCTGAAGTGGAGGTTGCAGTGAGCTGAGATCACACCACTGCACTCCAGCCAGGATGACAGAGCTAGAATCCACCTCAAAAAAAAAACAAAAAAAAAAAACTGGAATTCAATGGTAGATTAAATATGGTATCAAATACCATATTTAACAATATGGTATGTTAAATATACTAAAGGTGGTAACTACACTGTGGCTATTTAAAAAAATGCCCTTATTCTAAAGAGAACACATTGAAGCATTTAGGGGTAAAGAATAATGATATCTGCACCTTATTCTCAAATGGTTCAGAGTAAAACAATTCCATGGGTATGCACACATTGTATAGACATAAAGAAATAGAAATGATAAAGCAAAAACGATTAATGTCCACATTAGGCAAATCTGGATAGAGTATGTGAGTGTCAGGTGCAGTGGCTCATGCCTGTAATCCCAGCACTTTGGGAGGCCAAGGCAGATGGATCACTTGAGGTCAGGAGTTCGAGACCAGCCTGACCAATATGGTGAAACCCCATCTCTACTAAAATTACAAAAATTAACCAGCAGGGTGGCATGCACCTGTAGTCCCAGCTACTCAGGAGGCTGAGGCAGGAGAACTGCTTGAACCCGGGAGGTGGAGGTTGCAGTGAGGCGAGATTATGCCACTGCACTCCAGCCTGAGCAACAGAGCGAGACTCCATCTCAAAAAAAAAAAAAAAAAAGAGTATGTCAGTATTCTTTGTACTATTCTTATTCTTGCAACTTGTCAATTTGGAATTATTTTCAAATAAAAGGTGTAAACATCAAGGCTCTTTTTTCTTTTACTTTTGTTGTTGTTGTTGGAGACAGGGTCTTTCTCTGCTTCCCAGGCTGGAGTACAGTGGTGCAATCTCCACTCACTGCAACCTCCACCTCCTGGGCTAAAGCAATCCTCCTATCTCAGCCTCCCAAGTAAGCTGGGGCCACAAGCATGTGCCACCACACCTGGCTAATTACTGTATTTTTTTGTAGAGATGGGGTTTCACCATGCTGCCCAGGCTTCCTTTTATGTTTTATATATTTGCCTTAAGGAACTTCGTTTTATCCCAAACTTCAGCAAATGCTGGTTCTATTCTACCATAACTCATCCAAATTAGTGTTTCTACACAGGTATAGATTATATGTGAATGATTAACCTTTTAAATCCCATAATTTCAAAATATCTTTGTTCAACTCATGGAGATAAGCATAATGTGGTATATAAATACAATGGAATCTTACTAAACCTTAAAAAGGAAGGAAATCCTTATATATGCTACAATGTGGATGAAACTTGACAGCATTATGTTAAATGAAATAAGCCCAGTTACAAAAAGACTAATACTGCATGATTCTACTTATGTAAGGTACTTAGAGTAGTCCAGATCATAGAAACAGAAATTAGAATGGTGGTTGCAAAGGGGTCCAACTTGGGGGAAAGGAAAAATGGAGAGTTACTGTTTAATGGGTATTGAAGTTTATTTTTACAAGATAAAAATGTTCTAGTAATGGGTGGTCGTGATGGTTGCTTAAAAAATGTTAAAATGGGGCTGGGTGCGGTGGCTCACACCTGTAATCCCAGCACTTCAGGAGGCTGACAAGAGTTCAAGACCAGCCTGACCAACATGGAGAAACCCCGTCTCTACCAAAAATACAAAAATTAGCCCAGTGTGGTGGTGCATGCCTGTAATCCCAGCTACTCAGGAGGCTGAGGCAGGAGAATCACTTGAACCTGGGAGGCAGAGGTTGTGGTGAGCTGAGATCGCACTATTGCACTCCAGCCTGGGCAACAAGAGCAAAATAGCATCTCAAAAAAAAAAGTTAAAATGGTAAATTAAAACAAAGATTACTTAAACATAGTCCATAACTGCAAGAATTTACCATGCTTGACAAATACAAGCTATGCTAATAGTTGATCAAATCAGAAAATCTGAAAGCTGAATTGCTCCAAAACCTAAAAGCCTAAAACTTTTTTGAGACACAGTCTTGCTGTTGTTGCCCAGGCTGGAGTGCAATGGTGTGATCTTGGCACACTGTAGCCTCCACCTCCCAGGTTTCAGCAATTCTCCTGCCTCAGCCTCCTGAGTAGCTGGGACTACAGGCCACCAAGCCCAGCTAATTTATGTATTTTTAGTAGAGATGGGGTGTCACCATGTTGGCCAGGCTGGTCTCAAACTCCTGACCTCAGGTTATCCACCAGCCTTGGCCTCCCAAAGTGCTGGGATTATAGGTGTGAGCCACCACGCCTGGCCCAAAACTTTTTGAACACTAATATGACACGCAAAAGAAATGCTCACTGGAGTATTTTTTATTTCAACCAGTAAGTATAATGCAAATATACCAAAATCTGAAAAGAATCTGAAATCTGAAACACTTCTGGTCCCCAGCATTTCAAATAAGGGATACTCTACCTATACTAGGAAATGAGGAGTATACAAAATGTTTTTAAAATCAATTTATATAGAAAACAACTAAGAAAAAGTAGGAAAGTAAATTCATGTTTCAAAGTAAAATAATAAATTATACTGAAATTATTATTCAATACAGTATTAAATTGGTTTACTTGCATTGTCCTTTAAAGTCATAATTTTTAATAGTCATGAAAGAAAAACAACAAATATACCATAAAAATGATAAATGAATTTATAAATTTAAAAATCAGCCCAGGCTTTTTAACTTAATTCTTACACAATAATATTAATTCAAAGGCATGAAGAATTACCTTACATAACCTAAAGCAAATAATCAGGTTGTTATATATCCTGTTAGTTATTCCTAAGAATATTTTCTTCTGTACCACTATTTTTAACTTATTTATGATATCCTTTTTTTATTAATGCTAAGTATTTATAAAGTACATTCATTCAGTGGCCCATTGCTAAGCTATTTAAAAGATTTAACTTTTTCCACTGGTTCTAAATATGGATGCTTCATTAAAGGCAGAATGACATCTTAAAATGGCCCTCACCAGATATCGGGAATACATATACAGAAAATAGGCTTTCTTGCTATTGCAGCCATGCAGGAAATGTGCTGCCCGATCATACTCTTTAACGTCAAAGTAGGCCTTGGCCAGGGTATAGGCATCCATATCCTGAGCATCCTCCTAAAAAAGAAACAAACTTATGTAAGTGATTGGGAATAGAACAACAAAAGTTCAAATCTAAAAAGTATATTCGTTCATTTCAAGATGTAAGAGAAAAATGATTATTTTCTTTCTCCTAAAACTCCAGAACATGTAGATGTATATAGATGTATATATATTATATATATAATTTTATATATTTAGTTTATTACCAAGTAAGCCCATAGAACTCTTTTTTTTTTTTGAAATAGAGTCTCACTCTGTCACCAGCTGGAGTGCAGAGGCAATCTCAGCTCCCAGAGTCATGTGATTGTCGTGCCCCAGGTGCCAAGTAGCTGGGATTACAGGTGTGTGCCACGACTTCCAGCTAATTTTTGTCTTTTTAGTAGTGGTTTTGCCAAGCTGACCAAGCTGGTCTCGAACTCCTGGCCTCAAGTGATCTGCCAGCCTCAGCCTCCCAAAGCGCTGGAATTACAGGCATGAATCATCGCACGCGGCCAAACTTTTCTTTCTAAAATACTTTTTTAAAATGAAAAGATGGCCGGGCGCAGTGGCTCACGCCTGTAATCCCAGCACTTTGGGAGGCCAAGGCGGGTGGATCACGAGGTCAAGAGATCGAGACCATCCTGGTCAACATGGTGAAACCCTGT
>NW_016107589.1:769399-771539 GCF_001604975.1 Cebus imitator | reverse complement strand
AAAAGAAAGTAAACTATCTATCAGGTATTACGTTCACTATTTGGATGATGAGTTCTACTGAAGCCCAAACTTCAGACTCACACAAAATATTCACGTAACAAACCTGCACACTGCACATGTAGCCCCTGAATCTAAAATTTAAACAACAAAAACAATTATTTATCCTAATTAGGACCAATGACGGTCCTAGGCACTATGAAAGTGGGCACAGGAGTAAAAGCTAGTAAGATATAAACTGCATTGACTAAAAAAATTTACTTAAGAGTGTACCATATGCTTTACCCTTATTGCTTTATTTAATCTTCTTGGAAACCCAGCAATTATTAACATTACCAACAGATGAGGAGGCTATCACTTAGAAATCACTTGCCCACATTGGTGTTACTAATAAAGAACTTGACTGAAATATAGATGCAAGCACCAGGTACACTTCTAAGCAGTCTATATTTTTATCTCAATGTCCCCATGGAGGAGACACTATTACTATCATCACTGCACAGATGAGGAAATTGGCTCAGATGGTTAAGTTGCCAAAGGTCATTTGAACCCAAGGTCATCTCAACTTAGCACCTAAACTCAATCATTATTTGCTATGCTGATCAGACAGCAATGTAGGTATTGGAAAAACTTTTTTTTTTTTTTTTTTTTTTTTTGAGACAGAGTCGCTCTGCTGCTCAGGCTGGAGTGCAATGGGCGATCTCAGCTCACTGCAACTTTTGTCTCCCGGGTTAAGGCGATCCTCCTGCCTCAGCCTCCTGAGTAGCTGAGATTACAGGCGTGCACCACCACACCCGGCTAATTTTTGTATTTTTAGTAGAGACGGAGTTTCACTGTGTTGGCCAAGCTGGTCTTGAACTCCTAACCTCGTGATCCGCCCACCTCAGCCTCCCAAAGTGCTGGATTACAGGCGTGAGCCACCGCACCCAGCCAGAACTTTTGATTCTTCTCATCCATTTGAGTATTATGAGACACTCTTATAATAATTCCTTATAATAATATTTACTATTATGAGGCACTAATGTCTAGGTTTGGCTATAAGCCCTGAAAGGCTGAAATTATAAGCAATAATTGTTTACTAATGCTCTCCAGCTTTAAATAAGAGCACCACCAGAGCTTTCAAAACTCAAGAAAACTACATGAATAAAATCACTTAAAACACCCAGCTCTTTTAAATGCTTGAATTCCCTCTACAAGCACTCCTGCTAAGCAGTTTGCCCCCCTCCAGTGACAGGGCACTCAGTGGCTCTAGAGGCACACCCCTGGGTTGACGGGGAGCGCTCACAGTAAAGATGTCCTTACCTCTGTAATAGGCGGAGGCGGTTGCAGCTCGGCCAGAGGCAATGAGGGGAGAGAGAAGGCCAACTCCGCCGACCTGGAACACCCACACAAACTGATCAGCTCCACAAGCCCCCAAGGCCAAGGATTCAAGCCCCATCTCTTCCCACTCCAACATCTCACCATTTGCTACTGTGCAGTAGGCCCCGCTCCCGGGTAAGGCCCGCAATAAGCAGCAGTTGCTTTTTAATTTCCCGCAAATCTGAGAAATCGCTGTTCGTGGACAGGACAGGCGCCACTGCTGCCGTCACAGCCACCGGGACTATAGAGGTACCCGCAGCCATTTTCTCGACTCGGGCCACTCCAGCCAATCACCAGCGATAATACTGCTCCAAAAATATCTGCCTGTGATTGGCCGGCTCTTGCTCCAGAAAAACTAATCATAGGTCGTATTTCTGGTAACGTCACGAAGAGGCGGGAGAAAATAAATAATTACACCCTCAATTGGCCAAGAGCTACTGAGGCGGCAAAGTTAGAACAAGAAATAGGCGGGGCGAGGGTGAAGCCACGCCCTCTGGGCGGGGCGGGGAAGAGGGAAATGAGTGACTGGGAAAAGCGAACTGGGAAGCTAGGGGTGGGAATAGGGGCCAGAAAGAGTGGAGAAGGGAGAGTGACTTTCACTTTAGGGGTGATGTGATTGTACGACAAATAGAAAGGCTGTAGTTTCAGGGCCGACTCTGTACTAAAGTGATGTATATACTAGGAAAGATGCATGGTAATCTCTGGATCTTTCTTTAAAATAGGAGGCCGTATCGCTCCGTGTGGAGAATCATTTTTCTTTGTCTACTTTTTTTTTTTTTTTTTT
>NW_016107589.1:767616-769316 GCF_001604975.1 Cebus imitator | reverse complement strand
TTTCTCTTTTTTTTGAGACGGAGTCTTACTCTGACGCCCTGCTTGGAGTGCAGTGGCACGATCTTGGTTCACTGCAACCTCTGCCTCCTGGGTTAAAGAGATTCTCCTGCCTCAGCCTCCCGAATAGCTGGCACTACAGACGCGTGCCACCAGGCCGGGCTAATTTTTTGTATTTTCAGTAGAGACAGGGTTTCACCATGTTAGCCAGGATGGTCTCGATCTCCTGATCCGCCCGCTTCGACCTCCCAAAGTGCTGGGATTACAGGCTTGAGCCACCTCGTCCGGCCTGTCTACCCTTTCTTACCGCGGTTAACGCGGGAAGGTGGGGGTGACAGCATTTTTCTATAACCTTTATTTAACAATTGTTAACATTTACTGTATTGAGGACTTATCCTGCAACAGTTTCTGCCCTTTTACATGTATAATCTGGTTTAATCCTAAAAATAGCACTATGATATTCGTATCATCCCAATTTTATAAATAGAAAAACGGAAGCTCAGAAAAGTTCTATCACTCTTCCAAGGAAAGAGTCTAGACTATAAACCAGATTTGACTCCAAAGCCCTGTGTTCGTAAACATTACGTTCACATTTTCTGTGGTTTTTGGTTTTTACCCTTTCATAGTAATATGCTATCTTACCAACTCTCAGGAATTTTTTTGAAACCATTTTGTCATTCCTTGGGTGTTATCTAGAAGTTATCTATTTTTAAATTTTAATTTTATTATTTATTTTAAGAAAGGATCTTGCTCTGTCATCCAGGCTGGAGTGCCCGTGGCCCAATCAAGGTTTGATGCATTCTTCAACTCCTGGGCTCCAGTGATCCTCCTGCCTCAGCCTCCCAAGGAGCTGGGACTACAGTTGTGTGCCGCCCCACCCAGCTAATTTTTTTTGTAATTTTTTTAGGGACAGAGTTTCCCTATGATGCCCAGGTCTGAAACTCCTGGGCTCAAAATAATCCTCCCGCCTTGGCCTCCCAAAGTACTGGGATTGCAGGCATAAATCACCATGCCCAGCTCATCTTACCCTTTAAAAAAATCAATTTGTGGGCCTATAATCCCAGTGCTTTGGGAGGCTGAGGCAGGATGATCATTGGAGCCCAGGTGTTGAAGACTACCCTGGGCAACATAGCAAGACCTCCCTATCACTGCTATTATAAAAAAAAATTTGTTTTAATTGTCCAGGCATGGTGGCGCATACCTGTACTCCCAGTTACTCGGGAGGCTGAGGTGGGAGGATTGCTTGAGTCCAGGAGTTTGAGGTTGCAGTGAGCTATGACTGCACCACTGCTCTCCAACCCAGATGACAGAAACTCTACCTCCCCTGCACCTCAAAAAAAGAAGTAATGTTAATAGCAAAAACTTGAAAAATACATTAACTATAAAGAAAAATATGCTGGGCGCAGTGGCTCATGCCTGTAATCCCAGCACTTTGGGAGACCGAGGCAGGTGGATTACTCGAGGTCAGGAATTCTAGACCAGCCTGACCAACCTGGCGAAACCCTGTCTCTACTAAAAATACAAAAATTGGCCGGGTGTGATGGTGTGCACTTGTAGTCCCAGCTACATAAGAAGCTGAGGCAGGAGTCGCCGGGCACGGTGGCTCAAGCCTGTAATCCCAGCACTTTGGGAGGCCAAGGCGGGTGGATCACGAGGTCAAGAGATCGAGACCATCCTGGTCAACATGGTGAAACCCTGTCTCT
>NW_016107589.1:735882-766741 GCF_001604975.1 Cebus imitator | reverse complement strand
ATTTTCTTAGATTATGCTTTACATTGGTGGATTTCAAACTATATTTCTTGGAGCCTAGGTTTCTAAACACCCAGGCTGGGCATAGTGAATCACGCCTGTAATCCAGCAGCACTTTGGGAAGCCAAGGCAAGCAGATCACCTGAGGTCAAAAGTTCAAGACCAGCCTGGCTAACATGGCAAAACCCTGTCTCTACTAAAAATACAAAAATTGCCGGGCGCAGTGGCTCACGCCTGTAATCCCAGCACTTTGGGAGGCCGAGGTAGGTGGATCACGAGGTCAAGAGATCAAGACCATCCTGGTCAAAATGGTGAAACCCCGTCTCTACTTAAAACATAAAAAATTAGCTGGGCATGGTGGCGCGTGCCTGTAATCCCAGCTGCTCAGGAGGCTGAGGCAGGAGAATTGCCTGAACCCAGGAGGCGGAGGTTGCGGTGAGCCGAGATCGCGCCATTGCACTCCAGCCTGGGTAACAAGAGCGAAACTCCGTCTCAAAAAAAAAAAGAAGCTGAGGCAGGAGAATTGCTTAAACCCAACAGGTGGAGGTTGCAGTGAGCCAAGATCATGCCACTGTTCTCCAGCCTGGGCAACAAGAGCAAAAATTCTGTCTCAAAAATTGTTTTAAAATAATTAATTAATTAAAAAAAGAGTAGAATATGTAGAACACTAACTCCCACCCAAAGGAAATCACTGGTTTCTGTGTTTTTCCATCCATCCATGTACATAGCTTCATACTGCAGTGCTGTCCACATTTGTCATTTGATAATTTGCTACAAGTATTTTCACAAGTTAATATTCTTCCAAATCATGATACCTAATAAGTGCATGGTAATCCATTATATAAATGTACCATAAGTTGACCAGGCACAGTGGCTCATGCCTTAATCCCAGTAGTTTGGGAGCCTGAGGCAAGCAGATCACCTGAGATCAGGAGTTGGAGACCAGCCTGGCCAATGTGGCAAAACCCCATCTCTACCAAAAATACAAAAATTAGCAGGGCATGGTGGTGCACCTGTAACCCCAGCTACTCAGGAGGCTGAGGCAGGAGAATTTCTTGAACCCAGGAGACAGAGGTTGGAGTGAGCGGAGATCATGCCACTGTACTCCAGCCTGGGCGACAGAGCAAGACTCCATCTCAAAACAAAACAAAAAAAAACCCCATAATATTTGAAACATATAATACTCAATTGAGTAGAACTAGCACTCTGTCACTCCAGACTTATGCAATCCTCCTGCCTCAGCCTCTCCAGTATCTTGGATTACAGGCAGGTACAACCACATATGGACAATTTTCTTTTCTTTACTTTAGAGATGAAGGTCTTACTATGTTGCCCAGGCTGGTCTGGAACATCTGGACTCAAGTGATCCTTCTGCCTCAACCTCTAGAGTAGCTGGGATTGCAGGTGTGAGCCACTAACCTGGCCAAATTCACCCTTTTGATAAATACAATTCAGTGGTTTTTAGTATATTAACATAGTTGCACAACTATCACCACTACCCTATTCCAGAACATTTTCATCACCTGAGAAAGGAACCCCATATCTGTTACCAGGCACTTTCCATTCTTCCCTCCCTCCAGCCCCTGACAATATTTTCTGTTAGTACTATTGTTTTCTACAGCCCCCAAAGATTTCTTTCTCTGCTAGATAAGATTTTTGATTAGATGAATGCAACTCACAGGTATGCTGAAGAGAACTTTAAGGAAAATACATAGGATTCTCATTTGTAAGCACCTAAGCACCTTTTTTTTTTTTTTTTCTTTTTTCTTTTTGAGACAGAGTCTTGCTCTGTCGCCAGGCGCCAGGCTGGAGTGCAGTGGCACAATCTCGGCTCACTGCAACCTCCACCTCCCGGGTTCAAGCAATTCTCCTGCCTCAGCCTCCCGAGTAGCTGGGACTACAGGCGTGTGCCACCACGACCAGCTAATTTTTGTATTTTTTTAGTAGAGATGGGGTTTCACCATGTTGGCCAGGCTGGTCTCGATCTCTTGACTTCATGATCCGCCCGCCTTGGCCTCCCAAAGTGCTGGGATTACAGGCATGAGCCACGGCACCCGGCCTGTAAACACCTTCTTAAGTAGTATTTTAAAATCAGGGTTTCTTATGCTTGGGATCTTTAACTATTATCCATTGCAGGTAATTTTTTTGGCAAATATTTATAGTAGCTTTATTCTTAATCACGAATAGTTGTAAACAACCCACGTATCTCTTTTTTTTTTTTTTTTTTGAGATGGAGTTTTGCTCTTGTTGCCCAGGCTGGGATACAATGATGTGATCTCAGCTCACTGCAACGCCTGCCTCCTGGGTTCAAGCGACTCTCCTGCCTCAGCCTCCCAAGTAGCTGGGATTACAGGCATCTGCCACCACTCCCAGCTAATTCTGTATTTTTAGTAGAGACAGGGTTTCTCCATGTTGGTCAAGCTGGTCTCGAACTCCCATCCTCAGGTGATCCACTCGCCTCAGTCTCCCGAAGTGCTGAACTTACAGGCATGAGCCACTGTGCCCCATCCCAGATATCTTTTTTTTTTTTCTTTTTTGAGACAGTTTCACTCTTGTTGCCCAGGCTGGAGTGCAATGTTGCGATTTTGGCTCACTGCAAACTTCACCTCCCAGGTTCAAGCAATTCTCCTGCCTCAGCCTCCCAGATAGCTGGGATTATAGGCATGCGCCACCATGCCTGGCTAATTTTGTATTTTTAGTAGAGACAGGGTTTCGCCATGTTGGCCAGGCTGGTGTCAAACTCCTGACCTTAGGTGATCTGCCCACCTTGGCCTCCCAAAGTGTTGGGATTACAGATGTGAGACACCATGCCCAGCCTGCCATCATTTTTAATTGCAAAAACCACACTTTTGCATCAACCTAATATGTTCAAGTCATTCACTGATAAAATGAGTACCATAACAATAATTCCTGTTATTCAGGTGGGGTGAGAATTGAATGAGATAATCCATGTAATGTATTTTGAACAATTTGTAACGTATAGTAAGCACTGGATACATGTATGCTATTCTTGAACACTAACTCCCTGCTAGGACTTCATAGATCTGAGCACCAATCCGGTTGACAAGCCTGCAAGGCAGGTTATCATTGTCCCTACTTCAGAGAGTAGAAAACAGACTCAGATAGGCAGCTTAACTAAGGTGACCTCAAGTTCAGTCCAACTACAGCTCATATTCTTCCACAATGTTTTCATAATGTTAAAAAATTAATTTCATATTTATGTGTTTTGCCATTTTACAAATCATTTTGAAATGTTATCTTGTTAAATCCTGTGAAGTAGACATTATGTCCTTTTTCAGACAAGATCGGGTACATTCAGGGTGGTATGGCCATAGACGACATTATGTCCTTTTTCAAAGAGCAATATTTCAGGCAGGTGCAGTGTCTCACGCCTGTAATCCCAGCACTTTGGGAAGCCAAGCTGGGAGGATCGCTTGAATCCAGGAGTTTGAGACCACCGTGGGCAACATGATGAAACCCCACCTCTACCAAACATACAAAAGCTAGCTGGGCACGGTGGCGCACTCCTGTAGTCCCAGCTACTCGGGAGGCTGAGGTTGGAGGATACCTTGAGCCTGCGAAGTCAAGAGGCTGCAGTGAGCTGAGACCACACCACTGCACTCCAGCCTGGGCAACAGAGTGAGACCCTGGGAAGGAAGGGAGGGAGGGAGGGAGGGACTGAATCGGTAACTGTTTTTCAGTTGTTATGACAATTAGTAGGTACTATCCATTTAGAGGTAAGTAAACTACCTAGAAGCAGCCCAGGATTGGAATCCACAAGAGCTGAAACACCTGCAGAAATCTCCCACTCCCTCTCCTCGCTGCACCTTAGTTTTCCCCTTGTAAAATGACAGAGCGAAGACAGATGACTTCCAGTATTTCTTCTACCTCTGATAAGCTCCAATTGAAGACTAGAGCTCAGATTGCCTCCATGAAAGTTAGAAGGGAGAGAGTGACTTCTTGTTTTCGGTTTATTAATAATAAACACAGGCTGAGCACAATGGCTTATGCCTGTAATCCCAGCACTTTGGGAAGTCTAGCCACATGAATCACTTGAGCCCAGGAGTTTGAGACCCTGGGCAACATGGCAATACCCTGTCTCTACCAAAAGCGCAAAGATTAGCCAGTCTCATAACCCAGTCTCTAAATAGATTAAAAAAATTTTTAATTTTAATTAATTAAAAAAACAATAAATGCCTCAAAAGACAGTGATGTAATGAAGAATTAAGAAGTTGCCATTGACTGGGCACCATGTCTCCCACCTTGGGAGGCCAAGGTGAGTGGACTGCTTGACCTCAGGAATTCATGACCAGCCTGGAAAACATGGCAAAAACCCGTCTCTAAAAAAAAATACAAAACTTAGCTGGATGTGGTGGTGTGCTCCTGTAATCCTAGCTACTCAGAAGGCTGAGGTGGGAGGATTTCTTGAGCCCAAGAGGATGAGGCCGCAGTGAGCTGAGATTGCACCACTGCACACCAGCCTGGCTGACTGATCAAAGCTCTGTCTCAAAATAATAATGAAGAATAAGAAGGAAAGCACTTCAAGCTTCTAAATACCACTCCCAAGTTTGTCACACACAACAGCTTCTCTAACAACTTTATCCAGTCACGTGCTGCCCCACTGAATGTTCTTCATCATCCCTTGGGGGCTGTAGTCTGGTCAAGGCTGATC
Organism: Cebus imitator; assembly: GCF_001604975.1. NCBI lineage: Eukaryota > Metazoa > Chordata > Mammalia > Primates > Cebidae > Cebus > Cebus imitator. The sequence continues at coordinate 762,072 of NW_016107589.1, read as the reverse complement.
CCCACCTAAAGCCCTTCCTGGAAAAAACTCTATTGCCTTTTTCTGCTGTGATCCCGGCTTTGTCCGACAGATGGAACCATTCCTTCCCTCCCTGCTCTTCAAAGGGCTTGACTAGAAAAGCTGCTCAAGAGCAGTGCCGGACCAGACACCAGAGACCAAAGTAGGGCGAGGCTACTACCGGGAAGAACTTACTAAATCTAAACCCGGTGAGAACTGAAAGAGCAGTCAGTTCCCAGCAAGGTTCCTTGACTTAGGCATTATTGACATTTTGGGCTGATTAATTATTATTATTATTTTTTGAGATGAAATCTTGCTCTGTCACCCAGGCTGAAGTGTAATGGTGCGATCTCAGCTCACCGCAACCTCCGCCTCCTGGGTTCGAGCAATTCTCCTGCCTCAGCCTCCCGAGTAGCTGGGATTACAGACACGCACCACCACACCAAGCTAATTTTGTATTTTTAATAGAGACCTGGTTTCACCATGTTGGTCAGGCAGATCTCAAACTCCTGACCTCAGGTGATCTGCCTGCCTCAGCCTCCCAAAGTGCTGGAATTACAGGTGTAAGCCACTACACCCGGCCTGGGCTGGTTAATTCTTTGTTGGAGGTGGCAGGGGGTAGAAAGGAGGTGGGTGCCGTCCATGTGCTCATTTAACTATGATTTATCTAGTTGTTACTATGTGCCAAGCTCTGGGAATAGACTGTTGAAAGAGACAGTCAATTCCTGCACTCAGACATTTTTGTCTAGTGGGAAAGAAAGACAATAAACAATCATACAAAGAATTATGTAACAGCAGTTACAATAAGTGCAGTGATGACAAGCTTAAGAAGCTATGATAGGGGGCCTGTGCTAGGCTATGGGCAAAGACGCCACAAGTCCTCCATCTCTGGATATGTGCCCCTTTGCAATATGACTTTGCATCATGCATTGAGTCTGTATCCCTGCCTTTGAATCTGTGTTAGCCCTGTAACTTGCTTAAACCTATAGAAAGCAGTAAAAGGAATGTTATGTGACTTTTGAGCCTCAGCTTCAAGGGATCTTACAACATTAACTCTTGCCCTCTTGCTGCCCTGAAGCAACCAGGTCAGCCTCTTAGCTGTCCCAGACATTCCAGCTGTCCCAGTGGTTCCCACCATTCTGGCTGAGGCCCCAGATAGATGAGTGAGGCTATGCAGGACCAGCCAGCACCCAGTCAACCTGACAACTGACTGCAGCTGCAGAGGTGGCCCCAGGCAAGACTGAACCCAGCCAAAATTGCAGAAAAATGAGCAAATACATGGTTGGGGTGGTTTATTATGCAGTGATAGACAACCAATAAAAGGCTCTAACCTGATCTAGGGCTAGAGGAGTGGATCAGAGGAGGCTTCCTTGAAGAAATTAGGTTCAGCTGAGACCTAGAGATAGACCTAGAGTCAGCCTGGTAGAGCACAGGGGAAGAGCATTCAGGCAGCAGAGACAGCAGGTTGAGAACTATATGTAGCTGAGGACCTAAGCAGTGAACAGGCAACACCAGATGGTCTGAAGAGAAGAAAGCCCAGCATTATAGATAATGACCAATGAGCAGAGTGCTGTACTTAACCCATCACCCACCTCCATTCCCAAACTGTCTTTTAGTTTTTGGGTTTTATCACATTCTGGATACATCCATGGGCTGTGTTAAGCATGTAAATTTCATCCACTATGTATGTTGAAAAATTAAAAAGTTGAAAATACCTATGGACATTATAACCTGTCTCCTAGAAGCTAGGATAATGTTGAGTCACAGTCTTTTGGGGATGAACGATATGAAGATGACAAGGCAGGCTGAGCACAGAGAAAAAATGTATTTTTAATAGTTGTGATGACCATCAAAGCTATTATGGCCCCATCTTCACTGATCTAAGCTCATACTTAAATGGAAATTTACTTGAAAAGCCCTTTCCTTGCATAATGGAAAGGCAGGCTTGCCCAATTCCATCTCCCCAAGGTAATGGCCCTAGGATATAATGGGAAGCCTCACTGCCAGCTCTGTTCATCGGGGGCTCTCAGCCCGTGTGGCCCAGCTTGGGTAACCCCCCCTTCCCAGTGTCCTTTATCCCTATTACTCAGTAAAGTTCCCCTAAGGATACCTCACCTCTGATGTCACTGCTGAGAACCTTTAGAAAGAGGGATAATCGATGGGGCTGACATCACTGTGTTGCTCAGCCTCTTCGTCTGTCCGGGGAAGACGATCCATTGGGAGCTCCCTAGCAGGGGCAATAGGCTAAGCCTGATCTCAGCAGGCTTCCCATCAAGCAGGCCAGAATGCTCACTTCCCCAGGACAATCACATAACCCTACACCCAGGCCATCCCTCTGTTCCAGAAGCTGAGGAAGGAGGGCAGCCTGGACCCCAAATGAGCTGACTGTCTTAGCGCCATCCTTATTCCATTGGGAACAAGGGTCCTGCTGTTAGCCGCTACCAAAAAGGGATATGTTTACATTTTTTGAAACTTCTCTCTTTTAACTTTATTTATTTATTTATTTGAGATAAGGTCTCACTCACTCTGTCGCCCAGGGTGGAGTGCAGTGGCATGATCTTGGCTCACTGAAACCTCAATCTCCTGAGCTCAAGTAGTCCTTTGGAGTAGCTGGGACTACAGGTGTGTGCCAATAAGCCCAGCTAATTTTTTGAGAAGACAGGATCTCATTATGTTTTCTAGGCTAGTCTTGAACTCCTGGGCTCCAGATAAAGAGCACTCTTAGGTCTGAGCTGCACTTTCTACACTTGTGGACCTGGGGAAGTAAGAAAGCTGTGCTGTTTTCTTAGGGAGGACATACACAGAGCGGCTGCTTTTAAAACTGCTTTTTCAATAATTATGACAGCAGAGAAATCTGACATAGAAAAATTATGACAGTGGAAGAAATCTGAACTGACTCCATCTTGCTTCTAACATCCAAGCTGCCCTTGTTCATTCATGCACATAGGCCAAGGTAACTATAGGAAATATAATTTAACCTTAAAGCAAGGATGATAATAGTGCTTTCCCAAAACTACACTCTCCTTGTTTAGGAGTAAAACCACCTTGTAAAACTAAAAAAGGCCACAAGATTAGGACTATGAGAGCAGCCTAAATTCTTCTAAGATCTGTGCATAGTTAAATGATAACTAGTCATTGTTTACTGCTTAGGAGTCAGAGGTGGTCAGAAGATGTGTAACTTTCCTAATTGCCCCTATAGATAATGATACTATTGTAGAACCTAAGATTGGTCTTTTGAGATGTTTTTCAGACTTTCTCATTCTGGCAACCAACTGACTCCACCTGGACCAGTGACTCATGACTCAACTGGTCCCATCACCCCCATCTAGAGACAGACTCAGTGCACAAGGACTGTTTTACACACTCCTATCATATCATCCCCAACCAATCAGCACTCCCCATTCCCTAGCCTCCTGCCTGCCAAACTACCCCTGAAAAATTCTAGCCTCAGCCAGGCGCAGTGGCTCACACCTGTAATCCTAGCACTTTGGGAGGCCAAGGTAGCTGGATCACTTGAGGTCAGGCATTCGAAACCAGCTTGGCCAACACGGTGAAACCCCATCTCTACTAAAAATACCAAATTTTTTAGTAGAGATGGGTGTGGCAGCGGATACCTGTAATCTCAGCTACTCAGGAAGCTGAGTCACAAGAATTGCTTAAACCTGGGAGGCAGAGGTTTCAATGAGCTAAGATAGCACCACTGCATTCTAGCCTGGGCAACAATAGTGAAACTCCAACTTAAAAAAAAAAAAAAGGAAAAAAAAATTCTAGCCTCCAAGCTTTCAAGGAGGCTGATTTGCATAATAAACTCCCTTCCTACCCACTTGACTAGCCCTGTGACCATTAAACTCTTTCTCTACTGCAATACCTCTGTTTCAGTGAATTGGTTTCATCTATGCAGCAGGTAAAAAGAACTCATTGTGTGATTACACTGTGGCCCCCAGAAGAAGCAGGCTGTTAGAAAGTCTTTGTCAGGGGCCAGGAATTATGCACTGAGCTCATGGAAAGAAATATGCTGAGCGTGGAGATTATTCCATCCAAGTTTTAAAGGGGAAACTAGAGGTTCCTGAGAAAATAAAATAAAACAGAACGGAGGAAGTAATAGTTATTTTGAAGTGGTTCCAATGGGTGCCCACTGCTATAGCAATTGTTAGGCATATGGGCTTTGGCATCCAGTAGACCTGGGTTTGAGTACCGCCCTGGCACCTGCTTCATTGCTTGACCTTTTGCAAGTCATTTAAATTCTCAAATTCCCCATTTCTTCATCTGTAAAATGGAGATAATCACAGTATTTCGTTGCAAAGATCAAATGATATCATGCACATAATATCATTTAGCATTTAGCCTAATACCTAGAACTCAGTCAATGTTAAAAAAAATAGTATTATTAGTAATAAAACTGGGTTAAGAGTAAACCGTCAGAAATGTTCTATATCTTGTCAGGGCATAGCGGCTCACACCTGTAATCCCAAAGCTTTGGGAAGATGAGGTAAAAGTGTCACTTGGCCAGGTGAAGTGGCTCACGCCTATAATCCCAACACTTTGGAAGGCTGAGGCGGGCTGATCACTTGATATCAGGAGTTCAAGACCAGCCTGGCCAACATGATGAAACCAAGTATCTACTAAAAATACAAAAATTAGCCAGGTGTCATGCCACACGCCTGTAGTCCCAGCTACTTGGGAGCTGAGGTAGGAGAATCACTTGAACCTAGGAGGTTGCAGTGAGCCAAGATCATGCCATTGCACTATAGCCTGGGCAACAGAGTGAAACTCTGTCTCAAAAAAAANAAAAAAAAAAAAAAAGAAGTGTCACTTGAAGCCAAGAGTTTGAAACCACCTGGGCAATATAGATAGACCCAGTCTCTACAAAAGATTTTAAAATTAGCTGGGCTTGGTGACACATACCTGTAGTCCCAACTACTCAGGAAGCTGAAGTGGGAGGATTGCTTGATCCCAGGAGTTTGAGGTTGCAGTGAGCTGTGATTGAGCTATTGCCCTCCAGCCTGGGTGACAGAGCAAGACCCTGTCTCTTTAAACAAAAAAAAAAAAAAAAGGAAAATGTTCTATATCTTGATTTGGGTGGTGATTATATGAGTGTGCATATATGTAAAAAAATTAATTGAAGTATACATGTAAGATCACTGTACTTTTCACATCTTATTGTATGTATCTTATACCTTGACCAAAAAACAAAATAAAAAAAGACAAAAGGAAGCCTTTATTTTTTTGAGATGGAGTCTCACTCTGTTGCCAGACTGGAGTGCGGTGGTGTGATCTCGGCTCACTGCAATGTCTGTCTCCCGGGTTCAAGAAATTCTCATGCCTCAGCCTTCCAAGTAGCTGGGATTACAGGTGCACACTGCCACACCCAGCTTTTTGTATTTTTAGCAGAGAAGGGATTTCACCATGTTGGCCAGGATAGTCTCTATCTCCTGACCTTGTGATCCACCTGCCTGTGCCTCCCAAAGTGCTGGGATTATAGGCATGAGCTACCGCACCTGGCCAGTAGCTTTTTTATTGTTTTTTTTGTTTTTTGATTTTGGGTTTTTTTTTTGGAGAAAGAATCTTGCTCTGTGGCCCAGACTGGATTGCTGTGGTGCAATTTTGGCTCACTGCAGCCTCTGCCTCTCTGGTTCAAATGATTCTTGTGCCTCAGCTAAGAGGCACTGTATTTCCACTAGCTGGAAATACAGGTGTATGCCACCACACCCAGCTATTTTTAATAGAGATGGGGTTTCACCATGATGCCCAGGCTGGTCTCGAACTCCTGGCCTCAGGTGATCCATCTGCCTCGGCCTTTCAAGGTACTGGGAGTACAGGCATGAGCCACCACACCCAGCCAAAAGGAAGCTCTTGTAAGCCAGTGTTGGTAAAGTGACGGGTTCAAATTTTTAAGAAAAGTTTGCAGCCTAAAATATAAGGGAAAAAAATGTATAAATAGGGCCAGGTGTGGTGGCTCATGCCTGTAATCCTAGCACTTTGGGAGGCCGAGGGGGGCAGATCACCTGAGGTCAGGAGTTTAACGCTACCCTGACCAATATGGTAAAACCCTGTCTCTACTAAAAATACAAAAATTAGAGGCAGTTTATTAATAAAAACATTATCCTTCCCCTTCCCCTTGGATTCTGTAATGCTTATGGTATTGATCAGTTTTCTTTCCTTTTTTTTTTTTGAGACGGAGTCTCACTCTGTCATCCAGGCTAGAGTGCAGTGGTGCAATCTTGGCTCACAGCAACGTCTGCCTCCAGGCTCAAGCGATTCTCCTGCCTCAGCCTCTCAAGCAGCTAGGACTACAGGCGGGTACCACCGCGCCCAGCTAATTTTTTTTTTGTATTTTTAGTAAAGACGAGGTTTCACCATGTTAGCCAGGCTGGTCTTGAACTCCTGACATCAAGTGATATGTCCATCTCAGTCTCTCAAAGTGCTGGGATTACAGGCATGAGCTACCGCACCCAGGCCCCTCTTTCTCCTTCCTTCCTGCTCTGCCCTCCAAGCTGAGGCTGGTCCCAGCCTGATCCAGATCCTATAAACATATGTCCACAATGGTAACATCATACTGGCCACGACTTCCTGACTTTCCTGAGGGGCCAGTCAACAGCAGATGAGCACCTCATCCAAACTGTCCTAAGAAGAAAAAATCATGAGTTCCTATGTATTATTTATTTATTTATTTATTTATTTATTTTTGAGACAGAGTTTCACTCTTGTTACCCCGGCTGGAGTGCAATGGCGCGATCTCGGCTCACCGCAACCTCCACCTCCTGGGTTCAGGCAATTCTCCTGCCTCAGCCTCCTAAGTAGCTGGGATTACAGGCACGTGCCACCATGCCCAGCTAATTTTTTTTGTATTTTTAGTAGAGACGGGGTTTCACCATGTTGACCAGGATGGTCGCGATCTCTTGACCTCGTGATCCACCCGCCTCGGCCTCCCAAAGTGCTGGGATTACAGGCATGAGCCACCGCGCCCGGCAGTATTATTTATTTTTTAGAGACAGAGGCTCACTTTGTCACCCAGGCTGGAATGCAGAGGCGCAATCATAGCTCACTGCAGCCTCTGACTCCTGGGCTCAAGCAAGCCTCCAGCCTCAGCATCCCAAGTAGCTGGAGTTCCCATTTATTAAGCAACATAGGAATGTGTGTGCATATGCAGGTAAGCGCTAAGGGTTTTACATGCCTGGTTTCTCTAACCCTTACAACAACACTGGGAATTGGGGAAATATTATTTCCTCCTTTTCATACATGAGGACACTGAGGATCTGAGAAGTTAAGAACAACAGGCCAGATGTGGTGGCTCACGCCTGTAATCCAAGCACTTGGGGAGACCAAGGCAAGCAGATCACTTGATGCCAGAAGTTCAAGACCAGCCTGGCCAACATGGTGAAACCTGCTCTCTACTAAAAATACAAAAATTAGCCAGGCGTGCTGACACCTACCTGTAATCCCAGCTACTCAGGAGGCTGAGGCAGGAGAATTGCTTGAACCCTCGAGAGGGAGGTTACGGTGAGCTGAGATTGCGCCACTGCACTCCAGCCTGGGTGACAGAGTGAGACTCCGCCTCAAAAAAAAAAAAGTTAACAGCAATGGCACAAAGCCAGTTGTTTTAGCCAGCACATTTTCATTTAAGTTCACACTTTGTATTACATTTTAATGTTCTAAGCTCATAGATGAAGAAACTGAGGCTCACAGAAATTCAGCAGCTACCCTGAAATTAATCACACGGTTATTCCTTTGCTCCATTAACTCTCTGTTTACTGATCTTCCACATCCCTGTGGACTGCCTTTACGGAGCCTGTCATTTGCTGCCTCAGAAAGGAGCTGACTGGGTAAATATCTGGGCCTCCCTATTTCCTATAGTACCCAGTGTGTGCCTGGCTGTGGGCTTCCATGCTTAGTCAGAGTTTGCTGATTTAAACTAATCCCAATGACTGTCAGAGCCTCTCCTCAGCCCCTGCCTCTGAAGGCCCCTTGGGCCCAAAGAGTGTGATGACCTCAGATTGGGCCAAAGGCAATAACCAGAAGCTGCCAGCATCCAGCCTGGAGTGGCAGCCAGAAGGCCCTAGAGCAAGTCTAATTTAATCCCATAATGGAATGTCACTCAGATAAGGCTTTTATCAGCCCTTCCTGGGCTGTGGAACAAAAGGATCATCCCAGAGTCATGAAGAGATACTTTCTATTGTCCTGGGGCTTTCCAGAGGTCCCAGAAAGCATGACCCCACTGGACAGTCTAGAATAAAGTGAAAGTATCAACGGGCATTTAACCCAGATTTTCAGGACTAAGGCAACAGAAACAGGAGGAGGAGGCTGGGGATTCCACACATGCAGGCAGAGAGGGCATCAAACTCTAATAACACGTAAAATAATAACAATAGGCCGGGCACAGTGGCTCATGCCTGTAATCTCAGCACTTTGGAAGGCTGAAGTGGGCAGATAACCTGAGGTCAGGAGTTCGAGACCAGCTTGGCCAACATAGTGAAACCCTGTCTCTACTAAAAATACAAAAGCTAGCTGGGTATGGTGGTGCATGCCTGTAATCCCAGCTACTTGGGAGGCTGAAGGCAAGCGAATGGCTTGAACCTGAGAGGTGGAGGTTGCAGTGAGCTGAGACCATGCCATTGTACTCTAGCCTGGCCAACAGAGCAAGAATCTGCCTCAAAAGAAAAACATATAGCTGGGTGTGGTGGCTCACACCTGCAATCCCAGCACTTTTGGGAGGCTGAAGCAGTCAGATCACCTGAGGTTGGGGGTTCGAGACCAGCCTGACCAACATGGAGAAACCCTGTCTCTACTAAAAATACAAAAAATTAGCTGGGTGTGGTGGCACATGCCTGTAATCCCAGCTACTCAGGAGGCTGAGGCAGGAGAATTACTTAAACCCAAGAGGCGGAGGTTGCAGTGAGCCGAGATCACGCCATTGCACTCCAGCCTGGGCAACAAGAGCAAAACTCCATCTCAAAAAAAAAAAAAATATATATATATATATATATAATAATAGCAATAATAATGGCTATTATTTATTAGGCATTATGCTAAGCACTTAAATGCATTATCTGACAAAATGCCTGTAGAGCATGTGCCATTTATCAATCTTATTACAGAAGCAGAAATCAGACTCAGATAAGTAAGTTACCTGCCCAAGGTCACACAATCGCTAAAGTGGGAGAGAGGGAATTTATATGTAAACCTGCCTCCTTCTACTGTCCTCCAGCCTCACCATGGTGCTGATTGCTGGTACACAATTGCTATGGCTTACACACTGCTCAACTCCTGAATCTTTGTTTGCCAGGACCTCACATGCTTCCTCTCTTCCTGGAAGAATTCCAGGAAGCTTTATGTAACCACAAGCTGCAGCTACCCCATCACCCCAAAAGGGAGGAAATAAAAGATAAAACAAGGTGATCTGACCAATTAGGAGTAGAGGGGCCATCCACCCCACTCCTCTCAGTTCCCAGGGGCAGCCACACCAAAGGCAAAGTGCAATCTGGCCTTCTGCCAATTGCTTTCTCTTTCTCACTCCTCATCCCCCAGCCCCAACCTCTCCACCCTTCTCATTTTTCTCTAGATCAACTTTTCTTTCCAGGCTCTTACCCCACTGGTCTTGTTCATTCAAAGTACCTACTGTTAGCAGTAGTCTGGGAATTCACCTCCCTTGCCAGACAGGAACATATACAATGCAATATTAATAGTAATAACAGCTAACACTTACTGAGCACTTACTATGTGCCAGTCGCATTTCTTTCATCTAGAGCTGGAAAATGCAGACAGAATGTACAGGAGCTTTTATGTCAATTATAACAAGACTAAGTCCGACAAGAGAAGAAATCTAATATTCCATGACTTTTCTCTGCATTAGGCTCAGTACCCTCTCAGGAGGCAGAAGAGCGTGGTAACAAAGAACATAGACTCTGGACTCAGGCAGGCTAGGATCTCCATTACGAACTAGCTATACATTTACACACAAGCAAATTCTCTGAGTTTCTCCTATGTTTGATTAAAGAAATGATGTGTGTAAAGTGCTTAGCAAAGTCCCTGAACCATAATAACCAATGTATCCCAATTACTATTACATATTAAAATAACACTAATGATGGGGAGGAAGGCAGCAAATCACACTGCCATGTGCGTACTTATGCAACAATCTTGCATGTTCTTCACATGTACCCCAAAACCTAAAATGCAATAAAAACAAAACAAACAAAAAAATAAATAAATAACACTAATGACCAGGTGCTGTGGCTCACGCCCATAATCCCAGCACTTTGGGATGCTGAGGTGGGCGGATCACTTGAGGTGAGGAGTTCAAGACCAGCCTGGCCAACATGGTAAAAACCCATCTCTACTAAAAATACAAAAATGAGCTGGGCATGGTGGCGCATGCCTATGATCCCATCTTCTCAGGAGGCTAGGGTGAAAGAATCACATGAGCCCGGAAAGTGGAGGTTGCAATGAGCCAAGATTGTGCCACTGCACTCAAGCTTGGGAGACACAGCAAGACTCCATCTAAAAAAAATAACATTAAGGTGAAATAGCTAAATAATTCCAAACTTTATTTAAAGCTCTTCAGACATAAGCAGGAATTATTTTTAATTACATGGTTGTAGTTGATTGGACTTAAAGCTGCTGTGCTTGTTGGGACTTACCAGTCAAGGGCTTTCCACATTGTTCTACCTGCTCTTGGAGGCATAGTTGGTGGGAGCTGTTATATTAGAAATGGTTGAACACAAGCACTTTAGGACATGAATATCTGGGCTTGGGTGTGAAAGACCACTGGGGGAGCCAGAAGGGCAGCATTTTTAGATTTGTTTGTTTCACGTATTAGTTTGCAAAGGCTGCCATGACAGTACAACAAACTAGGTGACTACACAGCAGAAATGTATTGTCTCACAGTTCCGGAGGCTAGAAGGCCAAAATCAAGATGGCAGCACGGTTGTTTCCTTCTGAGGGCTGTGAGGGAGTAGCTGTTCCATGCCTCTCCCTTAGCTTCTCACAGTTTGCTGGCAATCCTTGGCTTATAGAAGCACCACCACAACCTCTGTCTTAATCTTCATATAACATTCTACCTGCGTGTGTGTGTGTGTATCTCATTTAACTCCTTTTTAAAAGAAGGATACCAGTTTTACTGAATTAGCAGTCTACCCTACTCCAGTATGAACCTAATCTTAACTAATTACTATTATTATTGGTTTGTGTGTGTGTGTGTGTGTGTGTGTGTGTTGTTTTTTTTTTTTTTCTTTGAGCAATGTTCTGTTGCCCAGGCTGGAGTGCAGTGGTACAATCTCAGCTCACTGCAACTTTTACCTTCCCTGGCTTAAGCCATCCTCCCACCTCAGCCTCCCAAGTAGCTGGGACTACAAGCACATGCCACCATGCCCAGCTAATTTTTCTTTTTACGTTTTGTAGAGACAGGGTTTCACCATGTTGTCCAGACTGCTCTCAATCTCCTGGACTCAAGAGATCCTCCCGCCTCAGCCTCCCAAATGCTGGGATTACAGGCATGAGCCACTGTGCCTGGCCCATCTTAACTAATTACATCGCAATGACTAGTTCCAAACAAGATCACATTCTGAAGTACTGGGTATTAGTACTTCCACATATGAATTTTTTCGGGGGACACAATTCAACCCATAAATTCAGGACTTCTTGACTAAGCTCATAATATTAAACTTTAAAAAATTTTAGAATTCAGGCTAGTCATGGTGGTTCATGCCTATAATCTCAGCACTGTGAGAGGCCAGCGCAGGCAGATCAGTTGAGGTCAGGAGTTCAAGACCAGCCTGGTCAACATGGTGAAACCCCATCTCTACTAAAAAAATACAAAAAAAAAAAAAGGCTGGGAACGATGGCTCATGCCTATAATCCTAGCACTTTGGGAGGCCGAGGTGGGCAGATCATTTGAGGTCAGGAGTTCGAGACCAACCTGGCCAACATGGTGAAATCTCATCTCTACTAAAAAATATATATACAAAAATTAGCCGGGTGTGGTGGCACGTGCCTGTAATCCCAGCTGCTCAGGAGGATGAGGCAGGAGAATCACTTGAACCAGGGAGGCAGAGGTTGCAGTGAGCAGAGATCACAGCAATGCACTCCAGCCTGGGTAACAAGAGCGAAATTCTGTCTCAAAAACAAACAAACAAACAAAACTAGCCAGGCATCATGGCAGGTCCCTGTAATCCCAGCTACTTGGGAGGCTGAAGTGGGAGGATTGCTTGAGTCTGGCAGGGAGATGGAGCCTGCAGTGAGCCAAGATTGCTCCACTGCACTCCAGCCTGAGCAACAGAGCAACACTCAGTCTAAAAAAAAAAAATTTGAATTTGAAGATGTTTCTTCCTGTGGCCATGTTGAGTTTCTATGTCCATGAACCCCTCTACTCCATCCTTCTCAAAAATCAACATTTTACTTTTCAACACCTTCTGGGTTTTTTATTTTTTTATTTTTTTTTTAAGAGATGGGGGTCTTACTCTGCTGCCCAAGCTGGAGTCCACTGGTGTGATTATAGTTCACTGCAACCTTGAACTCCGGGGCCCAGGCATCCTCTCACCTCAGCCTTCCAAGTAGCTGGGACTATAAGCATGTACCACTATGCCTGGCTAATTAAAAAAAAAAATTATAGGCCGGGCGCGGTGGCTCAAGCCTGTAATCCCAGCACTGTGGGAGGCCGAGGCGGGTGGATCACGAGGTCAAGAGATCGAGACCATCCTGGTCAACATGGTGAAACCCCGTCTCTACTAAAACTACAAAAAATTAGCTGGGCATGGTGGCGCGTGCCTGTAATCCCAGTGACTCAGGAGGCTGGGGCAGGAGAATTGCCTGAACCCAGGAGGCGGAGGTTGCGGTGAGCCGAGATCGCGCCATTGCACTCCAGCCTGGGTAACAAGAGCGAAACTAAAAAAAAAAAAAAAAAAAAAAAAAAAAAAAAAAAAAAAAAAAAAAAAAAAAAAAAAAAAAAAAAATTATAGAGATAGGGTCTTGCTCTGTTGGCCAGGCTGGTCTTGATCTCCTGAGCTCAAGCAATCTACCTGCCTTGGCCTCCCAAAGTGCTGGGATTAAAAGCATCATCCATCATACCCAGGCTTTCCAAAGCTTTCAAAATGCTTTTGAGTCCTGTGATAACCATATCACGAGCTCAACATTTATTCAAAAAATTATTTATTAGTAATTTACGGTGGCACTAAGCTTTAAGAAAACCGTAAGTGGCCAAGACACAGTCTCTATCCTCAAGAAGCTAGTCAAGTCAATGCCAGAGCATTCACTATTATTTAAACTTGAGCATTTTAAAAATATTCAGCTTTGGCAGCAAACTGTCACATTTTCCTGATCATAGTAACTAATAAAACATTTACAGAGTACATCCTATGTGTCAGGCACTGGGCAAAGAACTTTACATGCACTATTTTATTTTGTTTTATTATTTTTATTTATTTATTTATATATTTATTTTGAGACAGAGTCTCCCCCTGTCTCTAGGCTGGAGTGCAGTGGTGCAATCCTGGCTCACTGCAACTTCCATTTTCTGGTTTCAAGCAATTTTCCTGCCTCAGCCTCCCAAGTAGCTTGGACAACAGGCATGCACCACCACGCCCTGCTAATTTTTTGTACTTTTAGTAGAGACGGGGTTTCGTCATGTTGGCCAGGATCGTCTCGATCTCTTGACCTTGTGATCCACCTGCCTCGGCCTCCCAAAGTGCTGAGATTACAGGCATAAGCCACTGCGCCTGGCCTACATGCACTATTTTATTTAATACTCAGATCAATCATATGATTTTAAAAATTAACATTTACAATCATAGACTCTCAGAGAGACAGCCTTTGCCCCCTTGTCCCTAGCTTGTTTGTTTGTTTGTTTGTTTTGAGACAGAGTTTCACCCTGTTACCTAGGCTGGAGTGCTGTGGTGCAATCTTGGCTCACTGCAACCTCTGCCTTCCGGGTTCAAGCGATTCTTCTGCCTTAGCCTCCTGAGATTACAGGTGCGCACCATCATGCCTGGCTAATTTTTTTGCCTGTTTTAGTAGAGACAGGGTTTCACCATGCAGGCCAGGCTGGTCTCGAACTCCGGACCTCAAGTAATCTGCCTGCCTCAGCCTCCCAAAATGCTGAGATTATAGGCATGAGCCACTGCACGAAGCCAGTTGGTTTTTATTTTTTATTTTATTTTACTTTATTTTTTGAGACAGTTTCACTCTGTTGCCGAGGCTGGTGTGCAGTTGCATGATCATGGCTCACTGCAGTCTCATCCTCCCCAGGCTCTGGTGATCCTTCCACTTCACTGTCCTGAGCAGCTGGGACTGCAAGGGTTTCACCATGTTGTCCAGAGTGGTCTCGAAGTCCTGGGCTCAAGCGATCTACCCACCTTGGCCTCCCAAAGTGCTGGGATTAGAGGTATGAGCCTTGGTTTGGACAACTGCTCTTGGCCATTTGTTTTTAAATTTAGAATAATCTCAGCATAAATCTTCCAACCCCATCTATCCCTAGGACTTGGCATCATTTTGGAAATTTGAGACGGATTGCAATGGTGCAATCTCGGCTCACTGCAACCTCTGCCTCCTGGGTTTAAACAAGTGTCCTGCCTCAGCCTCCCAAGTAGCTGGGACTACAGGCACCCACCGCCATGCCTGGCTAGTTTTTGTATTTTTAGTAGAGACAGGGTTTCATCATGTTGGCCAGGCTGGTTTTGAACTCCTGACCTCAGGTGATCTGCCCACCTTAGCCTCCCAAAGTTCTAGGATTACAGGCATGAGCCACCATGCCCAGCTAAGTTTTGTATTTTTAGTAGAGACAGGGTTTCACCACGTTGGCCAGGTTGGCCTTGAACCCTGACCTCAAGTGATCCACCTGCCTTGGTCTCCCAAAGTGCTGGGATTACAGGCGTGAACTACCACTCCCGGCCAACAGTTTTGTTTTTTTTGAGACAGAGTCTTACCCTCCTTTTCTTGGCAGGAACCGGACTTGTGGTCCCGCTCCCAGTAATGTACGGAGGAAGAGGGAAAGGGCTCTGGGCCCCTTGGTGTCATGTCTTCGGTGCCGGTGACTTCCCATCCGCTGGTTCTATCCTCAAGCGCCGAGACACCGGGCATTAAAAAAAAAAAAAAAAAAGAGAGAGAGAGAGAGACAGAGTCTTGCTCTGTCGCCAGGCTGGAGTGCAGTGGCGCAATCTCGGCTCACTGCAACCTCCACCTCCTGGGTTCAAGTGATTCTTCCGCCTCAGTCGCCCGAGTAGCTGGGACCACAGGCACGTGCCACCACGCCCAGCTAATTTTTGTATTTTTAGTAGAGACAGGGTTTCACCATGTTGGCCACGATGGTCTCAATCTCTTGACCTCGTGATCCGCCAACCTCCACCTCCCAAAGTGCTGGGATTACAGGCGTGAGCCACCACGCGTGGCCAATAATTTTAATAATGACTACTATTTCTTAAACTCTCACTCTAGTGTCTAATTTAATTTTCTCAACAACTCTTCCAAGTAGGTACTATTATTCCTGCCTTATAGATGACAAATCTGAGGCTCAGAAAGATGAGGTAACAAGTAGTCAAGTCAGCAGTGAGCTGGGATTGGAACCTGGGTCTGTTTGCTCCAAATCCTGTGCTATTAAGCTCTAGGGGTAGGAGGCTTATACCACTGTGGTAAACAGCTGCCAAACTATTTTAAAACCATAACATCAATATATTTGTACGGTCTATAAACTTTTATAAATTGCATTGATGTCAATGACTCATATGAGCTCACAGCAAATTGCAGCAGTCAGTGTAGGCTCAAATGAAGAAGCTTATCCCAGGGAACAGGTGAGACTTCCAGCCCCAGGCTCTAGGCTGTGGTAACTAAAGACCTAATCTGTTATGTGCAGTTGTTCATTCATCAAGGACAGTTTCCTTTTTCATTTTCTTTTTTTTTTTTTTTTGAGACGGAGTTTCGCTCTTGTTACCCAGGCTGGAGTGCAATGGCGCTATCTTGGCTCACCGCAACCTCCGCCTCCTAGGTTCGGGCAATTCTCCTGCCTCAGCCTCCTGTGTAGCTGGGATTACAGGCACGCGCCACCATGCCCAGCTAATGTTTTTGTATTTTTAGTAGAGACGGGGTTTCACCATGTTGACCAGGATGGTCTCGATCTCTTGACCTCGTGATCCACCCGCCTCGGCCTCCCAAAGTGCTGGGATTACAGGCGTGAGCCGCCGCGCCTGGCAGTTTCTTTTTTCTTTCTTTTTTTTTTTTGAGATGGAATTTCACTCTTGTTGCCCAGGCTGGAGTGCAATGGCACGATCTCTCTTAGCAAGGACAGTTTCTTGACCTCCACAGATTCTCTAGTCTTTGGGTTCTCCCAAGTCATTGGGGATTGTGTGAGTTGAGCTCCTATCCCCAACTCCTACACCTTTGCACCATCTCCCAGCAAACATTGGCCTCTGTAACCCCTTTTCAGGTAATAGGATATGGTACCCCCCCCAAGTTCAGAAAGGAAAGCACAACAAGGATTTCTGGTTCAAGGAGAAAACTACCTCCTTTACACTTGGCTTATTTTCCATTAAGATGGAAAGTTGCAAATCAGTCAGGAGAAAATTGCCCTCAGGACTGTTAAGCAGACATCTTTGCTCAAATCAGGTCCTGAATGCATGTGTCAAAAGCACCTCACACTCTCGTTCATTGCCAGCCAAGTCTCTGGGGGCACTCCAATTGATTTGGGAGCATTGAGTCAGATCTAACATTCATTGCACACATCTTCTGTGTATTGTAGCTGCCAGGCTGGCCATCTGATTACTTCACATTCACTGGTCCAGTGGGCAAGGTGAATCTACAGTGCAATAAGGAGAATACTCAGAAATGAAAGGCAGAGCTGCCATCCTCCACACTCCAGGATTCCTGAGCTGAAAAGACTGAAGGCACTAAAACTTCCCCAGGTTTTAAAGGAATCGGGGAAGGAACTGTCAGTGAACTGTCTGTCACGCGGGTGTTTGGCATAGATTAGCTTATTTTGTCTTCACAGTATCCCTACCAGGTAGATGCTATGATTACCTTCATTTACAGGTATAAACAATATTTTAGCTATGGAAAGTAGAATTTTAAAACATAATAAATTATAAATAGGTTTTATGGGTGAGCCATTATCTTTAAAATGAATTTCTCCTACAGAAGCTACCTAGAAAGAGCTTTCTGGGCAGTGTGGTTCAGTGGCTATCATTTTTTAACTGCTTTGCCCTACTGTCATCTGCAGTAAACTTTAAGCATTAAAAATTTTAAGCATGTAAATTTTGTGGTCAGACAGATTTGGATACAAATAATGGCTCTTCTGGTAATCAGGAAAATGAACTCACTGAGTATTTCAAACAGTGAGAAGTTAATACTGTGGCTATAAGTAATGGAAGAAGTGAGAAGACAAACAGGGGAAACTGGGGCAACCCAGAGATTAGCAAGAGCAGGAAACCACTACCATCCCTAGCGTGGGGGCCAGATGGAGACAGAGCCAGAAACTGACAAGGTTGTGGGCATCCTAGCTTCTTCTGTCCTCCCACCCTCAATCTTGTGCCTGTGGCTTCCATTGTCCAAACCCAGCCAAAGCCAGCTGACAACAGAGTCTGGGAGAAGCAGCCTGCCTGGGGATGGGATGGGGATGGAGTGTAGGGGTAGCCCACCTGTGACACAGAGTATTAGAAGAACAATGGATCTGAGGGCAAACAGACAAATGATGAGCCCAGCTCTTGCTAGTTTCAAGTTCCTCCTTTATAACATGATTTCTTTTTTCTTTCTTTCTTTTTTCTTTTTTTTTTTTCTTTGAGACAAAGAAGAAAAATTGCCCAGGCTGGAGAGCAATGGCACAATCTTGGCTCACTATAACCTCCGCTTCAGGTTCAAGTGATTCTTCCACCTCAGCCTCCCAAGTAGCTAGGATTACAGGCATGCGCTACCACACCCAGCTAATTTTTGTATTTTTTTTTCTTTATTGATTGTCAATCATCCTTCAAAATATTTTTTGTATTTTTAGAAGAGACGGGGTTTCGTCATGTTGGCCAGGCTGGTCTCGAACTCTTGACCTCAGGTCATCCGCCCGTCTCAGCCTCCCAAAGTGCTGGGATTACAGGTGTGAGCCACCGCACCCGGCTTATAACATGATTTCTATCTCACAGGGTTGTTGTGAGAATTAAATGAGCAAATGTAAGTAAAATGTTAGCACAGTCCCTGGCACTTAGTATGGAGGCAGCTACAAACTAAATTTCTCCCAGGTGGGAAAACCAAGGTTCAGACAGATTAATTTACTCAAGGAAAAAGCCTGGGGAGCTGGGAGATCAGTATGATCTTGGGTAAATCATTTCTTTGAGCTTTAGTTTCCTTACCCTACCAACTCCCTGGGCTGCTAAGGGGATGCATTCCTTGGGCGGATATGTACTGAGCACTTGCATCTTCCAGGCACTTTGGGTGCAGCTATACAAGGCAGACCCATTAAGTCCCGCTCTCCTGGAGTTTATAATCTGGTCGGGAGAAAGATAGCGTACAGAACAACCTCCTCCTCCTCCTCCTCCTCCTCCTCCTCCTCCTCCTTTCTTCCTCTTTCTTCTTCCTCCTTCTTCTTCTTCTTCTCTTCCTCTTCTTCTTCTTTCTTCTTCTTCCTTCCTCTTCCTCTTCTTCATTTATTTATTTTTGCATTTAGTTTGGGACAAAACCTTCTATAGATCACTATATAGTCCCACTGTGATAAATGTCACGAAGTGCTGTGAGGGTGGGTGACATGATGGTCTGGCCTGGTCTAGGGAGGTCAGGGCGGCTTCCCTGTGACTCCCCTGGACCTGCGGCCTGAGCTAGCTGAGCGTGTTGAGGAGCCCGGGCTGAGTGCGCCGGGAACAGCACCAGGGGCTCTTTGGAATGTTTAAACATTAACCCAGCCATCACCATCGCGCCCCTGGCCTCCCCTGGGCCAGGTTGCGACACTCGCCTGCCTCCGAGGGCCTCCAGCAGTGAAGACGGGACCGCGCCCTGCCAGGACTCCGGGGCTACCCAGGCAGGGGCGCCCGTCCGGCCCGGCCTCCCACCTCCGGCCCAGCTCTGACGTTCCGCCCGCCCCGAGCCCTGAGCGACTGCTGATGGTCTGCTAATGCGTACGGAATTTTCGTGGAGTTCGACCCTCCGCCCGCGGCCCGCGCGGAGAGCTCGCGGTGGCGCTGGCCGAGCCTCTTAATTCTCTTTGTATCGATCCCGCCGTTAATGACATAACCTTCTCCCCTAATTAACTGACAACTGCATTAGGCGGCGCGCCTCGTCCGCAAGCAGCCGCAGTTTCCCCCACGCGGTTCCACACGCGCCGGTGCGGGGCTGGGGCGCAGCCCGGATTCAACCCAGGGTTCCGCTGCCGTGGTGGAGACGAGGGGATAGTGTTTCAGGATTGGGATGTCCCTGCCATCCACATCAGCTCAGTAAACGTCTGCCGTTGTTTATATTGCTGTTGTTTATCTCTTTGCCACTTAACATCTCTCGCTAATTCAAACACAGGGGTCCCAAATTTTGTGTAATTTAAAGGATCATTTATCTCACA
Organism: Cebus imitator; assembly: GCF_001604975.1. Classification (NCBI taxonomy): domain Eukaryota; kingdom Metazoa; phylum Chordata; class Mammalia; order Primates; family Cebidae; genus Cebus; species Cebus imitator. Next base: position 742,568 of record NW_016107589.1, on the reverse strand, counting down.
CACACACACACATACACACATACACGCTATATGCTGGAACCAGGGCAGGGCTTAATCTCAATTTCATTTGTAAAATACAAACACTTGGCTGGTCGGTGGCTCACGCCTGTAATCCCAACACTTTGGGAGGCCGAGGCTGGCGGATCACCAGAGGCCAGGAATTTGAGACCAGCCCGGCCAAAATGGCAAAACTCCATCTCTACTAAAAATACAAAAATTAACTGAGCCTGGTGGCACGTGCCTGTAATCCCAGCTACTTGGGAGGGGGAGGCACTAGAATCACTTGAACCTGGGAAGCTGAGTTGCAGTAAGCTGAGATACCGCCATGGTACTCCAGCTTGGGCAACTGAGTGAGACTCTGTCTCAATAAATAAATAAATAAAATAGATGAAATAGCAATTCAAGCGCCCTGCCACTATTCATTGAGTTGGCATTTGAAGGTGAAGAAACTGAGGCTCAGAGAGGTTCATGGAATTATTCCCACATGGTACTAAGACTTTAGGACTGGAAACTCTCTCTACATGCTTCACCCACCACTTCTTCGTTTTCCCTTTACTTGCTGGCAGTTACCTTCCCTCCCAAGTTGCTGAGCTGGTGCACTGTCATTTCCTTCCGGAGAAATCCAGATTTGACAAGTCCCAAACACCCAGCACTGAAGGAAATATTAGATCCATATACCCGCCAGCCAGCCATTTCCTCTTCCTCTCTGACAAACCTATGAGGCACCACTTTTTAGCAAAAAGGCCCATCAGTTTTTGACTGAAGCTCAGCAAGATTAAGCAACTTGCCTGAATTCACCCAGCTGATGGTTTTGCTGAGACTCGAACCCAGATTGAGTTGGATTTACTTTCCATTGTGTCCTTTAGACCACAATCTGCTTTCTTTGACCAGCTAGGGGGCTGCAGTCCCTAAGACAGTCTCGACATGTAATTCCTGAGGAATTGAGTGTATGGTATTTGGTTTGGGAGTTATTTCTGGGCTCCTTCACCACAGATCTCCCTCTCTTCCCCTATAATGGGGAGCCAGCCGGAGTCAGAAGGTCTCTTTTAGAAGACACAAGGAGGCTTTGTGATGGTGGCTGTTAAAAGGGCACAGGCAAAATCTCCCTGGGGCAAAGTTGGGAAATGAGGCAAGTCTCCTAAGTGCCAGGCTCACCCTGTTATTGGGGGTGGTGGTGAGATCACCTCCTCTCTGACCTCCTACTATCTGATATGCTTATCCTTTGGGCCTCCCTCCCACCCCTCCTGAGAAACATATTGCCCATCTCTGCCTATTGAGAGCTTCTCTTCATCCTTTGATGCCCTACTCAAATATCTCCTCCTCCATGAAGCCTAAGTGATCCCCCCATGCTGAATTACTTGGCCCCTTCTCAGGAGTCTCAGAGCCACCGGATCACATATGCACTTCACTGTAGGCACAGAACCTGCTTCAAATCCACTTGCCAATGATTAGCTTCATGAGCTTGGTCAAGATTTAACCTCTAAACATCTGTTTCTCCAACTAAAATGGAAACAATAGTGCCTGCCTTCACAGGGCTATGAAGAAGTTTAATTTGGATTATGTGAGTAAAGAAAAAATGTTGTCTCTATATATTCATGGCCTTAATTTCTCCTCTGGGGGAGCTTGGAGGGGAAGAAAGGGTTGTGATGAGGGCTTGCTTTGTGTATACAATACAGAGAGACAGATGGAAAAATTATTTATTTATTTATTTAGAAACAGAGCTGCTGTGTCGCCCAGGCTGAGGTACAGCTGCTCCATCATGGCTCACTGCAGTCTCAAGCACTTAAGCTCAGGCACTCCTCACACCTAGCCTCCTAATCAGTTAGGACTGCTTACCACCATGCCTGGCTAATTTTTAAATTTTTTTGTAGAGACGGGGTCTTACTATGTTGCCTGGGCTGGTGTCAAACTCCTGGCCTCAGGCAATCCTTAGGCCTCGGGAAAACAGAATTTTAAGTTTTGCTGCGTATATTTTTCAAAAGATTGTGCAATCATTATTCAATATTTTTTTCAAATATTATGGATGCCAGATTGATACCATGTGGAGACAAGACCATGAAGAGGCTCAGCTTTTAATTTTTTGCGATGGCATCTCACTCTGTCACCTACACTAGAGTCTAGTAGCACGATCAGGGCACACTGCAGCCTCCACCTCCCCGACTCAAGCAATGCTCCCACCTCAACCTCTCAAGCAGCTAGGTATCTGAGACCACAGGCACAAGCACCATGTGCAGTTAATTTTTATATTTTTTGTAGAGACAAGGTCTCACTATGTTGCCCAGGCTGGAAGGCTCATCTTTTAAAAGGATAAGCATGGGCCTGGCATGGTGGCTCATGCCTGTAATCCCAGCACTTTGGGAGGCCAAGGTGGGCAGATCACGAGGTCAAGAGATCGAGACCATCCTGGCCAACATGGTGAAACGCCGTCTCTACTAAAAAAAAAAAAAAAATACAAAAATTAGCTGGGCATGGTGGCACATGCCTGTAGTCCCAGCTACTTGGGAGACTAAGGCAGGAGAATTGCTTGAACCCGGGAGGCGGAGGTTGCAGTGAGCCGAGATCGTGCCACTGCACTCCAGCCTGGCACCTGGCGACAGAGTGAGACTCTGTTTCAAAAAAAAAAAAAGGATATGCATGTAAAGCTCTTAGCACAATGTTTCATAGCTACCAAGTACTCAAATAATGATGTCTCTATTATTTGTTTATCCATCTCTACCATAAAACTTGTCTTCATCTCTGTGCCAACCTACCTTCTGCCCTACTCAGCCAACAGTACGTGCTCAGTAGGAAGAAACCAAAAGCCAACCAAAGTCCGGGAGGGCCAGGCCCTTGAAACAAACGCCCTAACACTTCAGCTGACGATAGCCACTGGGAGCAGGGTCAGCACCAGGGAGGGGCTATTTGCAAGCATTCTTCTGTGGGGGATGGGCTCTCGCATCCTGCTTGTCACTGTTCCCAGCCCAAACACAGGCTCACTTCATCCTCTCACCCACACATACTGACCTCTGCCCTAGGATGTCACTAAAGGGTGAAGGGGCCATGACTGGCCAGGGATACCAAACATGCCAACCCAGAATTCTGCACACAGTTCCCTGGAACTTCTGCCTATTCCACAGGGCCTGGCTTGCACACCAGCAGCCCTGTAGTTGGGTGTGTCCTTAAAGGTTAACCCTCCTCCAGGACAGCAGGGTGGGGAGGTGAGTGACAGGAAGACTTGGGAGTACCCCCTGCCACTCACAGAACTCCAGTCACAGCCGACTACCTACTCTCCCGGCAACACTGCCCTTTCCAGTCCCTGCATTTGCTCATTCTGATCTCTGAGGTGCCCTCCCCGCATTTCTGCCTAATAAACTCTACTCATTCTTCAAGGCCTAATCCAAATAACTTCTCTTCCAAGAAGCCATTCCTGCAGTCTGAAAGGGCTCCCTCTGACCCCACAGCCCTTATCCTGGCCTCTGTTTTTATTTAGGATATGTGGTCTCACCAAACACTGGACAAATGCAACATGGATCAGAGATTGTGTGGGGGAGTCAGGGAGATTGAGGTTTCATTCCTGGACCAGATACCTCACTAAGCCTCGTTGTAAAACTGGGAAAATAAAATAGGATAGTTATGAAAATTAAATGAGAGAATGCTAAGTAAGCCATTAGCATGGTGCTGTGTACACATTAAGCTCTCATGTTAGCTATTATTATTATTGTCTCTGTCTCTCTTCCACCTCCACACCTGCCCACAGCATCTCAGATAAGGCCTTGACTAGCTCAATATCTGAAGGTGGGATTTTATTGGATCAAGTCTCTCGGGTTCTAGATATGAGAAGGCTTCCTCCACAAAAAAGTGGAGATGCTAAAAAGAGGCTGAAATTTCTAAGAACAAGAGATCTCAGCTGGGTGTGGTGGCTTACACCTGTAATCCCAGCACTTTGGGAGGCTGAGGCAGGTGGATTTGCATAAGCCCAGGAGTTCAAGACCAGCCTGGGCAACATGGCAAAACCTCATCTCTACTAAAAATACAACAATTAGCCAGGCATGGTGGCGCACGCCTGTAATCCCAGCTACTTGGGAGGCTAAAGCATGAGAATCACTTGAACTCAGGAGACAGAGGTTACAGTAAGCTAAGATTGTGCCACTGCACTCCAGCCTGGGCCACAGAGAGAGACTCAGTTTCAAAAGGAACAAGAGATCCCAAGAGAGAAATGCACCTATGACTGACTGTCAGTCAGATGGGCTCTAAAGGGGAAGTTGGAGGGTTATCTGCCAAAGAAATGGTAATGAGTTTGTTGAGGAAGGAAAAAAACTTTTCTTCTGCCTTCTTATTTTCCGTACCTGGAGGCCTGTGAATCAAACTTACAAAAGACAGATTCACAGGAAAAAAGGGAATACACTTTTTATTAATTATTTATATGCATGGGAATTCAGAGAAAAGAAGTTAAATTCAAAGAAGCAGTTAGACTTAGGGGCTTATACGCCCTTTTAGCTAAAGAAAGATGATTTGGGCTCCAAGGGACAGTGAAGTGTCGGGAAGTGACTAGGAAATATATGGGGGAACAAATGGAAGATAAGTGGTATTTTAGTAAGGTCTGTTTATTCAAACTCATCTTGGTGTCAATTTCCCTGTTATTTATTTATTGTATTTTTTTTCTGTGATGGAGCCTTGCCCTGTCACCCAGGCTGGAGTGCAGTGACGTGATCTCGGCTCACTGCGACCTCTGTCTCCCAGGTTCAAGCGATTCTCCTGCCTCAGCCTCCTGAGTAGTTGGGACTACAGGCATGAGCCACCATACCCGGGCAATTTTTGTATTTTTAGTAGAGACGGGTTTTCACCATGTTGGCCAGGCAGGTCTCAAACTCCTGACCTCAAGTGATCCCACCTTGGCCTCCCAAAGTGCTGGGATTACAGGCGTGAGCCACCACGTCTGGCTGAATTCCCATTGCTGGTGATAAGAGTCACTTTTCTTACTCTGGTATAGGGAGAATGCCTTTTTCAAAGGAAAATGTATGCCCTGCTTTCGGGCAGATAAGAGGAGAGAGATCTCTTCCTGCTCCTGTTGAATCTCAATTGCTTTCAGCTCAAAATATTTCCTATGCCAAAATGACATATTTTGCGGTAGCATATTCTGATCCTCTTGACTTGCCTTACTCTTTGACTGCCAGGACCAGAAATCTAGCAGGCCCCGCAGTATCAAGGTCTTTTCTGTAGCCATAAAGAACCTCCACTCAGCTCTAGCTCCCAGGGTGGTTCTCAGACCCAGAGAAGTCATGGCACGTCACCCAGGTTCGGTTCCTACATTCTACCCCTCAGGGTATCCAAGAAGGAAACACAGAGAAGACACTCGCAGGCCTGGGAGGAAGCCACTGAAGCAGCAAAGCCAGAGCTCTGGTGATTGTTAAGATCCACTTCAATTCCCTAACAAGAGTCCATGTTTCGGGGCATGCTGTGGAGCGGCACTGCCTCCTCTGAGAGCTGCCCTCCACTGATAAGTCTGGGATCGGGATCCTGTAATTACTTCAGTAATAAGTGTCGCTAGGCTTTCTTTACCCAGCTAATAGGCCTGGGATGAGACCTTGGCCCAGAAAAGCCAATCTAGAACCTGAGCCCAGATAATCTGATTTCCTCTCTCTGTGAATTTGGAATTGGCATGGAGATGAGAGCTCAGGTAGCTGCAGCCACTGGACCTAGCCATGCAGAGGAAGTAGGTCTACAGAGAGAAGGTAGCAGATGGTTCAAGATGTCTAGGGCTTCACGAGATGGTTCCCAACTCACCATTTCCAGTTTCCTCAAAGCCTGGCTGAACTTCTTAGAATTGGGTTGCATGATACTCCCCTTTTACTAAGTAATTTCAATGGTGCTGTTCCTGGCAGTCAAAAGGCCATTGACTAAGATGCCAACTTTCTCTGCCTTCATGACTTGTACAAGGTCCCTCAGGGCTTATGCAATAGACCCAGAGCTCTATAGCTTCTAGCCCAGAGTTCAGACCTTGAATAGCAAGTCTCCCAGGGGCAGCCTTACCCAAAATTGAGCCCACAATTGGAGAGGAAATTAGCCCCATCACCTGACCACTGTTCCAGGGCAGAGAACAGAATACATGGTACCTATAGGTTCCCTCTCAGATGTAATGATAGCTGCTACTTATTGGTGTCCATCCTGTATCAGGCACTGTGCTGAGTGTCATGATAATTTCCAGTTTTCAGAACAACCTGGCTGGGCAAGGTGGCTCATGCCTGTAATCCCAGCACTTTGGGAGGCTGAGGTGGGTGAATCACCTGAGGTCAGGAGTTCGAGACCAGCCTGGCCAACATGGTGAAACCCTGTCTCTACTAAAAATACAAAAAAAAAAATCAACCAGACATTGTGGCATATTCCTGTAATCCCAGTTTTTTGGGAGGCTGAGGCAGGAGAATCACTTGAACCTGTGAGGTGATGTTGCAGTGAGCTGAGATCATGCCACTGCACTCCAACCTGGGCGACAAAGTGAGACTCTGTCTCCCCCCAAAAAAAAGAAGGCCAGGTGCAGTGGCTTAGGCCTGTAATCCCAGCACTTTAGGAGGCCAAGGCAGGTGGATCATGAGGTCAGGAGTTCAAGACCAGCCTGGCCAATATGGTAAAACTCATCCCTACTAAAAATACAAAAATTACCTGAGCATGGTGGTGCATACCTGAAGTCCCAGCTGCTTACGAGGCTGAGG
>NW_016107589.1:721465-734096 GCF_001604975.1 Cebus imitator | reverse complement strand
AAAAAAAAAAAAAAAAAAAAAAAAAGTTTGTTGAATGAATGAATGAATGAATGAATGGGTGAATTGGGAGATAGTTGATTAGGAGATAGTCTGCTGCATCCCAATCATGGAGAAACCTGTAATTTAGCCCTCTCCATTTACCACTACTGCCAGAAGCCCTAACCACCTTGTTGACCAGAAGCTAGTCTAATGACATTAACCATCCCAGACAGCCATGACACCATTAAAAGCTTCAGTCCAGCCACTGCACACCAATTCAGGACCTTGGCTCTGGGCCCTGGGCTGGGAGAGTTGTCTGGTTGTTTACCAGAAATTTGGACCTTCTTCAGAGAAAAGCATACATGACCTATTAGTCTAATTCAAGTACTTAGCAAGAAATGACTGTACCATTCATACCCCTAGCCCCAGGTTAATGGAGCCAGGGCAAATAGAGAGGCCTTGACTGCTCAGAGATCTTCCTGGGAGGGGAAGAAGGAAGAAGGAAGGCCAACTCAGTGTCCCACTGGAGTTTTCAGGGAGGCAGCCTGGCTCAGCATTTCCTGGGGCTGGGTAGGCCACAGGCATACAAGAATGTATAGAGAGAGACTGATTCCATCCACCACTCTGGCAGCTTTGTGTACATCCTACACACGGTCACCTCCCTCACTGCCTTAAACTTGGCTCAGAAAAGAATGGGAAGACAATCAAATATCTATCAACACAGAACTGATTAAATAAACTGTGCATGTATGAATATGCTTTCAAATAAATTCATGTCATGTAGCTGATAAATAGAATGCTACAGCTCAACTCTACTCATGGGTGCTGAATGATGTCTGTGACTTGCACTTTGCTTTCCAGTGTGTGACCCCGCTTATGAACATTACACATACCCATAGATTCTCAAGGTCACAGATATGCAGGGAATGGTCAGGACATTTGAGAATGGGATTTTAAAGATTTTGCTTTTTTCTTTAGAATTGTCTGTAATGTCCAAATTCTCTAAAAAAAAAAAAAAAAAAGAAAAACACCGGTCGGGCGCGGTGGCTCAAGCCTGTAATCCCAGCACTTTGGGAGGCCGAGGCGGGTGGATCACGAGGTCAAGAGATGGAGACCATCCTGGTCAATATGGTGAAACCCCGTCTCTACTAAAACTACAAAAAATTAGCTGGGCATGGTGGCGCATGCTTGTAGTCCCAGCTACTCAGGAGGCTGAGGCAGGAGAATTGCTTGAACCCAGGAGGCGGAGGTTGCGGTGAGCCGAGATCGTGCCATTGCACTCCAGCCTGGGTAACAAGAGCGAAACTCCGACTCAAAAAAAAAAAAAAAAAACACATACTGTGTGCTAGCCACAATGCTTTTACATGGATTCATGGATTATCTCACTTCTCACAAAGTGGGTGCCATGGTTTTTCATGTTACAGATATGGATAGTGAGGCCCAGTGAGGTTAAGCCCAAGGTTACATACATAATAGCTTGTGACTAACAACTAACAAACTCAAACGTTGCTGGAGGATTAAATGAATTAATGCATGTATTTGCACACAGTTAGTGCACAGTAGTACTTGGCACACAGTAGGGACTCCATAAATGAGGATTATCATAATTAGGGCTGGGTGCAGCAGCTCATACCTGCAATCCCAGCACTTTGGGGAGGCCGAGGTGGGTGAATCACCCTGAGGTCAGGAGTTTGAGACCAGCCTGGCCAACATGATGAAACCCTGTCTCCACTAAAAACAAAAAATTAGCCTGCTGTGGTGGCATGAGCCTGTAATCCCAGCTACTTGGGAGGCTGAGGCAGGAGAATTGCTTGAACCTAGGAGACAGAGGCTGAAGTGAGCCAAGATGATGCCACTATACTCCAGCCTGGGTGACAGAGTGAGATTCTGTCTCAAAAAAAAAAAAGGATTATCATAATTATTATATATCACTTGTCACACTGCACTGCTCTTATGGACTGTTGTCTGCTTCCCTGCTCTGGTGTTAAAGGTTTGAAAATAGGATCTGAGGGTCATTTTACTTCGGAATCTCTTGCATACAAAATAGTGTCTTCAGAGTCAGCACTCATCAGATGCTTATTGAGTGAGTGAATAAATTAATAGACAAATGTCCAGAGCTCTATAAATAGATTCTTCCAACTATTACACTTTGCATGGGTGAGTGTGTCCTTATCCCAAAAGGATCACAAATTCCCTGAGGTCAAGAACAATCTTGGGCCAGGTGCAGTGGCTCACGCCTGTAATCCTAACACTTTGGGAGGCCAAGGTGGTCAGATCACGAGGTCAAGAGTTCGAGACCAGCCTGACCAACATGGTGAAACCCCATCTCTACTAAAAATTAAAAAATCAGGCCAGGCGCGGTGGCTCATGCCTGTAATCCCAGCACTTTGGGAGGCCCAGGTGGCCGGATCACGAGTTCAGGAGTTCAAGACCAGCCTCACCAACATGGCGAAACTTTGTCTCTATTTTTTTTTTTAATTAAAAAAAAAAATACTTCTGCTAAGGTAGATTGGAGCAAAAAGAAAAAAAATACAAAAGATAGCTGAACGTGGTGGCGCATGCCTGTAATCCCAGCCACTTGGGAGGCTGGGGCAGGAGAATCGCTTGAACCCAGGAGGCAGAGGTTGTAGTGAGCCGAGATCGCACCACTGCACTCCAGCCTGGGCGACAAAGCAAGACTCCATCTGAAAGAAAAAAAAAAGAACAACCTCTGCACCAGGTGTGGTAGTTTATGCCTGTAATCCCAGCACTTTGGGAGGCTGAGGCGGGCAGATTACCTGAAGTCAGGAGTTCAAGACCAGCCTGGCCAACATGGTGAAACTGAAACCCTGTCTTCACTAAAAAATGCAAAAATTAGCCAGGCGTGGTGGTAGGCACCTGTAACCCCATCTCTACTAAAAATATACAAATTAGCCAGGTTTGGTGGTATATGCCTGTAATCCCAGCTACTCAGGAGGCTGAGGCAGGAGAATTGCTTGAACCCAGGAGGCAGAGGTTGCAGTGAGCCAAGACTGCACCACTGAACTCCAGACTGGGCAACAGATCGAGACTCCATCTCAAAAAAAAAAAAAAAAAGAACCAATCTCTCTTTTCCTCTGGCCCCCATTATGATCTAGAGCAGCCCAATAACCCAAGCCCGTGTTCAGTAAATGGTGTGGTTGACTAAAGGTCACCATCTCAGCTGCTGTGGCAGATCCCAGGCAATATCTGACAAACGGCCGGAGCTGGGACAAATCCTAGGTCCACGGTCTCACATAAGCTACTTTTTCTTCCAACTCCATTTCAAGAACACAGAGAGGCTAAGAGACATGCCTGAAGTCATATAGCTGTTGGTGGTAGCGTTGCTGTATCTCCTCATCACCTGGCCTGTGCTTTTTGTCTGTAACACTGTAGTTCTATAGAAATTCAAAATTTGAGAAAATGGAAAAAGAGCAAAGTCTGAAGTCAAAGGTTTAATCATGATCCAAGAGGCCAGAGGGACTTTAGGACAATAATAGGAATAAAGCAAGGCCCATAGGCTCCAGTTCCTGATGCCCAGATGTTCTGCAGGATCTGGGGACACAGCAGTGCAAGCAGCAGGTTCCCATCCTCCACTCAGAGGAGGAGAAGAAGGGGCAGAAGTCTTGCTCCAGCCTTTCTCACAGTGGAGAATGCCTTTCTAGGCTGCCTCAGAACACCCAGTCCTGCCTACCCTAACCCTAACCTGGAATGCAATAGAGAATGGCTAACTTATTGGATTCTGGTGATCCTGGTAGTCAAGGGGAGGGGCTCAGAAAGGGACTTGGTGGAGCTGGTCACCACCAGAAGATTGGCTAAACTGTGGTCACCAAGGAAGGGCAGCATGAATCAGAAGTGGAGATGGGTGGACGGAATGAGGACCCAGGCCAGTAAGGATCTGGAGGTCATAACCCGTAGCTTCTCCTGTACCCTCATCTGTGCACTACACCTCCTTCCTGCTGCTGTCGTTTCCTCACCCCTGTGGGCTGCAAGTCCATCTGGGTGTGGTGGAGGGGAAGAAGGCCCTGGGGATGTCCAGCTACCATAAGCTCAGGAGCAGAATCAAGGGAAGCGTGCAGGAGAAAAGAGAGGGCATCCAGGACTGTGGCCTCAGAGCAGGGTTTTTATTCTGTGGAAAAAATGGAATAGAATTAGCTCAGGGGATCTTATTTAGCCCCTTCACTTCCTTCTGCCTCAGTCAAGAGGTACTCCCTGTCTCCTGAGGTACCCGTAAGAAGTCTCTAGTGTTCATGGCAACGAGGAGATCAGTCCCCCGCCCCCATCCCTTTGTCTGCCTGGTTTCGGTTTTCCCCAGTTGGCCCACTAAAGGTCTGAGGGGTGTGGCTGGGTGTGGTGGCTCATGCCTCTAATCCCAGCACTTTGGGAGGCTGAGGAGGGAGGATCACGAGGTCAGGAGATCAAGACCATTTGGTCATGGCGAAACCCCATCTCTACTGAAATACAAAAAATTAGCCAGGTGTAATGGCATGCACCTGTAGTCCCAGCTACTCGGGAGGCTGAGGCAGGGGAATTGCCTGAACCTGGGAGACAGAGGCTGCAGTGAGCAGAGATCTTACCACTGCACTCCAGCCTGGCAACAGAGCAAGACTCCATCTCAAAAAAAAAAAAAAAAAGATCTGAGGGGTGTAACAGAGGAGGCCCTACCTGGTGTGTCACCACAGCAAAGGTAGAGTCTGTCCAGTCCTGAGAGAAGAGTTGGCTGTGAAAACGCATCTTAGCTGCAATTGCCTCTGCTGAAGAGAGAAGAGAAGGCTCATTGGAAGGGCATGGGAGCAGGAGATTTCTCAGGCTCCCAAGGGAGCAAAGGGAATGCCACAGGGACCCTGGCCTATAGGGGAGAAAGTAGGAGGGAGGTGGAAGTGGGATACTCTCTCATTCTGCTTGCTTGTTTCTTGATCTGGAGATGTTCCTGGGTTCCAGACAGGTTGAACAGGCAGCATTGGGGGTTTCTCACAGAGTGGGAGACAGAAGAAAGGCCCAGGCTACAGAGATGAATGCCTATGCTGGGAGCTGCTCTGTCTGGTGGAGATGGATGGAACCAGCCTGGGCCAGAGTTGACCCTTTTTCTTCCCTTGAGTCTAGCTGACTCAACCCCGGGGCCTGAGAGCAAGTTCAGCATACTCACTGAGGCAGGGGTTGTGGGAGAAGAACCCTTCCAGCTGTTCACACTCCTCCTGCAGGTTGCCACTGCCTCGGCAGGTGCAGCTTAAGGCAACACTGCTGTTGACATTGCTGACAAAGTTGGGGGTCATGGCAGTCCCTGTGGAGTGAAGAGGAAAAGGGTAGTCAGGGCCTAGGCTAACCCGAACTGTAGCTCCCACCTTCTTCCACCCATCTCAGGATCACATCCTTTATCTTCAGAGCATTCTTGTCCTCAGGCCTAGCCAACACGGGGCTCCCTACACATGCCCCCAGCCTCACCAATCAGCCCCAGGTATGCACGGAGACATCTGGACTGTTCTGTTGCACAAGTTCCTAGGATGTCCATGGGATGGCAGTGAGTCTGGAAATCCACCAGGCGTGATCTGGAAGAAGGGAAATTTCTACTTTATTTTTTTTTTTTTTGAGATGGAGTCTTGCTGTCTTTCGCCCAAGCTGGAGTGGAATAGCTCAATCTTAGCTCACTGCAACCTCTACCTCCTGGGTTCAAGTGATTCTCCTGCCTCAGCCTCCCAAGTAGCTGAGACTACAGACGTGTGCCACCAAACCCAGCTAATTTTGTATTTTTAGTAAAGACAGGATTTCATCATGTTGGCCAGGCTACTCTCAAACTCCCGACCTCAGGTGATCCACTCACCTCAGCCTCCCAAAGTGCTGTGTTACAGGTGTGAGCCACCGTACCTGGCCAGAAAAATTTCACGAGACATCCTTGAGGGTCCAGCCTGCAGCCTTTTCCCTCACCACCCCCTTAGCTTGGCAGGCCCATTCTTGTGCCAAATCCTCCTCCGCCTTGGCCCAGGGCCTCTTCCTTTGTGAAGTGTGCCCCTGTCACAATCAAATGTACCATTTCTCAGACCCCACACCATTTCACTCTGAGTTCAGTCTCCATAATCCCTACTTATGTGATCTCAGATAGCTTCTTTAACCTCAGTTTCCTCAACTATCAAATAGAGATGACAGCAGCAAAACCTCATGGATTTTTGTGAGGATGAAGTAAGAGAATGCATATGCCCATAATGCCAGCTACTTGGGAGGCTGAGGTAGGAGAATCACTTGAGCTCAGGAGTTTGAGACTGCCCTGGGCAACACAGCAAGACTCCATCTCAAGAAAGAAGAAAGGGAAGGGAAGGGAAAAAGAGAAGGGAAGGGAAAAGGGGAAGAAGGAAAGGGAAAAGGGGAAGAAGGGAAGGGAAAAGGGGAAAAAGGGAAGGGAAGGGAAAAAGGGAAGAGAAGGAAAAAGGAAGGGAAGGGAAAAAGGAAGAGAAGAAGAGAAGGGAAGAAGGGAAGGGAAGAAGAGAGGGAAAGGGAAGGGAAAAAGGAAAGGGAAGGGAAAGGAAAGAGGGAAGGGAAGGAAAAAAGGAAAGGAAAGGAGAGAGGGAGGGAAAGAAAGAGAGAGAAAAAGAGAAAAAAGAGAAAGAAAGAGAAGGAATGAAGGAAGGAAGGGAGGGAGGAAAGAAGGAAGGAAAAGAAAAGAATCTACCTTATTAGGGATCTTGTAAAGTTTAGATGAGTTAATACATGTTAAGTACTTAAAACAGTAACCAGCCCATAGTAAGTACTCAGTAAATATCAGTATTATGATTATAAAGAGCCCTGAGTATGAGATAGTTTACAGACGAGGAAAACGGTAGTCTCAGAGGTTAAGTAACTTGCCCAAGGTTACAAAAAAACTCAGTAGGAGAACGAAGTTGCAAACCAAGGTTATTGTCAACAAATGTCACTTGAATGAATGATAACTTCAATTTTGTGAGTGTTTTGTCCTGAGAAGACACAGAAAAGCCAGATCAGAATTTCAAATTTCCTGGAGAAAATATTTATCAAATATATCAAATACCTTACAAATCTTCCATGTCCTTTGATCTGGCAACAGCACTAGTAGCAGTATATGTAAGTAGTAATTATGTTTGTGGACAAAGATTAAAGAATAAGAGGCCAGGCACGGTGGCTCAGGCCTGTAATCACAGCACTTTGGGAGGTCAAGGTGGGCAGATCACGAAATCAAGAGATCACGACATCGTGGCCAACATAGTGAAACCCCATCTCTACTAAAAATACAAAAAAAAATTAGCCGAGTGTCACCACACAGGTGCATACCTGTAGTCTCAGCTACTCGGGAGGCTGAGGCAGGAGAATCACTTGAACCTGGGAGACAAATGTTGCACTGAACCGAGATTGTGCCACTGCACTCCAGCCTGCTGACAGAGTGAGACTCTGTCTCAAAAAAAAAAAAAGAATAAGAGTTGACCAAGCATGGCATCTCATGCCTATAATCCTAGCACTTTGGGAGGCCAAAGTGGGCTGATCACTTGCGCTCAGGAGTTCAACACTGGCCTGGCCAACATGGCAAAACCCCATCTCTACTAAAAACATAAAAATTAGCCAGGCATTGTGGCATGCACTTATAGTCCCAGCTACTCAGGAGGCTGAGGCAGGAGAATGGCTTGAACCCAGTAGATGGAGGTTGCAGTGAGCTGATATTGCCCATCAGCCTAGGTGACAGAGCAAGATTCTGTCTCAAAAAAATAGAAAGAAAGAAAAAGAAAAACCAACCTGGCTGGGCGCAGTGGCTCACACCTGTAATCCCAGCACTTTGGGAGGCCGAGGTGGGTGGATCACTTGAGGCCAGGAGTTCAAGACCAGCCTGGCCAACACAGCAAAACCCCATCTCTACTAAAAATACAAAAAAAAATTAGCTGGACATGGTGGGCGCCTGTAATCCTAGTTACTTGGGAGGCTGAGGCAGGAGAATCCCTTGAACCCAAGAGGCAGGGGCTGCAGTGAGCCAAGATGATACCACTGCACCCCAGCCTGGGCAGCAGAGCAAGACTCTGTCTCAAAAAAACAAAAAACAAAAAAACCCCTAAATATCCAGCGATTGAGGAATTGTTAAATAAAATGTGGGGTATCCATACATGGAATATAATTCAGGCATTTAAAAATCAAGTTCTTGGCCAGGTGTGCTAGTTCACACCTGTAATCCCACCAGTTTGGGAGGCTGAGGCAGGAGGATCACAAAGTCAGGAGTTGGACACCAGCCTGGCCAACATAGTGAAACCCCACCTCTACTAAAAATACAAAAGTTAGTCAGACCTGGTGGCACGTGCCTATGGTCCCAGCTACTCAGGAGGCTGAGGCAGGAGAATCGCTTGAACCCGGGAAACAGAGGCTGCAATGAGCCAAGAACGGACCACTGCACTCCAGCCTGGGCAACAGAGAGTGTCTGTCTCAAAAAGAAAAAGTTCTTTTAGGACAGTAAGTGAAAAAATAAGCAATACCATTTATTGAGTACTTACTCTATACCAGTACTCCACACCACTCTATGTAAATTGTGTAATTTAACTCTCACCAGAGTCCCATGAGGTCTTCATTATTATCCCAGTATTTACAGGGTACTAAATGGAACCTTAGGTTAAGTGATGTGCTCAAGATCACAAAGACCCAGAATTTAAATTCACATCTGTCTGACTTCAGAGACTGTCTTTTTTTTTTTTTTTTTTTTTTTTTAGACTGGAGTCTCGCTCTGTCACCCAGCTGCTGGAGTGCAGTGGTGCAATCTAGGCTCACTGCAACCTCCAGCTCCCAGGTTCAAGAGATTCCCCTGCCTCAGCCTCCCGAGTAGCTGGGACTACAGGCACTCGCCACCAATCCCGGCTAATTTTTGTGTTTTAAGTAGAGGCGGAGTTTCACCACGTTGGCCAGGTTGGTCTGGATCTCCTGACCTCAAATGATCCACCCACCTCAGCCTACCAAAGAGCTGGGATTCCAGGCATAAGCCACTGTGTCTTACCACACTCCTCCACAGAAAAATGCTTATGAGATTTGTGCTATAAGAGAAAAAAAGCAAGATACACATATGTTCCCAGAATGTCTACTTTTGTTATCGGGATAGAAAAATGACTGAAAGGAAGTGCTCCCCAAAGTATAGTAGATTATTTTCAGGTGACAGCATTTTGAATACTTTTCTAAAATACATTTTTATATTTCCTGAGGTTTTACAGCAAAGAAAAAAATATATATTCTTTTTGAGAAAAGAGTTTCACAAAATATCCAAGGTAGCTACTTGGTGAAGCAGCCAGTGGGTCCCACCGTTCCCTGGGAGGTCAAGACCCTGCTCAGCACAGGGACATGGCCAGGAAGGAGGGGCGTGTGCCACATCCCTGCCCACCCTGCCCTGCCAAACCCCACACCTGCACAGGGGGTCGGAGAAGCAGAGGCGCCGCAGCTCCAGACAGTTGGGGGCCGCTGGTGGCAGCGCGCAGCTGGGGGCGATGGTGTTGCGCCGGCGCTCCCCGCAGCCCCGGTCGGTAGGGGCACAGGGGCACAGCAGCAGGCCCTGCGCCTGGGGCTCGGCGGCCTTCTCGAAGAAGGTGAGCAGCTGCTTGAGGCAGACGTGGCGCTGGCAGCGGGGCCCAGAACACGCCTCGCCGTAGGCCTTGCGCAGTCGGTCACACTTGTCATTGAGAGTACACAGCATGGCGAACTTGAGGCAGAGGTCTGAGTCTGCGGGGTGGCAAGGGGAAAGGGCATGAAGTCACTCGGCTGGGCCCTCTGATGCCTGCAGCCCAGGCTTCATAAGAACCCCAGAAAACCCCTGATTCGACAAGGAAGGTAGTGGATCCAGGAGGAAAAGAAGGCCCTTCCTGAATATAGCCACTCCTAATCCAGGGCTTCCCCTCTCCTCTGTCTGAAGCCTTCCCTATCCTACTCCTTATCTTGACTAGGTAAAATAATAATCATCATCATGATCATCTATATGCATCGAACCCATTTACCTAGAATTCAAGCAGCCAGAAAGCTCAAATAACCATAGCTCTTTCCTCAATGCTATGCAGTCAGATCTAATGGTAGAAATCATAACCTAGAGTACCTGCGACATTCTATTTTTTTGTTTTTTCTCCTCCATCTCCGCCCAAACATTCTAAAGCACTTTTAGAACTGGCCAAAACAGAGGCAACTAAACTCTATTTTAGGTTTCTGGTTTGGATTTGGCTTGGCCTGCACCTATCCTGACCCATTTTAATGTCACCTGCCCATCTTTTATTTATTGATTCATGTATACATACTCTGTTCCCCATATTCTGAATCTTGGGAAATTATGGTGATATTCCTATTAACAGAATATTCCAACAGCCACAGTAATCAAGTAACTGTAACAGGTTATTTGCTGATCTTGTCACTAAGAGTGTTTCATGCATGAATCCCTATGCCTTTTTCTCAAAATTCTAATTCAAATGATAAAATACTGACTATACAGCAAAGCTCACATCTTTCTCAAAAAGAGAGTGCATGTGTGTATGTTTTTCCTCAATTAACTCATAGCCTCACTTTCCTGAAAAACATCCATCACAGTTCTTGCCAGACTGATGGCTCCCCACCCTGAGTCACCCTGTGCAGAGTCACTCTCTTTTTCCTGCCCAATACCTCGCCCATCCCATTAGAATGGTTGAAAACAAGCAATTTCCTAGTCTTCAGGGACAAAGAGACTACTTTCCTAGCTGCCTTGAATGCAAGTAAATACTCCATTTCAGGACATTTTTTCTTGGGGCTGATGCCACTCCCACCACACCCTTTGTAGGGGCCCACCTTGTGGAAACAGGGAGCCCTAATGGGCTCTCTTCAAATGCCTCCCTAATAACTGCTGTCCTTTGATGACTCCTATGAGACCAGACCACGCCCCATGGCTCACACTTTCAGCCTGACACAGTCTTCCTTAGTCACCTGGTAGGCTAGAAGCTTTCCCCTTATAAGCCCCCCAACTTGTGTCCCTCCCCAGCCACCCTTCCTTCAGAGTCCCACCGCAGCCTCCCGTTCCCAAGTCTAGTTGCCCTACAGACCTGGTTTGAGCATGTTCAGTTTGCTGAGATTCATTTTCCAGGGTTTGCTGGTCACTGTGTCTTCATAGGGAGAGACATCCAGCTGATAGTTACCTAGAGACAAGGTGGGGAGCACCAGAATGCTGAGGACCAGGTGGGGTAGGCTGGAGGGGCTGAAGCTGCTGGCTCAGACCTTAAAGCCCTGTGGAGAAAAGGAAAAGCACAGCCTCTTCCTAACCAGCTGCAAGCTGTGCAGAGACAAGAAAAATGTGGGGTCATAACATATAGGCTGGGCTCCACCAATGAACTATAATAATAATAACGGCTACCATTTGTTGAGCATACTGTGTGTCGAGCACCATGGTATAAGCGAGGTAGACAAATATGCTGAGCACCATTGCACTTATACCATGGTGCTCGGCGCACAGTGTGGGGAGGCAAGAGGAATCATGGAGAAGCCACAGAGGAAGTTCTGAAAGAAAAGTGATTAGGATGAGAAGCAGAAAACAGAGAACAAGGAGTGTGGTAAACTGTATTATTTTTTC
Source organism: Cebus imitator (assembly GCF_001604975.1). Classification (NCBI taxonomy): domain Eukaryota; kingdom Metazoa; phylum Chordata; class Mammalia; order Primates; family Cebidae; genus Cebus; species Cebus imitator. The sequence goes on along the minus strand of NW_016107589.1, from coordinate 722,581 downwards.
CAATTATTTGCTTCCCGCTCCATGGGAGGATTATTCTTCCCCACCTGTTGCCATGTAACTTTCACACCCCCTGTGAGAGGCATACACTTCCTCACCCCACTGATGGCAGGCTTGGCCATGTGACTTGTTCTGGCCTGCGGATTGTGAGCTGAAGTGATGTAAATCACATCTGAGCAGAAGCTTTAAGAATCCTCAAATGGTTCTGCTGCTACTCTTTCTCCTCTACCAGCCTGGATCTTCCGGTGAAGAAGACAAGTAGAACAGAGACAAAGCCAACCCATAGAATCCTGCAGCAGATGTGTAACATGAGCAAGAAATACATTTTTTGTTGTTGAAAGCCAGAGATTTGGAAATTGGATGTTACAAAGCACAACCTAGCAAATTCTTATTATAAGCGCAATGGGGGGCCAGGCGTGGTGGCTCGTGCTTATAATCCTAGCACTTTGGAAGGCTGAGGCGGGCAGATCACCTGAGGTCAGGAGTTTGAGACTAGCCTGGCCAACATGGTGAAATCCCGTCTCTACTAAAAATACAAAAATTAGCTGGGTGTGGTGGTGCATGCCTGTAATCCCAGCTACCCAGGAGGCCGAGGTGGGAGAATCCCTTGAACCCAGGAGGTGGAGGCTGCAGTGAGCCAAGACTATGCCACTCCAGCCTGGATGACAGAATGAGACTCTGTCTCAAAAAAAAAAAAAAAAAACGTGACTGGGGCTGGGCATGGTGACTCACACCACCTGTAATCTCAGTACTTTGGGAGGCTGAGGCAGCAATATTCCTTGAGCCCAGGAGCTTGAGACCAACCTAGGCAACACAGCGGGACTTCATCTCTAAAAAAAATTTTTTTAATTAGCTGGGTGTGGTGGCACACATCTGTAGTCCCAGCTACTCAGAAGCTGAGGTGGGAGGATTACTTGAGCTCAGAAGGCTGAGGCTGCAGTGAGCTATGATTGTGCCACTGTACTCCAGCCTGGGTGACAAGTGAGATTCCAATTAAAAAAAGTAAAAATAGGCCGGGCACGGTGGCTCAAGCCTATAATCCCAGCACTTTGGGAGGCCGAGGTGGGTGGATCACGAGGTCAAGAGATCGAGACCATCCTGGTCAACATGGTGAAACCC
>NW_016107589.1:714800-721320 GCF_001604975.1 Cebus imitator | reverse complement strand
AAAAAAAAAAAAAAAAAAAAAAAAAAAAAAAAAAAAAAAAAAAAAAAAAAAAAAAAAAAAAAGTCAAAATAAAATGCAATTGGTACCTAGAAGTGGAGTGCTACAGTAATAAAATAATATAATGTGTATCATGGGCATTGGCTCTGGGCAGCGGGTGATAAAGAAGCTGTTACAGGGGGCTTAAAAGATGGCAGTCTTCATTATGCAGTGGCAAAGCATTTGGTAAAATTGTTGCCTACAATAACTGAGAAGATTATATGCTGAATGAGCTTATACTGTTAGGGGAAGCTGAGAAGCAGAAGGTTACTGGTTTGTCTTGATTGCTATTGGCTGCATTTGGCAAGATACTATAAGAAAGAGATAAGCTCAGAAAAGAATTGGCCAGTTACCAAGTGTGGAGGAAAAGATAATGTAGAAATTTCAGGACTTGCAGGATTAAGAAATGCAATTGTTTCTCATATTCATAAGGTAAAAGATAAAACATAAAAAAAAGTTTTGAGTGATAAGGTTGATTACAACTCAGCCTTGGGGAAAAGACCAAATGAGGTATGTGGCTATCATACTGTTTGTGGAGATCTCTCAGTTGATTAAGATGGTACCCAATAAGTCCTGCCAGTTGGACAAATGTACTCAGGGAAAAAAAGACTAAAGTAGTGGCTCTTCCACAGAAGCCTGATAAGGGCAAGGTGCTTCTAATTTAGGTGTAGAAAAAGAGGCATGTCTTGAATTGTGGGAAAGGCCATAGGCACATGAGATGATAGAAATCAAAGATATAAGCAGCAATTATGTTTTCAGAGAGTCGTACTACAAAGAGCTACCAGCATAGATTAAAAGAGACTGTGACTATTTGAGACTTAAAATGCCCCAACATTTCTCGAGCAGGAAGCAGGCTGAGAATGTGGTTCAGCCCCCAGGGAGATTGTAGTCCCTGATGCCCTTTTCAAATGTGGCCAAAAAGGAAAATGAAAGAGGAAGGATCTTCCAGGGGGTTGGGCCAAGAGCTGTGGAGAACAGTAGATAGACCAACTACTCCCGTAGAGCAAAAATAGGGCCTTATTAAAGAACAATCCTTATTCCCAGGAAAGAGGGCCCTTACAACATTTGTCTAGTGGGATTTCAGAATTGCTATGGATCAATGTTTGCTGTATCTCTCCCATTCATTCATTCATTTATTTATTTGAGACACGGTCTCACTATGTCACCTAGGCTGGAGCACAGTGGTGTGATCATGGGTCACTGCAGCCTCAATCTCCTGGGCTCTAGCAATCCTCCAACCTCAGCCTCCTGAGTAGCTGGGATCACGGGTGTGCACCACCACATCTAACTAATACATTTATTTTTTTGTAGCGATGGGGGCTCACTGTGTTGTCCAGGCTGGTCTTGAACTCCTGGGCTTTAGGGATACTCCTGCCTTGGCCTCCCAGGGTGCTGAAGTTATAGGTATGTGCCACTGCACCTAGATGCCCATCCCTCCCCTTTCTGAGAACGTTTGTTGTGGTTATCCTGACCCTGTCCCGTTATTGTATGCTGAGTACATATAGGAAGCAGATGATTTATCTTTTTAGCTCATAAGTTTTTACATCAAGAGGAACCACATCCAGGCCCAATTGCAAACTATCATGAGATCCTAGACTTGAAGCCTGATGTCATGTTTGAACAGAACTTTTAAGACATCATGGAAAATAGGTGGGTGTATTTTACTTGTAGAAGGGAGAGAAATGAATACTTTGACAATGGTAGATTGTATTGTTGTTTCCAATCATTCTTTGCCTTCCCTGTAAGATTGTATATCCTCAGCCGGGCGTGGTGGCTCACGCCTGTAATCCAAGCACTTTGGAGGCCAAGGCGGGCAGATCACCTGAGGTCGGGAGTTCAAGACCAGCCTGACCAACATGGTGAAACCTCATCTTTAAAAAAAAAAAAAAAGATTGTATATCCTCACCTATTGCCATTTGATTTTTGGTATCTCCCTGTGGGAGAAGTATACTTTTCCAATCCAGCGATGTCAGGCTTGGCCATGTGACTTGCTCTCTCAATGGAATGTAAGCATACATAGTATAGATAAGATCTGAGCAGAAACTTTTAAAACCATCACATGGTTCTGCCAATGCTCATTTCCTTCTGCCATGAGAAGGGAACATCCCAGACAAAGAATGAAGAAGATGCATGAAAGAGCCAATAGAGAGCATAAGCAAGAATTGGGCCAGGCTCAGTGGCTCACGCCTGTAACCCCAACACTTAGGGAGGGCGAGGTGGGCAGATCATGAGGTCAGAAGTTCGAGACCAGCCTGTCCAAAATGGTGAAACCCCCTCTACTAAAAAATAAAAAAAATTAGCCATGCGTGGTGGTGCGTGCCTGTAGTCCCACCTGCTCGGGAGGCTGAAGCAGGAGAATTGCTTGAATCCAGGAGGCAGAGGTTGCAGTCAGCCGAGATCAAGCCACTGCACTCCAGCCTGGGCAACAGAGTAAGACTCTGTCTCAAAAAAAAAAAAAAAAAAGGAACATGAGCAAGAATTAAACCTTTGTTTTGCAAGTAACTGTTTTGTTAAGGCAACATAGCCAAGTAAAAGCTGACTAATAAAGAGAGGGGCCTATGGAAAGAGTGCCAGGCGGCTCCTCTTTGGTTCTTTCTGCACCTTCTCTCTCTCTTACATCTCCTGGCTGGTTAATGAGTATTCTTTCTGTTAAAGGCTGAACCAAGATGTTACCTCTCCATCTCCCTGAACTTGGTATTTGGAGCCTATTTATGGGTTAAGACTCTTTTCTCCCATCTCCTGTCTATACCTTCTGTTCCAGGAACTCCCCAAGTTGGGCCTCAGTCTGGTTTACAGCGCTGCCAAGTGGGAGCTGACATGTTGCCAGATAAGAAAGGGGGAAGTAGGGAGAAGAGAGGGCAGTGTCATGGGGATTCAAGGGGGTCCCGGCATTATCCCTCCACCTTCCCTGATGTCAAATGCAGAGCTTCATTATCCTCCCATCAGTATCTACCATGTGGCCCATATCCTGCAGGTTTAAAAAACAACCCCCAAGAGCCACCTTCCCCACCTCAGTCCACTCTATGATGGGGGCCTCACCAAGGCTGCGGGCACGGTGAACAGTCCAATAGATGTCCAAGCAGGCAACCTGGTTCTTCATGCGCCGGTGGCACATGCAGCCTATCAGAGAGCTGTTCCTGAGTTGCTGTGCTGCCTCCAGGCAGTCTTCTGGGACTGAAGGCTCCTCTGAGGGCAGTGGGGTGCTTACATTAGAGGTACAGGAATCCAGGTGGTGGTAGGCAGCATTGCAAGTGGGATCAGCCTGGCACTTCCTCCTGGCCTGCAGACAGCTGTTCATTAGCCGGCTTTCTGTGGGAAGGGGGTCTCCTGTAAAGGGAGATGCCAGGTGAGGCTCACGTAAGATTAGAGAAGCTGTCTGGGAATACCAAGTCCTGAGGTTGGGTGGGGGATATTCCTGATAAACCTTTGTGAAAGTGTTAGGGTAGCACAAAAGGCCTTTAGTGTGTGTGGAGGGAGAGAAGCCCAGCAGGACTGGATAGCCTGCAGCTGCCACAGTCTGGACAGAACAGACCAGGCCCAACAAGAAATAGGGGTTTGTAGAGAGGCTGCTCAGCCTTCAGGGAGGAAAAGGGGATAGTTGTTTGAAGGCAAGCCTGTCGAGCCTGACAGGTACAGAGGAAGGAGGCCCTGGGCAGAGCCACACCATGGGCAGAGCTAGTATCAGAATCAGAATCAGAGAGCTGAGAATGGACAAGGGAGTGCTAAATGGGGGTCAGCATTAACTTTGAGTCTCCCATTAAAAATCATTAAAAAATACCTGAAGGTGGAAACTGGCTGGGGTTGGGGTGGGGAGCTATTTCCAGAAGGAAAGACAGGGTAATCCGACCCTGTTTCTCACTCAGAAATACCAAGATTCCTCCTCAGCCTTGAAGGAAGCCCCTGTGTTCCAGGATTTAGGGTGCCCAACATGGGGTAACAGAAAATCATCTCCCTAGCTGTTCAAAGCTAAAAATCTAGGCATCATTCTTAATTCATCTCTTCCTTTCCCATCCTGTGTTCAATCCAGCAAGTCCTGTCAACTCCACAACACATCTGGAACCTGCCCACTTTTCTCCATGTGTGTCTCTACCTCCTTAGATGAAGCCACGTCAGCTCTTCTCCTTCTTCCCTCTTCCTTGCTCCTTCTCCTTCTTCTTTTTTAGATAGGGTCTTACTCTATCTCCCAGGCTGTAGTGCAGCAGCACGATCATAGCTCACTGCAGCCTCGACCTCCTGGGTTCAAGCAATCCTCCTACCTCAGCCTCCTGAGTAGTTGGAAGTACAGGCACATGTAATCATGCCTGGCTAATTTTTGTATTTTCAATAGAGATGGGTTTTCACCATGTTGGCCAGGATGGTCTTGAATTCCTGACCTTAGGTGATCTGCCTGCCTTGGCCTCTCAAAGTGCTGGGATTACAGCCCTGAGCCACTGCACCCAGCCAGTACCTTATTGTTTTTTATGGATGAATAATACTTTACTGTATTGATATGCTACATTTTGTTTATCCATTCTTCAGTTAATGGACATTTGGGTTGCTTCTACCTTTTGGTTATTGTGAATAGTGCTTTGGTGAACATTTCATGTACAAGTATTTGTTTGAACACCTGTTTTTTGTTCTTTGGGATACCTACCTAGGGGTGGAATTGCTGGGTCATATAGTAATTCTATGTTTAACTTTTTGAGGAACCGCCAAATTATTTTTCACAGCAGCTGCACTATTTTACATTCCCATCAGCAATGTATGAGGATTCTAGCTTCTATACATATTGCCAACTCTTGCTATTTTCCATTTAAAAAAAAATTATAACCATCCTTGTGAGCATGAAGTGGTATCTCATTGAAGTTTTCATTTGAATTTCCCTAATGACTAAGGATGTTGAGCATATTTTTATATGCCTATTAGCCATTGGTACATCTTCCTTGGTAATAAACTTTTTATTGAGGTATAACACAGAAAAGTACATGAATCAAAATGTATGGCTCAATGAATTTCACAAATTGAATACACTTGGGTAGCCAGAATCCAGATAAAGGAACAGAACATTACCAGTAACCCTGAAGCCCTCTTCCAGTCACTATGCTCCCAAGTAAACCAGTGTCTTCATTTCTTTCTTCTTTTTTTTTTTTTTTTTGAGACAGAGTCAGGCTGGGGTGCAGTGGTATGATCTCAGCTCACTACAACCACCACCTCCTTGGCTCAAGCGATTCTCCTGCCTCAGCCTCCTGAGGCCCAGCTACTTGGGTACCCCACAATGCCCAGCTACTCAGGCACTGCCACAATGCCCAGCTAATTTTTGTGTTTTTAGTAAAGGATAGGGTTTCACCATGTTGGCAGGCTGGTCTTGAACTCCTAACCTCAAGTGATCCACCCGCCTCAGCTTTCCAAAGTGCTGGGATTGAGGGAATGTGTTCTCTTTTCGGGTCCACAAGAGGGTATAGTTCTAAGGGCAAGAACTTCCCAGCGCCATGTCCCCCTCCCATGCCTCTCCATCCAGCAGATTTAACGGTTTCTGTTTTAATATTCGTGGGCACGGGAAAGAATCAAAAGTAAATCACTCCAGCAGAAGTTTAAAGGAATTCCTTTCATTGGCCAGGGGACTTGGAGAGGGAGCGAATGCCTCCCAGGTTAAAAGTCCCCTTCTTCTACATCCCTTTGGATTCCATACTTGGGTCCCCTTACACACTCTTCGTGGAAGCCTTTTTCTCTTTTATCTTTTCCTCTCTCCTTTTTCTCTTTCTCTGCCTAAATAAATCACTTTCTGCAAAAACTTTTCGGGGTCCGGTATTTACTTTGCAAGCGTACCACGCCTGGCGTGGTCCCCTCTCCCATTCTTGGGTGAGTGAGAGACCAAGAGCCTGGAAAAACTTTCAGGAGAGTTGAGCGCTCCCCTGCACCCTAAAACCTGGCAACAGGACTACAAGTGTGAGCCACCATGCTCAGCCTATCTTCATTTCTTTTACTTGTCATCTAGTTTGTTGAAACAGTAAGTCAGACATTTGGCACAATAATGTCTGCCTGAGTGGCTGGCCATAAACACTCCAGCGCCACAATCATCTGAAGGGCACTCCTGATGAATATGACTACTTTTGCTATTCTCATCCACCTTATGGTATTTCAGGGCAGCCAGAGTCACCTTCTTTCTCTTATGCTTTTTATTTCTTTTGAGATAAGGTCTTGCTCTGTTGCCCAGGCTGGAGTGCAGTGGCATGATCTTGACTCACTGCAATCTCCACCTCCTGGGTTCAAGTGATTCTCCTGCCTCAGCCACCTGAGAAGCTGGGATTACAGGCATGTACCACCACACTGAGCTGGTTTTTGTAGTTTTAGTAGTGATAGGGTTTCACCATGTTGGCAAGCTGGTCTTGAACCCCTGGCCTCAATTGCTCCACCTGCCTCGGCCTCCCAAAGTGCTGGATTACAGGCATAAGTCAGAGTACCTGCCTATTCTTTCTGGGAGTAGTGTAAGACTTCTTTTCTTTTT
>NW_016107589.1:710825-713714 GCF_001604975.1 Cebus imitator | reverse complement strand
GAGGTTGCGGTGAGCCGAGATTGCGCCATTGCACTCCAGCCTGGGTAACAAGAGCAAAACTCCGACTCAAAAAAAAAAGATGGATTAAGAATTTAAACCTGGCCAGGCATGGTGGCTCATGCCTATAATCCCAGCACTTTGGGAGGCTGAGGCGGGTGGATTATCTGAGATCAGGAGTTCGAGACCAGCCTGGCCACCATAGTGAAATCCTGTCTCTATTTAAAATATAAAAATTAGCTGCATGTGGTGGCGGGCACCTATATTCTCAGCTACTCAGGAGGCTGAGGCAGGAGAATCACTTGAACCCAGGAGGCAGAGGTTGCAGTGAGTGAAAATCATACCACTGTACTCCAGGCTGGGTGACAGAGCAAGACTCTGGAGAAAAAAAAAAAAACTTAAATATAAGACCTGAAACTATAAAAATTCTAGAAAATAACATTGGAAAAACCCTTCTAGACATTGGCTTAGGCAAGGATTTCATGACCAGGAACCCAAAAGCAAATGCAATAAAAACAAAAATAAATAGCTGGTACTTAATTAAACTAAAGAGCTTTTGCACAGCAAAAGGAACAGTCAGCAGAGTAAACAGACAACCCACAGAGTGGGAGAAATTTTTCACAATTTTCACGAATTTTTATAGTTTCAGGGTCTTAGATTTAAGTTATTTTTTTTTTTCAGACAGTCTCGCTCTGTCGCCTAGGCTGGAGTGCACTGGCACAATCTGACAAAGGACTAATATTCAGAATCTACAACGAATTCAAACAAATCACAAAGAAAAAAACAAACAATCCCACCAAAAAGTGGGCTAAGGACATGAATAGACAATTCTCAAAAGAAGATGTACAAATAACCAACAACCCTACGAAAAATTGCTCACCTCATTACTGATCAGGAAAATGCAAATCAAAACCACAATGTGATACCACCTTACTCCTGCAAGAATGGCCATAATCAAAAAACAGTAGATGTTGGCATGGATGCCATGATCAGGGAACACTTCTACGCTGCTGGTGGGAATGTAACTAGTACAGCCACTATGGAAAACAATGTGGAGATTCTTTAAAGAGCTAAAAGTAGGCAGGGCACAGTGGCTCACACCTGTAATCCCAGCACTTTGGGAGGCTGAGGCAGGTGAGTCACGAGGTCAAGAGATTGAGACCATCCTCGTCAACATGGTGAAACCCCATCTCTACTAAAAATATAAAAATCAGCTGGGCATGGTGGCATGTACCTGTAGTCCTAGCTACTCAGGAGGCTGAGGCAGGAGAATCACTTGAACCCGGGAGGTGGAGGTTGCAGTGAGCCGAGATCACGTCACTGCACTCCAGCCTGGCGACAGGGCAAGACTACATCTCAAAAAAAAAGCTAAAAGTAGAATTACCATTTGATCCAGCAATCCCATTACTGGGTGTACTGGGTGTCTACTCAGAGGAAAAGAAGTCATTATACGAAAAAGATACTTTCATACTCATGTTTATAGCAGTACAATTCTCAATTGCAAAATCATGGAACCAAACCAAATGCCCATCAATCAATGAGTGGATACAGAAACTGTGCTATATATAGATATATATATCAATATATAAGGTAGAATATTACTCGGCCATAAAAAGGAATGAATTAACAGCATTCACGGCAACTTGGGTGAGACTGGAGACTATTATTCTAAGTGAATTAATTCAGGAATGGAAAATTAAACATCGTATGTTCTCACTGATATATGGGAGCTTAGCTATGAGGACGCAAAGGTGTAAGAATGATATAATGGACTTTGGGGATTTGGTGGGGAACAGATAAAAGACTACAAATAGGGTCCAGTATATACTCCTTAGGTGATGGGTTCACCAAAATCTCACAAATCAGAACTAAAGAATTTACTCATGTAACCAAACACCACCTGTGTGTACTCCCATAATCTATGGAAAAGAAAAAGTATATCAGAATTTCTCTAGGAAATATGTATTTCCAAAAACCTTATTTGATAATTTTACATGTATAAGATGAAAAAAAAAGCTTTTGAGATTTCAAAAAGTATTTAAGAAAGGTATGAGATTTTATATATTTACCAAAAGAGGAATATGGGTTTAAAAGATTGAGGACTTTCTACAAATTTACGATGTTACTTCTGGTAGGTACCCAATAAGTAAGTGTTAAATACACAAAGAAAAGTAGCAGATTCGGCTGGCACAGTGGCTCATGCCTGTAATCCCAGCACTTTGGGAGGCTAAGGCAGGCAGATCACCTGAGGTCAGGAGCTCAAGACCAGCCTGACCAACATGGAGAAACCCTGTCTCTACTAAAAATACAAAATTTGCTGGGGTACTAAAAATACAAAATTAGCCAGGTGTGGTAGCGCATGCCTGTAATCACAGCTACTCGGGAGGCTGAGGCAGGAGAATTACTTGAACCTGGAGGCAGAGGTTGCGGTGAGTCAAGATTGTGCCATTGCACTCCAGCCTGGGCAACAAGAGCGAAACTCCATCTCAAAAAAAGAAAAGTAGCAGATTCAAATCCTATTGCTGTAACTGGAAAAATAATTTTTTTGAGACAATTGCACTCTTGTTGCCCAGGCTGGAGTGCAATGGCGCAATCTCAGCTCACTGCAACCTTGGCATCCCGGATTCAAGCCATTCTCCTGCCTCAGCCTCCTGAGTAGCTGGGATTACAGGCATGAACTACCATGCCTGGCTAGTTTTGTATTTTTAGTAGAGATGGGGTTTCTCCATGTTGATTAGGCAGGTCTCAAACTCCTGACCTCAGGTGATCCGCCCGCCTAGGCCTCCCAAAGTGCCGAGATTACAGGCATGAGCCAATGCACCCGGACATAAATATTGAACTATACTAACTATTGAGTTGTAATTTTTTTTTTTTTTTTTTTTAGATAGGTTT
>NW_016107589.1:701849-709959 GCF_001604975.1 Cebus imitator | reverse complement strand
AGGAGGCTGAGGCAGGAGAATTGCCTGAACCCAGGAGGCAGAGGTTGCGGTGAGCCGAGATCGCGCCATTGCACTCCAGCCTGGGTAACAAGAGCAAAACTCCGTCTCAAAAAAAAATAAAAAATAAAAATAAAAATCAGATTTTAGGCCAGGTGTAGTGGCTCACACCTATAATTCTAGCACTTTGGGAGGCTGAGGTGGGCGGATCACAAGGTCAGGATATTGGGACCATCCTGGCCAACATGTTGAAACCCTGTCTCTACTAAAAATACAAAAATTAGCTGGGCATGGTGGCATGTGACTGTAATCCCAGATACTTGGGAGGCTGAGGTGGGAAAAGTCACCTTAGCCTGGGGAGACAAGGCTGCAGTAAGCCGAGATTGCACCACTGTACTCCAGCCTGGCGACAGAGCAAGACTCTGTCTCAAAAAAAATAAATAAGTAAAAAATAAAATTAGGTTGGGCGCAGTGGCTCACGCCTGTAGTCCCAGCACTTTGGGAGGCTGAGACGGGTGGATCACCTGAGATTAGGAGTTCAAGACCAGCCTGACCAACATGGAAAAACCTCATCTCTACTAAAATTACAAAAATTAGCTGGGCGTGGTGGCATGTGCCTATAATCCCAGCTACTCGGGAGGCTGAGGCAGAAGAATCACGAACCCAGGAGGTGGAGGTTGCAGTGAGCCAAGATCGCACCACTGCGCTTCATTCAGCCTGGGCAACAAGAGTGAAACTTCATCTCAAAGAAAAAAAATCACAATAAAATAAAATTAAAATTAAAATCAGATTTAAGGCCAGGTACAGTGGCGCACACCTATAATTCAGCACTTTGGGAGGCCAAGATGGGCAGATTGTTTGAGACCAGGAGTTCAAGATCAGCCTGGGCATCAGAGATGGCAAAAACCCATCTCTACAAAAAATTCAAAGGTTAGCCCGGTGTAATGGCACACTCCTACAGTCCCAGCTACTTGGAAGGCTAAGGCAGACGCTTGAATATGGAAGGTCGAGGGTGCAGTGAACTGGAATCACACCACTGAACTCCAGCCTCGGTGACAGATTGATACTCTGTCTCAAAAAAAGATCAGATGTCAAATAAAACTATGAATTTCCAATTTGTCTTGAAAAATGGAAACACTTGGGCCCACATGTAACAGGAGTTGAGTAATGACTGCCCCCTTTTGACATGTCATGCCTTTTCTAGCTTGTTATAGTCCCAACCACTCTCTGCTGTACTTGCCCCACCTCCTCATTTATGCAGCCACTGCCATGTCTATTGCACACCGATTTGTTAGCACCCTGGTTTTATAACTTTGTTTTCTGCTTCTTGGCTCATCAGAGAATGAGTAGCTGCAAAATAGCTCAGACCAGGCTATGCCTGAGGCCACAAGATCCTCATTTGTTTCTCCCCAATGAGGCCCATAGCCCAGGTACCCATTTTATAGATGGATGAACAAAGAAACATAATGTGCACCAGGGAATGCTGTAAGTCAAGATTGAGTCAAGGCTAGAACCCAGGACTCCGCCCTCCTATCTACTTCAGAAGGATTTTCAGTACCTGACACCAGTTCCTTGTGAATCGGAGGTCTCCTATATGCTTGGTTTTAGCAGGCCCTGAGCAGTGGTATTTTCCACCCCATTGTTAAAGCCCTCTGTTGGTCTGTGCTCTTGAAGAGCACTTGGCCCTACACGGCACCTCCTAGATGACTGTTTTATGGATTTTCAATGAGGCCACTTAACCAGAAATCATTGCTGTCAAATATTACCGTGGAAAATATATCTGTCACCAACTCTGCTTTATTAAATCATTTAATAAGGAAGATGTTTAATGTTTTCCCCTGATCCTGACATGCAACCATAACCTTTAGGATTAGTGAAATTTCCTGGGCAGTCAAATCAGTCCTGGTGATGTCTTGCTGCCCTGACTTACTGATGTTGTCAGGTAGACTGACCAGGGTTTTCCCTCCTTCCTTCCACATTTGTCTCAAGGAAGCATTTCTGCATCACTGCCTTGTGGACTGAGTGCAGGGTGGTGGTCTTACTGTCTCAGGAGTCCCTCCATTCAGTCTCTGGGCAGGAGCCCCTTAATGAGATTCCACACACCCATCCCACTCAAGAATGTCATGGACCTTCCAGGGACCTCGGATCCCAGGCTGTCCTTCCTTGTGGGAGTGGCCTGGTTCTAAAACCAGGCTTTGAACTACAAAACGCCTATTATGGATTATTTGTTATCCAAAGGGCAAGGCACTGTGCTAGACGGCTTGCAAGGCCTGCTATTATAGAAGGTCATGAAACAAGTCAGTTCTAACAAACTTCTTTTCTTCACCTGTACCTAGTTTCTTCCTCAGTCCTTAAAGCAGAAGGAAGAGTTAAAGTCCACGTGGAGGAAATCACACTGTTTCTGATCTGATTCTCTCTGCCTCCTAGAGACGCAGTCTTGGTAGTTGCCTGACTGTAGGTTGGGTTGTTCTGTGACTGTGTAGACCGACCTCAAAAGAAGGAGGAGGGGGAGAGGAGGGCAGAGAGGAGATGATTGGGTGGCCAGGCCATTACTGGCACTCAGTCTACCTCAGTTCGGACACTGTGTTAGGGGTGACCCCGGCCCCTTGCAGACACCCTGGGCTTCCTGCTCCAGTTCCCCTGGCTCGGCTCGGATGTACCGGAGGCGGCTGCGTCCTCGCCAGGCAGGTGCCCCGGGCTTCACCTCACCTCACCTCACCTCCACCTCCCCCTGCAGCCCCGGCCGGTGCGCGCTCGGACACTCACCGGTTGCGAGAGGCAGCGGCGACGGCGGCAGCAGCAGCAGCAGCAACATCAGGAATACCGGCGGCAGCGGTCGCGGGCTCGGGGGGCGCCGCATGGCGAGCATTGGGCGCCGGGGTCTGCGCTCGCCTCGCTCCTCCGCTGGAGCTCTGCGAGCCGGGCTCCCTCGACCGGCGCCTCCCACCCCAGCCTCCGGCTCTCCCGCGCGACGCACACACTCCCACCAGGGTCCTGGGCGCCGCCCTCCACCCCGAAGCGCGCGTCCGCGCCACGGGTCTCCTGCGCTGGACTGCGGGACGGCGCGGGTGGGGGCGAGGGAGGGCCGGCGCCCAGGGAGCCGCTGGGCTTGGCGCGGAAGGAGGTGCTCTTCCCGAGGCGGCCCACCTGCTGTCTGCCAACTTCGCCTAGCAAGACATTGTGGAAGCTGCCGCTGGAAACTCGCCAACTCAGGGAACCAAATATTTCTCCAAAAAAAGCACCCTTTCTCACTTTCCGGATCCCACTCACCCACATATCAAAGAACAAACAGACACCACCACAAAAGAGATTTTGTAACAAAACTTGAACAAGGCCACTTGCATTTCAAGTGTTTTTCTTTCTTTTCTTTTCTTTCTTTTTTATTCTTTTTTTGAGACGGAGTTTCTCTCTTGTTGCCCAGGCTGGATGGAGAGCAATGGCTTGATCTCGGCTCACTGTAACCTCCCCTTCCCGGGTTCAAGCGATTCTCCTGCCTCAGCCTCCTGAGTAGCTGGGATTACAGGCATGCACCACCACGCCTGGCTAGTTTTTTGTATTTTTAGTAGAGAGGGGGTTTCTCCATGTTGGTCAGGCTGGTCTGGAACTCCCAACCTCAGGTGATCCTCCCGCCTCGGCCTCTCAAAGTGCTGGGATTACAGGCGTGAGCCACTGCACCCGGCCTAGTATTTGTTTTTCTTAGAATTTGCACATCTGTGATATCGTTTTTCCCCTCCAAAGTGTCTTCTAGGGTAAGATGGCTATTAAGCTCAAGATTCTGCAAAGATGGGTCGCAGACAGGTGGAATGGCTTTGCTGGGGGAGCATACCTGGGGCATTAGATTCCAACATTCAGCCCCAATGGTGTCATAAGGGAAGATGGAAAGATCTCTCCCACCATACCCTCCCAACAGGGTCCTGGGTGGCGCCCTGCAACTCCGAAGGGCATGTCTGCACCACAGGCCTCCTGTGCTGGACCGAGGGACAGCAGGGGTGGGGGCGAGGGAGGGCTGGTGCCCAGGGAGCCAAGGGGCTTGGCGTGGAAGGGGTTGCTCTTCCTGAGGCGGCCCACCTGCTGTCTGCCAACTTCGTATAGCAAGACATTGTGGAAGCCCTCCACTACGTAGAAGAGAATTCCTTGGACCAAAGATCACTGAGGAAGGTGTCTGGAGAGACCATTTGGGAGCCCATCCTTTTCACATGATGAACGTTTCAGAAAGCAAGCTACTCTATCAGGATGAAACAACTAGGTAGAAACACATCTGTGAGGCCGGGCGCGGTGGCTCAAGCCTGTAATCCCAGCACTTTGGGAGGCCGAGGCGGGTTGATCACGAGGTCAAGAGATCGAGACCATCCTGGTCAACATGGTGAAACCCTGTCTCTACTAANAAAAAAAAAAAAAAAAAGTTACTTAATCCCTCTGTTCCTCAATTTATCTTCATAAAGAAATGCACATAGTAATGAGTACCTGTCTCATGGGCTTGTTGTGAAAATTAAATCTGTGTGTATATATATGAGTTTAGAGATAGTCTTGTATGTAGTAAGCACCTGAAAAATGTCAGCTACTATTGTTATTCCTGAAAATAACATGAATCAAATCATATAGTCCCTATACAGTGAGAGGATATTATAAGAAATCATACCGCCAGGCACGGTGGCGTGTGCCTGTAGTCCCAGCTACTTGGGAGGCTGAGGTGGGAGGATCGCTTGAGCCCAGGAGTTCTGGGCTGCAGTGGGCTATGCTGATCGGGTGTCTGCACTAAGTTCAGCATCAATATGGTGACCTCTTGGGAGTGGGGGACCACCAGGTTGCCTAAAGAGGGGTGAACCAGCCCAGGTCAGAAACAGAGCAGGTCAAAACTCCCGTGCTGATCAGTAGTGGGATCGCGCTTGTGAATAGCCACTGCACTCCAGCCTGGGTAACAAGAGCGAAACTCTGTCTCAAAAAAAAAAAAAAAAAAGAAACACATCTGTGTCCAGAACACAGATGTCTACCCATAAGTATAAAGGTATTTACTGGGCCTGGGCCTGATTCCCACAAGATCCCAGGATAAAGCCAGAAGCAGAATGGCTTGGAAGAATAACTAAGCAGTGCATAGAAAGAAAGAGAAGAGGGTGATGAACGGAAGTGGAGGGTTTCATCCCCTAACCCTCTAACTCGACCCCCTCCTTACTTCCAGAGCCAGCCTGGCAGAGGGCCAGCAGGGAGGGTACTGAGAATTGCAATATAAACCTCTGAGATTTATTGGCTGCTGCTTCTGAATATGGCCATCCTGCTGTGGCCTCTGGGGGGCATTTGCCGATGTAATCAGCCCAGAAAGAGAGTCATTCCAGCTGGGGGTGTAAATCACCATTGGCAAAGCTAGGAGAGAGACATGTGGCCCTAGATAAGGAAGTAGACTGATATGGCCTCTGTGCCCTTCCCTCCCTTCTCCTGCCCAGGGGGTGCTGGTTCTTGAGCTGTAATGCACTTTAAATGGAGTTTGTCCTTCGTTTTAATCTATATCTGCCCTGCCAGTTTTACAGAAGAGCTGTAAAAGTGAACATCTGGCTACTCAGCTTTTGTACAAGGCCTGTTTTCCCCCAGCTCCACCCTACCTCCATGTGCCTTTCCCAAGCCCTCCTCCCCAGAAGGGTTAGGGAACATGAGGCTGGGGAGCTACGATTAAAGGCCTCATGATGTCAGGCCCTCCACCCCATTGCCAGAGAGGAATATGCTCCAGGCACCTCATTTTCTGACACCTGCTCTTACATACAGACAATAGTTTTGTTTTGTTTTTTTTTTTTCCAAATTGACAATACTTTAAAAAAGAAATTTATAAAGCAAAATGTAACAATTTCAGGCTGGTCAGGATGCTAGGAAAAGGCTGAGACCCATGAACCACCAAAGATGTCAGGTGGTCAAGGGGTATCTCCTCTGCCCTCCCCCTCCTCCAGCCACAAAGCCAAATCAAGTTTCGGACAGGAAAAGTGGTTGGAAAAGGACGTTTGCTCAGGGTTCCCACTCTGATAGATACTCGGTGTCTATTCCAGTGCTGTCCCTGCAGAATAGAACAAGAATGCAGGGACAGGGTCAAGCTGATGGGCTGGGAACAATGACCAATCCCACCTGTAAAAGGCCAGCCTTTCCATGAGAGAAAATGAGACGCCTGATGCATATTTCTGAGTACAGGGGTAGAGAGCCTGACATCACTGGGTCTTTAATGAGGATTGGAGAAGCCTCTGCAAATAAATGTGACTCCAAGACTAATACTGACAGCCCTCCAGCACATCCTCTTCACCAACCATGTCTTCTGTGACTGCCAACACCTGCTAGATGAGCAGCATTGCCCCTTGTGGACAATGACAAATGAGCTAGCCCTTTCTACAAAGATGATGTTACTCAGCCATCATTCAATTCAATAATGTCTTTTGAGACTGATTATGAGCCCAGCTTTATGCTAGGTGCAAAATGATTAAGACACAAATCCCACCCTGGGAGGGCCTTATAATCCACTGATTGCAGCTCAAATGTCCAAAGACCCCGTATCTTATTCCACTTTCACTTGTAATCTCAATTTTCTCCTCTCATTTTCTCATGGTCAGATTACATGGTTTCTACCTTCTCTCAAGTCCTCTCTCTGTTGAGCTTTAATTCCTGCTGCTATCCTAATCCAGGATGTTAGCAGTATAATGAATAGTTCAGACCACAAGCTTTACAGACTGCCTGGATTCAAATGCTGACACTAGCTGGGTGACCTTGGGCAAGTCACTTAATTTTCCTGTGTTTCCATTTCTTCAGCTACAAAATTAAGGATAATAGTATCTATTTCATATAACAGTTGTAAGGATTAAATGAGTATAGTATTAAATGAAGGTATAGACCGGGCACAGTGGCTCATGCTGTCCAGGAGGGACCAAGGAGTGCAGATCACAAGGTCAGGAGTTCGAGACCAGCCTGCCCAAAAGACCAGCCTGGCCAATATGGTGAAACCCCGTCTCTACTAAAAATACAAAAATTAGCCAGGCGTGGTGGCGGGTGCCTGTAATCTCTGCTACTTGGGAGGCTGAGACAGGAGAATTGCTTGAACCCGGGAGGTGGAAGTTGCAGTGAGCAGAGATTGTGCCACTGCACTCCAGCCTGGGCGACAGAGTAAGAATCTGACTCAAAAAAAAAAAAAAAAAGGTGTAGCATAAAAATGGTGTAGCATTATACCTGGCATATAGCAAGAACTGAATAAACATCATCCCAGGTAGCATGCAGGAGTTAATTATTCTGTGAACTTGGCCAGCCCCCACCACCTGACCTTCTGATTTAGAGCTGGAAGAGGCACTTTTTGTTCCTTTTGCTGAATATACTACTGGACCAGAGTGCTTATAGGGATGGAAACAAAAAGAACCATTTCTACTTTTCTACCTTGTCAATTTCTTGAGGGCAGGGACTGTGTCATATTTCAATACCTGTGATACTCAGAATTGACATCTCCAGATGCATATGTTGAAAGGAATTGGTGTTTCCTTAACCTATGCCTGAACAGAATGGTGAGAGAATCCCCCATGCCTTCTACTTTATACTGCTGATAAAGAAAGGGAAATATTCCATCTTGATATATCTGTGGTTATTTGTTCCCACCCAAATCTCATGATGAAATGTAATCCCTAATGTTTGAGGTGAGGCCTGGTGGGAGTTGTCTGGATCTTGGGGGTGGATCCTTCATGAATGGCTTGGGCTATCCTCTTGGGGATAAGTGAGCTGTCACTGAGTTCACAAGAGATCTAGTCATTTTAAAGTGTGTGGCACCTCGTCCCATCACTCCGTCCCTCTCTTGCTCCTGCTCTGAACGTGTGACATGCCTGCTTCTCCTTCTCCTTCTGCCATGATTGTAAGCTTCTGGAGGCCTACACAGAAGCTGAGCAGATGTCAACACCATGCTTCCTGTAAAGCCTGCAGAATCATGAGCTAATTAAGCCTCTTTTCTTTATAAATTGCTCAGTCTCCCAGGTAAGCATTGGTGGTCAGCTGAGCATAGTGTTGTGGGCCTGTAGTCCCAGCTACTTGGGAGGCTAAGGCAGAGGTTGCAGTGAGCCAAGATCATGCCACTGTACTCTAGCCTGGGTGACAGAGTGAGACCCTGTCT
>NW_016107589.1:700143-701729 GCF_001604975.1 Cebus imitator | reverse complement strand
TTTTTTGAGATAGGGTCTCACTCTGTTGCCCAGGCTGGATCGCAGTGGTGCAATCATGGCTCGCCGCAACCTCAACCTCACGTGCTCAAGTGATTCTGCCACTTCAGCCTCTCAAGTAGCTAGGACTACAGACGCACACCACCACATCTGGTTAATTTTTTAAAATTCTTCATAGAGGGCCAGGCACAGTGGCTCACACTTGTAATCCCAGCAATTTGGGAGGCCGAGGCGGGTGGATCATCTGAAGTCAGGAGTTTGAGACAAGCCTGGCCAACATGGTGAGACTCCATCTCTACTAAAAATACAAAAAATTTAGCAAGGCTTGGTGGCAGGTGCCTGTAATCCCAGCTACTCGGGAGGCTGAGGCAGGAGAATTGCTTGAACTCGGGAGGCGGAGGTTGCAGTGAGCCAAGATTGTACCATTGCACTTCAGCCTGGGCAACAAGAGTGAAACTCCATCTTAAAAAAAAAAAATTTGGCCAGGTGCGGCGGCTCACACCTGTAATCCCAGCACTTTGGGAGGCCGAGGCAGGCAGATCACAAGGTCAGGAGATCGAGACCATCCTGGCCAACATGGTGAAACCCTGTCTCTACTAAAATACAAAAAATTAGCTGGGCCCAGTGGAGCATGCCTGTAATCCCAGCTACTCTAGAGGCTGAGGCAGGGAAATAGCTTGAACCTGGGAGGTGGAGGCTGCAGTGAGCTGAGATCGTGCCACCGCACTCCAGCCTGGTGACAGAGCGAGACTCCATCTCAAAAAAAAAAAAAATCCTTTGTAGAGACAGGGTTTCACCATGTTGCCCAGATGGTCTTGAACTCCCAGACTCAAGTGATCCTCCAGCCTCGGTCTTCAAGTGTTAGGATTACAGGTGTGAGCCCAGTCTGTTATTTCTTTATAGCAATGGAAGAATGGCCTAATATATTCCCTTCTGTATGTCAGATGTCAGCCAGGTCGTGAGCTGAGATTGACAAGAAGCAATTTCAAAAAAAATTTTTAAATGTATATTTTTTGAGACAGAGTCTCGCTCTGTCACCCAGGCTGGAGTGCAGTGGTATAGTCTCAGCTCACTGCAACTTGCACCTCCCGGGCTCAAGCGATCCTCCCACCTCAGCCTCCTGAATAGCTGGGCCTACAGACATGTGCCACTGTGCCTGGCTAATGTCTTAAATTTTCTGTAGAGATGGAGGTCTCGCTATATTGCCCAGGCTGGTCTCAAACTCTTGACCTCAGGTGATCCACCCTCCTTGACCTCCCAAAGTGCTGGGATTACAGGCATGAGTCACTGCATCTGGCCTGGAGAAGCAGTTTTTAGATCCAAAGATTTCTGTTCAATGTTGCCTTCCTGCTGAATAAATACCAGTCAGTGCAAGGGCATCAATGCTGAGCACAACCCCTACACAGCCTCATACTGAGGTCTCTAGGCTGGGGTTTTAGTGCCTGCTCTTTATCTCTCAAGTCCAAGCAACCCTTATGGCCCCAGATTCTCAAGAACTTACCATTGAGGCTCTTATAGATTTAACACCCAAAACAATAAAAAAGCAGTGCCAACTCTGGAAAGGCATACTTCTTTTTTTTTTTTTTTTT
>NW_016107589.1:690606-698940 GCF_001604975.1 Cebus imitator | reverse complement strand
AAAAAAAAAAAAAAAAAGTTACTTAATCCCTCTGTTCCTCAATTTATCTTCATAAAGAAATGCACATAGTAATGAGTACCTGTCTCATGGGCTTGTTGTGAAAATTAAATCTGTGTGTATATATATGAGTTTAGAGATAGTCTTGTATGTAGTAAGCACCTGAAAAATGTCAGCTACTATTGTTATTCCTGAAAATAACATGAATCAAATCATATAGTCCCTATACAGTGAGAGGATATTATAAGAAATCATACCGCCAGGCACGGTGGCGTGTGCCTGTAGTCCCAGCTACTTGGGAGGCTGAGGTGGGAGGATCGCTTGAGCCCAGGAGTTCTGGGCTGCAGTGGGCTATGCTGATCGGGTGTCTGCACTAAGTTCAGCATCAATATGGTGACCTCTTGGGAGTGGGGGACCACCAGGTTGCCTAAAGAGGGGTGAACCAGCCCAGGTCAGAAACAGAGCAGGTCAAAACTCCCGTGCTGATCAGTAGTGGGATCGCGCTTGTGAATAGCCACTGCACTCCAGCCTGGGCAACATAGCGAGACCCTGTCTCTAAAAAATCATACCAAAAAATGTTGACTTTGGGGAAAATACAGTTTTCCATAAAGAAGATAATTAAGCCTTAGTTTTTTTGTTTTACAACTCACAATTTCCACTTAAGACTACTAACACGTGGGCACATGTACATCAATCTCTTCCCATGTTGGAACTTGGAATTCCTACAGGGGCACGTGTGGGTGGGGTGGAGGAGCAGCATCTTTCCTTTGGCCATCTCCGCCTAATGCCGCAGCAGCTTTCCTCTTTCCCCAAGATCTTCTGGGCTGTGAGCTCAAGGGTTTAGGGAGAAGGCCACGGAGGCAGCTTCCCTTTTTAGACAGGCAGTAGCTAGGAGTGGATGCTACAGGCTTCAGCCGAATGGCTTGGAGAATACAGCAGTGCCCTCTGCTGTGAAGTATGCATGCAGCACTCTGGGGCAAGAGCATGTGCAAACCTTGCCAAATAAAAAAATAAAAAAACCAGTCCAGCCACTTACGCACGTGCATGGGCTGCCCTATGGCTACAACTACCCTTCCCTCCCACTCACTTTAAAAAACACTCTCTGTTCCAAAACCTGGGAAGATAGTACATTTGTCTTTATTTTATCTCAACCTAGGCTGTAGAGGGCTTTGTCCTTTTCAGTCCTGGGCTATCAGTACTACTAGGTTAATACCAGAGAATGACAATGTTCGGTCCATTCCACTGCCACCCAAGACCAAGTAGGGCCACACCTCACTGCAGATAAAAGCCTATTCACACTAAAAAGCGCCAAGAAAGGAAATCCTGGGATACTGCTGAAGAATACAGTTTAAAAATCTTCCTGAAGTCTAATAGATCTTGCTTTATTTTATTCCTATCTTCACACATCACAAATCTCTACTTCCAACCATTCTAAATCCTAACTTGCCTTTGTGAGATGTGAAATGGAGTGGAGAAAAGACTTAAAAGTCAAAATTCCCCTGAAGCGATATATTTGGAACTTTTTTTTTTTGAGATGGAGTCTCACTCTGCTGCCCAGGCTGGAGTGCAGTGGCATGATCTTGCTCACTGCAACCTCTGCCTCCCAAGATCAAGGGATTCTCCTGCCTCGGTCTCCCAAATAGCTGGGATTACAGGCGCCTACCACCAGGCCCAACTATTTTTTGTGTATTTAGTAGAGATGGGGTTTTGCCATGTTCACCAGGGTGGTCTCAAACTCCTGACAGCCTCATCCTCCCAAAGTGTTGGGATAATAGGCGTGAGCCACTGCTGATAGGGTACCTTTGAGCCCAACTGAGATTTGTCATCTGCCTTAGAGAAAGCCTAGATACCACATGCTGCTGAGTCTGTGGGGCACTTTTAGTAACTCATACCATGGAATGATCTAGAAAAGGAAAGCCTAGGACATTGCTGAAGAAAACAGTTTGAAAGGCTTACCTTAATTCCAGAACATTGGTTCTTTTTTTTTTCTTTTGAGATGGAATTTACTGTTGCCCAGGCTGGAGTGCAGTGGATTTTTGGCTCACTGCAACCACTGCCTCCCAAGTTCAAGTGATTCTCCTGCTTCTGCCACCCTAGTAGCTGGAATTACAGTTATATGCCACCATGCCTGGTTAATTTTTGCATTTTTTTTTTTAGTAGAGACGGGATTTCACCAGGCTGGTCTCAAACTTCTGACCTCAAGTGATCCACCCACCTTGGCCTCCCAAAGTGCTGGGATAACTAGAGCACTGGTTCTTAAGCCTTAGCATGTATTCAAATCAACTGAAAAGGGAGATTTTTAAAACCCAGATTTCTGAGTCCTAACCTCAGAAGTTCTGATTTAAGAGGACTGAGGTGAGGCCTGAACATCTATATTTCAACCCTAGCGATCAGTGGGGTGACAGATGTTGCAGCCAGATTGCCCATACAACCGAACATCTGTATTTCAAACAAGTTCAGATGATATTGATGGTCCAGGGTCCAAACTTTGAGAATTACTGGTTTTTTGTTTCGTTTTGTTTTGTTTTGAGACAGTCTTGCTCTGTCACCTAGGCTGGAGTGCAATGGTGTGATCTCAGCTCACTGCAACCTTCACCTCCTGAGTTCAAGTGATTCTCCTGCCTCAGCCTCCTGAGTAGCAGGGACTACAGGCACACACCAGCATGCCCAGCTAATGTTTGTATTTTTAGCAGAGATGGGGTCTCACCATGTTGGCCACGCTGGCCTCGAACTCATGACCTCAAGTGATCCACCCGCCGTGGCCTCCCAAAGTGTTGGATTACAGGTATGAGCCACCATGCCCAGCCTAAGAACTACTGGTTTGGAGAAAAGCATGTTGGCCTCAGCCATAAATAAAGATGGTATGTATGGAGGAGTCTAACTTTGTGATCTCCATATACAGCTCTTCTAGGAGCAGGCTAGGCTCACAATCATATCTCTCACTCTGCAGTGTTTATTTTTCCATTTTTAAAAAAGGGAGAGGGGGAAACAATGAAGGAAAATACAAAGAAAGAAGGAAGATAACTTCTGAATAGCCAGAAGCCCAGAGAGAGAAAGAGTTGGCTGGCTTGTGAGAAGACATGAGGAGTTTGGAAGAGGAACGCCAGAGTTCCCTGAACCAACACAAATCTCTATGCAACTCAAGGCTGCCTTATAGAGCCAGCTCCAGAACTCTGTCGCCAGGTTTCAGCAAGCTGAAACCTTATCCATTCCCAGGCCTGGCATTTCAACAGGTTGGCAGCCTGTTCGTTTACAGACATCTTTTAACAATCTTGGGTTTGGCCATCCAGAAGGCCTCTTTCTGCTCAGGGTTTCTGCAGTGTCTTTGGATGACCTGTTAGCAGCCAGTGGCTGGTCTGTTATCATGGGCTCATGTCCTTCACCAGAAGGGCAATTTGCTCTCGCAGCTGCCGCTCCCCTTCCCGCATTTTGCTCTGGCTTCGACACCTCAGCAACTCAGCCTTGTGGTCCTGGTGATGCATAGGGCAGTAGCTCTGTGGTTCACACAACTCCGTATATTCTGGAAAGAAGTCTCTGTAGCCGCCTTTAAGGATATATAGCTCTGGGTAGTACAATGCAGGATACTGGTTCAGAGATCTGTCCTCTTCTCGCAGAGAACGGCACCTTTATAGAGAACCCAGAGATGGGTGGGTGGAAAGAAAAGTGGTCAGGATTCCAGGGGCCATTCACTGGGATCCTGCTAACCCCCATCAGGACCTTCCAATCTCACTGTGCCTGCAAAACAAGGTCCAAGTAGCACCACCCTTCCTCCTTTCCTCTACTGCGGCCTCATTCTCAATCCCTTTTCCTTTATTGCTCCAAACTCTTGAATTTTAGAGTGTCTTCCTTCAACCTCCCTAACATTCTTCAAACTATAGAATCCAGTCAGTCTGTCTGAACTGGTCTGGGAAGTCCAACTCAAAATCCATTTCCATCACCTGCCCTACCCCATTTAGACACTCACATTCGGGGGCCCCTCTCTGAGGAGAATTCACAGTGGAACACGATGATTATTCTCTTCTGGGTGTCCAAAGGGACAATGGGCTTCTTTAGAAAGAAGTTAAATAGTTCTTCCTGACTATACAAGTTTAAGGCTCCCTGTAGAAAAATAATTTTAATAAGCATTTCCTCAAGGGCTTATGGACGGTGCCATTACTTAGAAATGAGTGGGATATGAACCTGGGATATTTGGACCAGAAAAGCTGGACTATAAGCATCCTCAGAGCAGGAGTCTAAGTATATCTCTGTATATACCCTGAATGCCTGGCACAGAGGTTGGTATGTAGTAGATGCTCAATAAATGTTCACAGAACTGAACCACTGGAAGAACAGGGATCACTGCGAGGAATGTTCATGAATAGTGTTTGCAAAGTGCTTCAAGCCTTGGATTAATGTTTTTATGTCTAGGTAGGAGCCCTTGGCTCCTACAGAAAAGAAGGATATTGGTCTAAGAGAGAAAGGGAAAGTAAGCTGCTTAAGGTATACAGAATTAAAACAAGGAGGACCTCAGCCTTGATGTGCTTCAGATATGTAATATTTGTCCCAATTCCAGAGTTCATAGGCCCCTTTGTCCACAGACTCTTCTCAATAAAGAGCTATCTCCAGTCCTCCCCTACTAATGGCCAGAATGTGGTCTCACCTGGATGTGTCCTCCCAGGTACTCATATGGATAGCGACAATCAATGACATAAAACTTCTCAATCAGACCCTGGAACTTCCCCAACAGTAAGGCAGCCACCTGCACAGAAACAATGACTGAATACTCTGCTCACTACCACTCTGAGGGAGAGAAGGGCCAATGACACAGTTCCTTACGAGCATATTCCTGTTAGTCACCTGGGATTCCACTGTATGTCCAGCCTCCAAAGTCATCCCATATTTGACATGTGACAGTGGTTCAGCCCTACCCACAAAAGAGAATGAAACAGGAAGTGGCCCTTTTAGAGATCCAAAATAGCTGGCATTGCCAAGATACCAAGGAAGGAAAGCCATATTCAGGCTACCCATCTAGGGACAGGCATGGCTGGAATCAGCCTCTCAGGAGACGTCCAAGGACTTCTGCGGTGAGAGAGGTAGAAGCTAGAGACTCAAAACTGCAGGAAGAGATGCAAAATGGCTCCCTACCCATCATCATAAAGGAAGAAAGTAAGGCTTTCAGGAAAGGCTATGGAAGGAAAAGGTTTATACCTAGAGGAAGAAACTGAAGCAACTTGTAAAAGTGTAAATTGGTTCAGCTTTTCTGGAGGGAACTTTGTAAATGCATAAACAAATAAATGTAATTATGCTTTGACCCAGCAATTTCTAACATCTTAAGTAAACAGGAAAAGTACAGAAAATGTAGGCACAATGAGATTAATCTCAGCATTGTTTTATGTTATCAAAATATTAGAAATAACTTCAATATTCAATAATAGGGGTTTGGTAAAATAAATTGTACATGCCAGCAGAATAGAGCATTATATAGGCATTAAAATGATGATATAGATATCTTACCATTGATATAGAAAGATATCTATGTCTTACTAAGGAAATTTCAATACGTGATCTTGATCATATTCATCATGATCCCATTTCTGTTTTTCTTTTTCTTTTTTCTTTTTTTATATTTTGAGATGGAGTTTCACTCTTGCTGCCCAGGCTGGAGTGCAGTGGCGCAATGTCGGCTCACCATGACCTCCGCTCCCCAGGTTCAAGTGATTCTCCTGCCTCAGTCTCCTGATTAGCTGGGATTACAGGTGCACACTACCATGCCTGGCTAATTTTTTTGCATTTTTAGTAGACATGGAGTTTTGCCATGTTGGCTAGGGTGGTCTCGAACTCCTGGCCTCAAGTGATCCGCCTGCCTTGGCCTCCCAAAGTGCTGGGATTACAGGCATGAGCCACCACGCATGACCCCCTCCCTTTTTTCTTTTTACAATAATTATGTATTATTTGTTTAACTAAAAATGAAGGAGAAAGAAGAGTGGGGGAAAAAGGAGTCCTTTAATATAGCTTCAGTTGAATAAGGAGCCTATGTGAGTGAACACAGTGAAAGAAATACAAATGGAAATGGGGATTATAGGGACAGAACAGACCAGATGGTAGCTTATGTAACCAGTTACCATCTCCAGAAATCTGCTTACTGTTTCTGGGTTGACATACTTCAGATCTTGGTGTTTCCCTGACACGGTTGGCAGTGCACATACCTAGAAATACACGAGAGCTGAAATAACAGCAAGTATTCCACACCCGATTTTGAGATCAAAGACCCTCATTTTGTCCTTCTTTCCAAAAGACCCTTAAAACCTCAGAGGCCTTCAAAAAAATCAGTGGTCTCTATAAAGCGCATATACATCAAGTCCATTTCTAATCCTAAAGAACTCATCAAGGATGTGTACAAAGTTTTAGATTTCTCTACAAATATGTTCATCTTGGTATAATTCATAAGAAAAAAATTGTAAAACTAAGTATCTTACAAGAAGGGATTTATGAAGAAATTATGAGCAGTCAAAACAATGAAATAATATGGAGCTATTAAAAATGATGAAATGGGCCGGGTGTGGCGTCTCATTCCTGCAATCCCAGTGCTTTGGGAGGCCAAGGAGAGATAATTTCTTGAGGCCAGCAGCTTGAGGCTGAAGTGAGCTATGATCATGCCAATG
The DNA here is from genome assembly GCF_001604975.1 of Cebus imitator. Lineage (NCBI taxonomy): Eukaryota > Metazoa > Chordata > Mammalia > Primates > Cebidae > Cebus > Cebus imitator. Next base: position 692,302 of record NW_016107589.1, on the reverse strand, counting down.
TACTTAGCCTGGGCAAAAGAGCAAGACTTTGACTCTTAAAAAAGAAAGGATGAAGCATAACTGCTTATTAATATGAAAAAAGAGGCTGGGCGCAGTAGCTCAAATCTGTAATTCCAGCACTTTGGGAGGCCAAGGAGGGTAGATCACAAGGTCAGGGGTTCAAGACCAGCCTGGCCAATATGGTGAAACCCCGTTCCTACTAAAAATACAAAAAATTATTTGGGCATGGTGATGCATGCTTGTAGCACCAGCTGCTTGGCAGGCTGAGGCAGGAGAATCACTTGAACTGGGAGGCAGAGGTTGCAGTGAGCTGAGATCGCACCATTGCACTCCAGCCTGGGTGACAGAGCAAGACTCCATCTCAAAAAAAAAAAGAAAAGAAAAAAGATGCTCAGATGCTCCTGATATAATTATTAAATGAGAGTACAGATAACAAAACAATATAAACTATTTTTGTAGAAAAGCAAAACTGTATTTTTTTTGTATATGTGTTTGTAAAAACACAGAAAAAAATGTGTAAGAATATATACCTTCTGCAATTACACAGGCAATGGGGAAAAAAAAGAATATATACCAAGAAATAATTACCCTGGTTAATAAAGTCTGGGATAAATTTCTTCATTTCTACTTTTTTCTGTAAAACCAAGTATTATTTACATAATTTTAAAATATGTCTTTAAATAGAAAAAAGGTAAAAGTCTCATACTTTCCACTTTATTCTGGATTTTCCCAGAGAATAAGAAATATTTTCTCACTGTAAAGGCTTAGGGCCTGTATCTACCACTAGAGCACTGTCAGGTTATCAAAGAGTACTTGGTGAAGATGTGTAATTACACTGAGCATTCTATGCACACAGAGAAGATTCAGATCCAAAATGACTCACTGAAATACAGGATGGGTGTAACCAAACTCACCTTGGAAAAATCACCAATCAGATGCCCTTGGTTAGAATCTTCCTCCAGCATCTCAATGATATTAATGTCACACAGAGAGACTGTCTTCTTTAAATGTAAGCCCTGAAGATGACAAGATTCCCACCCCCACCCAATCCTCATGTTAAAGGTTTTAAAACCAGTGGATGGAGCGGGGCATGATGGCTCACGCCTGTAATTCTGGCTACTGGGGAGGCTGATGTGGGAGGATCCCTTGAGCCCAGGAGGCCAAGGCTGTAGTCAGCTACGATCATACCATTGCACTCCAGACTGGGTGACAGAGTGAGACTCTGCCTCTAAAATAATAAATAAATAAATAAATAGGTATCCCAGTACTTTGGGAGGCCAAGGCGAGAGGATTGCTTGAACCCAAAAGTTCAAGATCAGCCTGGGAAACATAGTGAAAACCCATCTCCTCAAAAAACACAAAAATTAGCCAGGCGTGGTGGCACATGCCTGTAGTCCCAGCTACTTGGAGGGCTGAGGTGGGAGGATCGCTTGAGCTCGGGAGGTTGAGGCTGCAGTAAGCCGAGATCATGCCACTGCACTCCAGCCTGCGTGACAGAGTGAGACCCCATCTCAGGGGAAAATAAATAAATAAATAAATACATTGATTTCCTAAAATATCCAAAGATATTTAGAATTTTAATTTTTTTCTTTTATTTTTTATTTTTTGAGATGGAGTTTTGCTCTTGTTACCCAGGCTGGAGTGCAATGGCGCGATCTCGGCTCACCGCAACCTCCGCCTCCTGGGTTCAGGCAAT
>NW_016107589.1:675708-689386 GCF_001604975.1 Cebus imitator | reverse complement strand
GATGACAAAAAAGGCATACTAAAGCAATCCTCACACCTGTAAAGCAAAGACATGAGATGAACAGATTTTCATCTTAAAAAGTTCTTACCTTCCTGAGCTTTCCTTGGCCAGAAAAATACTTTTTTTTAACTTTATCTGGCATTGCATTGTCCTTGCATTTGTCCACCTGCTTCGGTCTTAGCCTATTCAAGTTCTCCGGCATGGAGGGGGAGCGATATAGGCAGCTTCTGTTCACTGAGGCCTGTTTGGGAATATTAAACGCTTCAGTTCTTAACTCCTTTAAGTGTGTCTGCAGATCAGCAGCATCAACATTTCCTGGGAGCTTCTTTGAAATGCAGATTTCCAGATGTTAGGCCATACCCTAGACCTATTGAATCAAAATCTGCATTTTAACGTGATGCCCAGGTGATTTCTCAAGTTTGAGAAGCCCTGGGTAGCAACCTGTCTTCATAGGCCCATTCACATCTTTCTACTTGGACTGCATGATATTCCATCTCCATGGACGTTTTAACTAGCCAAACCAAATTCTGCAGCTGACTGTCTTAGATGTACCAGTTCTTACAGCAGAAAGCAAACACAAGCTCAGACCCTCCAGTTATGTGACAAAAAAATGCAAACAAACATAAGTCCATTTTGTCTCTAGCATTCTGGGACTTGACAATAAGGATTTAAGGACCTCAACAAACCAAAAGATGAAAAGCCAAGAAGAAAAATAGCAAAAGAAGCATCATGCAAGAAAAAAGGACACACTAAAATCAAATAGCATGATGACCATTACAGGACTGATATTATGAATCCTATAGTACCAATGAAGCCCACCAGGGAAAAAAATGGCTCAAATGTCATGAAAAGCTAGCTGTGAGAATTGCTTACAGGAACAGACAAAAGTATAAGAGGACAGATAGACTACTCTTTATTTGAAAGGCATGGTTTGGGTGCTACATCCAAAGTCAAGAAGATCTATCAAATGACCTCTGATAACAACTTCCACCTAATCCATAATCCTATCCTCTGGTCCCACATACCTTGAGATCTCTACCTCTGACCTAGAGAATAGGCAAAAGCTCCTTCTCTAAACCCTTATCTCACTACCTGTTAAGGATTGATTTAGGAGGGGGCAATAAAATAAGAGAGCCATAACTGGAAGGCAGCTTGATTATCAATGGTTTCTGAAAGAAGAAAATAGGAATAACATTTTACATTATAACAACTGTGGATATTATGCTGTTTACCACACACATGGTTCTATCTCTTGCTCATGGTGCCAGCTGATAGTACAGTCCACATTACACTTGCCAATACTCTATACCTTTCCCCTTAAACTCCTCCCAAACATTGCCCTATGCCCCCATCCACCCTACCCCCTAGCCAATGATGACTGGACTATATTGCTGGTTGAATACATTTATTTAGTGTCTAGAATAAGGAAAAATAATCTAGGCCAATCAGGTTCTCTCTCGGTAGCCTAACTTGGAAGATGGAGAAATAACTATGCAGTAGCAGCAGCCAAAGCCCAAAAGGAAGAAGCCAACAGATGCAGTCAAGGCCAGGAAGCCAGTGATGCATGAATGGAGAAACCAAAGGTAGGGTAGGAAAGGAGAGGTGGTGAGGAGCTGAGGAGCAGGGTGTCTCGTCTCCATGACAGACATGACTTCATATAACTTCAATTTTCCTGAGACGGCAGGAGAAAGCTAGATAAGGGTTTTAAGAGCTTCTCTAGAATATACCATAATAATTATGCTAAGAGCCATATTATTAAGAGTTTGCAATTAATTAGCTAATTGAAACTTATCCTTTATTTTTTGAGACAGAGTCTCACTGTGTCCAGGCTGGAGTGCAGTGACACAATCTCAGCTCACTGTAACCTCCGACTCCCCAGTTCAAGTGATTCTCCTGCCTCAGTCTCCAAGTAGCTGAGATTACAGGCTCGCGCCACCACGCCCAGCTAATTTTTGTATTTTTAGTAGAGATAGAGTTTTACCATATTGGCCAGGATGGTCTGTCTCGATTTTCTGACCTTGTGATCTGCCTGCCTCGGCCTCCCAAAGTGCTAGGATTACAGGTGTGAGCCACTGTGCCTGGCCTTTTTTTTTTTTTTTTGAGGTAGGATCTCACTCTGTAACCCTGGTTGGAGTGCAGTGGCGGAATCTTAGCTCATTACAGCCTCTGCCTCTCGGGTTCAAGCGATCCTCCCAACTCAGCCTCCAGAGTAACTGGGACTAGAGGGGGGGTACATCACCATGCCCAGCCAATTTCTGTATTTTTTGCAGCGACGGGGTTTTGCCATGTTGCCCAGGCTGGTCTCAAAGTCCTGGGCTTAAGTGATCCATCTGTCTTGGCCTCCCAAATTGCTGGGTTTACAGGTATGAGCCACCACACCTGGTCTGTATCCATCTTTAAGCATAACATCCAATAAATTTTTGCCCAACTCAAGGTCAAAAATTTTCTCCTGTTTTCTTTGGATTTTTTTTTTTTTTGAGACAGAGTGTCACTCTGTTGTCCAGGTTGGGGTGCAGTGGCACGATCTTGACTCACTGCAACCTCTGCCTCCCAGATTCAAGCGATTCTCCTTGCCTCAGCCTCCTGAGTAACTGGGATTATAGGCGCCTGCCACCACACCTGGCTAATTTTTATATTTTTAGTAGAGATGGGGTTTCATCATGTTGGCCAGGCCGATCTTGAACTCCTGACCTCAGGTGATCCACTGGCCTCAGCCTCCCAAAATGTTGGGATTACAGGCACGAGCCACCGTGCCTGGCCCTTCTTCAGGTGTTTTATGGTTTAAAGTTGTAGATTTGGAGCTATGATCCATTTTGTGTTAATTTTCATATATAATGTAAGGTATGGGTTGAAGTACTTTTATTTTTTAACATAGGATTTCCAATTGCTCCAGAACAATTTGTTGAAAAGACTATACTTTCTCCATTTGATTATTTTGTATCTTGGTTGAAATACCAATTACATATGTGCATAGGTCTATTTCTCAAATCTCTGTTCTGTTCTGCCAATGTTTTAAGTTTTTGGTAGCCATCATGCTGATAATTAAGGTGATAAACGTCTTCATATAGTCCAAGGACAAGACATTAAAAATAAATGATAGCAGAAAACTACTTCCACAAACAGAAACAGCTACTTCAGCAGCCAGACATGGTGGCTCACACCTGTAATCCAAACACTTTGAGAGGCCAATGTGGGCGAATCGCTTGAGTCTAGTAGTTTAAAACCAGCTTGGGCAACATGGTAAAACTGTGTCTCTACAAAAAAATATAATAATTACCAAGGTGTGGTAATGTGTGCCTGTAGTCCCACCTACTTGGGAGGCTGAGGTAGAAGGATCAATTGAGCCCAGGAGGTCGAGGCTACGAGGCTACAGTGAGCTGTGATCATACCACTGCATTCCAGCCTGGGTAATGGAGTAAGCCTCTGTCTTTTCTGTGGAAAAAAAAAAAAAAAAAAAAAAGAGCAAGCTACTTCTTTCCTATACACTTATATGAAAAGAAATGTCAACTTATTGCAAAGAATGTCAAGTGCTAGGTCATGGAGAGATGATGAAGATGGTACTTTAGTTCTGTCTAGCTAGTTAGAAGTTTCCCAGCTCCCAGAAGCTGATGTGGGACGATCCCAGGATAATTTGGCTTAGATAACACTCAACATCTACCCATTTTCAATCTTTTAAGAATCACTAGACACTTTCCAAATATGGGAGTATTTAAGCACCGAGAAAGCCAAAAAGAAGAGAGGAAAACTTATTAAACTAGATTCAATCTGCAGATTTTATAAAAAGGCTTCATTGAATAATTATTATTTTATAAACTGAAGCAGCATCACCATTTCCTCATGGCCGACACACTCTTCAGTATACGTAAGCCAGCCTGGCTTCTGCCTACACCACTCTTGTGCTCTTGTTAAAGCTATTGACAACCTTCACGTTGTAGCATCTCAGTCACTTCTCTAGCCACATTATCTTCCTGAATCTCACATCTGCTTCCATTGAGTTGGCTGCTCCATTTTTATTGTCTTCAACGGCACCTCCTACTCTTTTAATTATTTTTAATTATTATTATTATTTTTTGAGACGGAACCTCCCTCTGGTACCCAGGCTGGAGTGGAGTGGCACAATTTCAGATCACTGCAACCTCCACTTCTGGGTTCAAGTGATTTTCCTGCCTCAGCCTCCCAAGTAGTTGGGATTACAGGCGTGTGCCATCACCTGCCCCCACCCCAACCCAGGCTAATTTTTGTATTTTTATTTACATTATTTTATTGAGACAAAGTCTGGCTCTGCTGCCCAGGCTAGAGTGCAATGGTGCTATCTCAGCTCACTACAACCTCTGCTTCCCGGGTTCAAGCGATTCTCCTGCCTCAGCCTCCCAAGTAGCTGGGATCACAAACATGAGCCATCATGCCTGGATAATTTTGTATTTTTATTTTTTAATTATTATTATTTTTAAAATTTTGTATTTTCAGTAGAGACAGGGTTCACCCTGTTAGCCAGGCTGGTCTCAAACTCCTGACCTCAAGTGATCCGCCCGCCTCAGCCTCCCAAAGTGCTAGGATTACAGGTATGAGCCACGGTGCCTGGCCTAGTTCTTTATTTCTAGTACAGGCAACTCCTACACTAGAAGAATCATGATGCTTCTGCCTCTGTGCCCTCTCCTCTGCTCCTTCTCAATTTTCTTTGTTAGGCCTCCTTACCTATCAAACCTCTAATAGATTCCGGATTCGTCAGCGCTAGGTCCTGGCCCTTTTCTCTTTTATCTCCTCTCTCTAGCCATAGGTAATCTCTTCTACCTACGAATTTAAATTTTCCCTCTAAGTTAATGAATCCTAAATTTCTATCTTTAGTCAAGACCTCTGCTCTGACTTCCAAATTCACATTTGGAAGCTCGATGCATTTTGAGTACCTACTAGGTGACGCAGCAATGAACAAAAGAGTAAAAGAGACAAACAAGTAAATGAATAAATATACTCTTTACTTCTTTCCGTAGTGATAAATGCCATAAATCAAAATAAGGAATGATGAAAAGAAAAACATAGGGTTGGGAATCTGTCAGGAAAGGTCCTTATAAGACATATGTGCAGAGATGAGACTGAAATAAGGGAGAAAATTATGTATTGCCTTGGGAAAGAATGTTGTAGGATGAAAGAGCAACAAATGCAAAGGCCCTGGGTGAGAATAACAAGGCACCCAATGGAGAGCTACATTTAGTATAGTACCTTTCTTTTTTTTATTTTTTGAGACAGGGTCTCACTCTGTCAACCAGGCTGGAGTGCAGTGGCATGATCACAGCTCACTGCAACCTCGACATCCCAGGCTCAAGTGATCCTCCCACCGCAGCCTCTCAAATAGCTGGGACTACAGGCTTGCACCACCACATCTGGCTTTTTTTTTTTTTTTGGTAGAAAGAAAGACTCTTTTTGTTGCCTAGGCTGGTTGCGAACTCCTGGGCCCAAATGTCCTCTTGTCTTAGCCTCCCAAAGTGCTGGGATTACAGACATGAGCCACCACACCCAGTGGTACCATTTTTAGAAACCTCAAAAACTAATTTAAACAATACTATAAACCATAAACCGACTATACCTAACAGACATCTATAGAACACTCTACCCAATAACAGTAGAATATATATTCTTTTCAAGTACACATGGCACATTCTCACAATAGACCATATGCTTGAAAAATAAATAAGCCTCAATAAATGTAAAAGGAATGAAATCACACTAAGTATGTTCTCTGACCACAATGGAATAAAATTAGAAATCAATAACAGAAAAAATCTGGAAAATTCACAAATTTATGAAAATTAAATCAGCTGGGTGTAGTGGCTCATGCCTGTAATCCCAGCATTTTGGGAGGCTGAGGCAAGCAGTATGGTAGTTGAGGAGTTCAAGACCAGCCTGGCCAATGTGGTGAAACCCTGTCTCTACTAAAAATACAAAAATTAACCAGACATGCTGGTGGGTGCCCGTAGTCCCAGATACTCGGGAGGCTGAGGCAGGAGAATCGCCTGAACCCAGGAGGCAGAGGTTGCAGTGAGCTGAGATCACGCCACTGCACTCCAGCCTAGGTGACAGAGTGAGAGTCCATCTAGGAAAAAAAAAAAAAGCAAATTAAATAACACATTTGTTAATAACCAATGAGTCAATGAAGAAATCATAGGAAAATCAGAAAATACTTTTGAGATGAATAAAAATGAAGATACAAAGACGAAAGCTTATGGGATGCAGCTAACATAAGGCTTAGAGAAAAATTTATAGCTACAAATGCCTATAATAAAAAAGAATATCTCAAATCAATTACCTAAATTTCTACCTAAGAGGAAACTAAATCCAAAGCAAGCAGAAGGAAGAAAATAAAAAAGATTAGACCAAAACTTAAGAAAATAGAAAAACAATCAAATCAAAAAGTTGGTTCTTTGAAAAGATCAGCAAAAATTGACAAACTTTTAGTTAGCCTGACCAATAAAAAAAAAAGAAAGTCTCAAGTTACCAAAATCAGGAATGGGAAGTGGGACGTTGCTACCAACCTTACAGAAATAAAAGGGATCATCAAGAAATATTAATGAATAACTGTGTGCCAACAAATGAGACCACTTAAATGAAATGGACTAATTCCTAACAATACAAAAACTACTAAAACTAGCCAGGTACAATGTTATGCACCCATAGTCTTAGCTTCTCAGGAGGCTGAAGTGGAAGAATTGCTGGAGCGCCCAGGAAAGGGAACATAGTAAGACACCACCCCATCCCTAATTAACAAAACAAAACAAAATACTGAAATCACGACCACGTAGGATGTATCCTAGAAATCTAAGGTTGGTTTAACATCTGAAAATCAGTCACTGTACCCCATCATATCAATAAAATAAAGGAAAAAAACTGTCTGATTACTTATCTGTGCGTACTGGGAGGGTAAGACAGATGGATTGCTTGAGTTCAGGAGTCTGAGACCAGCCTGGGCAACATGGTAAAACCCTGTCTCTACAAAAAAATACAAAAATTAGCTGGGTATGGTGGCACACGCCTGTAGTCCCAGCTACTTGGGAGGCTGAGGCAGGAGGATTGCTTGTGTTCAGGAGGTTGAGGCTGCAGTGAACCATGATTGTACCACTGCACTCCATCCTGTCCAGAGTAAGACTCTGCCTCAAAAAAAAAAAAAAAATGACAGATTAACAGACAGAAAACTAATAAGCATATAGATGTGTACAACCATGTAAATCAACCGGACCTACTTGACATGTATAGAATACTCCACTCAAGAATAGCAGACTATATATTTTCTAAGTTACACTAAACATATACCAAGATGTTCTGGGTCATATTCTGGACCATAAAAACCAATCTTAATGCACCTAAAAGGATTTAAGTCATATAAATCCATGGAATAAATTCAATGAAATTAAATTAGAAATCAATAACAGAAAGATCCTCAAAATATTTAGAAACTAAACAACAGGTTTCTAAGTAACCCCTACATCAAAAAAGAAACCAAAAAGGAAATTGGAAAGTATTTTGAACTGAATAAAATTGAAAATGTAACATATCAATATTTGTGAGATAGAGCTAACACACTAAATATCCATATTTTGAAAGATCTCAAATCAATGACCTCAGCTTCAACTTTAACATTAAAAAATGAAGATCAAATCAAACTCAAAGTATGCGAAGGTTACAGTGCAAAATTAATGGAATAGAAAACAGAAAAACAATGGAGAAAGTCAATGAAAAAAAGATGATTTTTAATAGGATTTTATATTGATAAATCTCTAGGCAGACTTATCAAGAGAAAGGACACATATAACCAGTATCAGGAAAGAGAGACATTACTATGGATTCTACAGCCACTAAAAATCTAATAAGGAAGTATTTTTTAACAATTTTATGCCACTATATTTACAACCTAATTAAAATGGACAATGTCATTCAAAGATACAAACTACCAAACTCACTCAGAAAGAAACTGATAACCTGGGTAGTGCCATATCTATAAAGTAAGTTGAATTTGTTAAAAACATTCCCAAAAAGAAAACTCGAGGGCCAGGTGGCTTCACTGGTGAATTGTTCCAGTGATTCTCCTGCCTCAGCCTTCCAAGTAGCTAGGACTACAGGTGTGCCCCCACCATACACAGCTAGTTTTTGTAGAGACGGGGTTCCACCATGTCAGCCAGGCTGGTCTCAAACTCCTGACCTCGAGTGACCCACCTGCCTCAGCCTCCCAAAGTGGTGGGATTACAGGTGTGAGCCACTGGGCTCAGCCGGTATAAAAATTATCAACAGAATTTAACAATGAAATTTAACAATATATGAGAAGGATCATATGTCACAACCAAGTAAGGTTATCACAGCAATGCAAGGTTAACATTCAAAAAGGTAATTTATCATATTAACAGATTAAAAAAGAAAACTCATTGGATTATCTCAACAGATACAGAGAAAAGGGCTGCGTAGGGTAGCTTATGCCTGTAATCCCAGCACTTTGGGAGGCTGAGGCGGGGGGCTGCCTGAGACCAGGAGTTCAAGACCAGCCTGGATAAGGCGGTGAGACCCCCCCCCATCTCTATAGGAGGAAAAAAAAAAAGAATTAGCCAGGGGTGATGGTGTTTGCCTATAGTCCCAGCTATTTGGGGAGGCTTAGGCAAGAGGATCTCTTGAGCCCAGGAGTTTGAGGATGCAGTGAGTTGTGATCATGCCACTGCAGTCCAGCCTGGGCAAGAGAGTGAGACTACATCTCTTTAAAAATGAAAACAAAAAAATCCCACAAAAAACAAACAAAAAAAAACTGTTCATGCTAAAATATCTCAGCAAACTAGGAATGGAAGGGAACTTCCTCAACCTCATGACGGACTTCTCAAGAAACGTACAGCTAATATCATACTCAATGTATAGAAAGCTGAATGCTTTTCTCCTAAGATCAGGTGTAAGGCAGGGGGTTCTAAGTAGTTTTAAGATTACAAAGGAGTCGTAAGACCGAAAAATTTGAGAACTATGATTCTAGGAGAAGGGAAAATTGATAATATAGGAGAGGGGAAACACTGCAGTACTACACAAGAGGAGATGCTTCTGTCCGACTCAGTTTTCGCAGTCTTTACAATGGCCTACAAGGCCCTTACACGATCTGTCCTCTTGCTAACTCCTTTCTGCCCTCATTTCCTACCACTCTCCACTTGCTCCCTCCGCTTCAGTCACACTGGCCTTCTTGCTGTCCCATGAACATGCCAAGTGTACTCACCTCAGGGGCATTGTACTTGCTTTGCCTTCTGCTTGGAATGACTCATTCCTTCTGACATCTGCTTGTTTGGCTTCCTCACACTTTCAGATGTCTGCTCAAACGTCACTCTCGAAGAGGTCTCCTCTGACCAACGCAACCTATCAAAAATAACAACTCTCACCCCACCCCACTCCAATCCAAGGACTCCCTATTCTTATACCTCTGCTTTTTCACCATAGTATTTTTACCATCTGCCATATTACAAATGTATTTGTTTGTCTGTTCCCTCGTGACTAGAATCTAAGCTCCGTGAGAGCAGGACTTTGCTGTATTGTGTTCACTACTATATCTCCAGCATTACTGAATAAATGAATGAATACATAGGATGCAGTGTGAGGGGAGAGCTTCAGATAGGAGCAGGAACACTTCATGCCCTGTAGCAAGAGCAACTACAGTTTATATGAGTATTAAAGGAGATTGGTTGCGATATCTGGTGAGAAAATAAGGTAGTTTTCTCGTGATAGCTTATTTTCTCTTCACGACAAAACACTTCAAACTGCATATGACTAAAGTCATCCTCAATCTCATCCTTCCTTCACAGCCTACATTCAACCCTTCAAGTCCTGTTGATTCTCTATCCAAAATGTATATCTATACATCTTTTTACTTTTTTTTATTTTTTTGAGACAGGGTCTTGCTCTGTCACCCCAGCTGGAGAGCAGTGGTGTGATCATGGTTCACTGTAGCCTCAAACCCCTGGGCTCAAGCCATCTTCCCTGCTCAGCCTCCTGAGTAGCTGGGACTACAGGCATACACACCATATGTGGCAAATTAAAAAAATTTTTTTCTAGAGATAGGGTTTCTCCATGTTGCTGAGGCAGGCAGGCAAAATATATTTTGAATGCATCCATTTCTCACTCTCTATAGCCATCACCTTAGTTGAGGCTACCACCAACTCTTGCTAGTACTAATGCAATACCTTCCTACTCTTACCTGCCTCCAATTGTTTTTGTTTTTTTGGGGGGTTTGTTTTATTTTTTGAGGCAGGGTCTCCCTTTGTTGCCCATGCTGGAGTACATTGGCATGATCATGGTTCACTGCAGCCTTGACCTCATGGGCTCAAGCGATCCCACCTCCTCTGCTCCCAAGTGGCTGGACTACAGGCATGTACCACCACATGCAACTAATATTTTTTTAATTTTATTTTTAGTAGAGATGAGGTCTTACTATGTTGCCCAGGCTGGTCTCAAACTCCTGAGCTCAGGCAACCCTCCTGCCTCAGCCTACCAAAGTGATGAGATTATAGGTGTGAGCCCAGCCACTCGCTCACTTCCAACTCTTATTCCCTTCAAATCCATTCCCCGTCCATCAACAAGAGTGGTCTTCACAAAACAAATCAGATCATATTATTCCCCTGCCTAAAGCTCTCCCTTCAGTAGCATCTCACTGTACTTAGAATAAAATCCAAACACTTTTCATAGCCTAAAGGCCCTGTATGATCTACCTCCTGACTACTTATTCTTTCCCAGCTCACATAACACTCCTTTCACTCACCTGACCTCTCAGTTCCTCCAACATGCGAAAACCTTTTACACCTGGGGCCTCTGTACCTGCAACATTCCTTCTTCATGAAATGCTCCTGCCTCTACTCTTGTCATGTATGGTTCCTTCACAATTAGAGTGACCCCAACTTCATCCCAGCTTGTCCGGGACCTTCCCAGCTTTAGCAGTGAAAGCCCCACATCCTAGAACATTGCAGTCTCAGGCAAACTGCGAGAGTTCATCACCCTATTCTTTTTTTTTCCTTTTTGAGATGGAGCCTCACTCTGTCGCCAGGCTGGAGTGCAGTGGCGTGATCTCAGCTCACTGCAGCTTCCGCCTCCTGGGTTGAAGCGATTCTCCTGCCTCAGCCTCCCAAGTAGCTGGGACTACAGGTGCGTGCCACCACGCCAGGCTAATTTTTGTATTTTTAGTACAGACGGGGTTTCACCATGTTGGCCAGAATGGTCTCGAGCTCTTGACCTCGTGATCTGCCCAACTTGACCTCCCTAAGTGCTGGGATTACAGGAGTGAGCCACTGCATCTGGCCAATCACTCTATTCTTAACCAAATATCTACTTGTGGAGGTCTTCCCTTATTATTCTCCATTTAAAGGTTTCCTTCTATTAGTCACTATTTCAGCCCTCATTTTGTTCCCATCATTACACTTGGACTATTTGCAATTACTAAATTATTATTATTATTAGAGATAGGGTCTTCCTCTGTCACCCAGGCTGGATTGCCCAGACATGACTATAGCTCACTGTAGCCTTGAACTCCTCTGGAGTAGCTGGGACTACAGGTGCATGCCACCATGACTGGCTAATTTTTATTTTTATAGCGATGGGGGCTTACAATGTTTCAGAGCAGGTCTCAAACACTGCCTCAAACTATCCTCCGGCCTTAGCCTCCCAAAATGTTGGGATTATAAGTGTGAGCCACCACACCCAGCCCAATAGCTAAATTATTTTGTCTGTTATGGCAGACATTTGCAATTTGGCTGCCCAGCATATTGCTTCAGTAAAATCTCAAGTTAGAGAAGCAGTCCTGCCTCCTGATGAGGAGGCCAACGGGGGACAGATATTCCCTTTTCCACACCCTTATGACCAACTAGATATTCCTGCCTGGGATTTTGAACCTTGAAGAGGCTCAAAAAGCAAAGGGTTGGTCCAGACTTTTTATGGTTGCTGCATCACAGTGGAGAATATAGTAGCTGGTAGCAAATATCCATGAGCAGCACAGTCTATCTAGCAGCAAGCCAGATCATGTTCCATGGCAAGATGCCAGTAACGGTGGCATTGAGTGTCCAGCCAGCAAGTGGTGGCATCCTGAGCACAGTGTTCCTGGAATAGTATTTTAGCCAGGCCTTACTTTGTTTTCCAGCCTTCCTGTAATTCTGAGTTCCTCAATATCCTCCAGAAAAATCTCTTTTCTGCTTGAGGAAACTAGAATCAGTTTCTATTATTTGCAACCAAGAACTCTAACTAGAATATCTGTTAACTTGATGAAAAATGTTGTTGTTTTGATGCATCCCTGACAAGAATGTAAGTTCTAGTCTGTTTTGTTCACCATTGTATCACCAGTGCCTACCACAATGCCCAACATGTAACAGATACTCAATAAATATTTTTTAAATAAACAAATGAATGAGAATTCACTAAGGTCACAGCAATCTCCAAGGAGGTCACTGCTTTATACAGGTATCTATTTCCATTTATTATTATTATTATTATTATTATTATTATTATTTTGAGACAGGGTCTCACTCTGTCACCCAGGCAGGAGTGCAGTGGTGCAATCTTGGCTCACTGCAACCTCCACCTCCCGGGTTCAAGCGATTCTCCTTCCTCAGCCTCCCAAATAGCTAGGATCATAGGTGTGTACCACCATGCCCTGCTAATTTTTCTATTTTTGGTAGAGATAGGGTTTCATCACATTGGCCAGGCTGGTCTCAAATTCCTGACTTCAGATGCCTGCCTGCCTTGACCTCCCAAAGTGCTGGGATTACAGGCGTGAGCCATTGTACCCGGCCTATTTTTTTTTCTTTATTTAACATCAAAGAGGTAAACCAGTAACAAAAACAAAAAAAACCCTATCCCTTTTCTTTTTTTTTTTTTTTTGAGACGGAGTCTCGCTCTGTTGCCCAGGCTGGAGTGCAGTGGTGCAATCTCAGTTCACTGGCACCTCCACCTCCCAGGAAGTGATTCTCCTTCCTCAGCCTCCTTAGTAGCTGGGATTACAGGTGCATGCCACCATGCCTAGCTAATTTTTGTATTTTTAGTAGAGATGTGGTTTTGCCATGTTGGCCAGACTGGTCTCAAACTCCTGACCTCAAGTGATCCACCCAACTTGGCTTCCCAATGTGGTGGGATTACAGGCATGAGCCACCATGCCCAGCACCCTATCCCTTTTCTAACCTAAAACCAACTGCTATGTATATTCTTATAGGGTAGGCCATCAATCAAAAATGACTTTATGGACATGCATGGTGGCTCACACCTTAATCCTAGCACTTTGGGATGGTGAGGTGGGAGGATCACTTGAGCCCAGGAGTTAAGACCAGCCTGGGCACCACAATGAAACTGTCTCTACAAATATTAGCTAAGCATGGTAGCATGTGCCTGTAGTCCCAGCTACTCAGGAGGCTGAGATGGGAGAATCACCTGAGCCCAGGAAGCTGTGACCTGCGGTGAGTCCTGATCATGCCACTGCACTCTAGCCTGGAAGACAGAGTGAGACTGTCTCAAAAAAAAGAAAGAAAGAAAGAAAGAGAGTGACGGCCGGGCGCAGTGGCTCAAGCCTGTAATCCCAGCACTTTGGGAGACCGAGGTGGGTGGATCACGAGGTCAAGAGATCAAGACCATCCTGGTCAACATGGTGAAACCCCGTCTCTACTAAAAATACAAAAAATTAGCTGGGCATGGTGGCACG
>NW_016107589.1:672813-675446 GCF_001604975.1 Cebus imitator | reverse complement strand
AATCTAAGAAAATGAGCCCATAAAGGGACAATTAAAAAATTTTTTTTTACCTAATTATGTGTATTTTCTGCCAAGGCTCTATTGTCTAAATATTTTTCAAAGACCATAAAAATGCACTTTGAGAGGCCAAGCCAAAAAAAAAACAAACAAACAAAATAAACAATTAAAAAAATTTTTTTTAAAAAAGAGAGAGAGGCCAAGACAGGGGAAACACTTGAGCTGAGGTGAGATCAGCCTGGACAACATAGAATACCCTGTTTCTTTAAAAAAACAACAAAAAAAAGCCGGGCGCAGTGGCTCACGCCTGTAATCCTAGCACTTTGGGAGGCCGAGGTGTGTGGATCACCTGAGGTCAGGAGTTCAAGACCAGCTTGGCCATCATGGAGAAACCCCATCTTTAAAAAAAAAACAAACAAAAAAACCTCATAGCCCTATGCCATTCTTCTTACCTAAACAAAACAAAACTTCCAGAGCAGTGGTCCCCAACCTTTTTGGTACTTGGGACCAGTTTTGTAGAAGACATTTTTTCCATGGACCTGGGTGGGGATACAGTTTCAGGATGAAACTGATCCACCTCATATCATCAGTCATTAGATTCTCAGATTCTCATAAGGAACAGAAAACCTAGATCCCTCACATGTGCAGCTCACAAAAGAGTTCGCCTTTTATGAGACTCTAATGCTGCAACTGATCTGACAGGAGGCAGAGCTCAGGCGTTAATGCTCACTGGCACCTCCTACTGTGCAGCCTGGTTCCTGTACTGGGGACCCCTCTTCCAGAGTATTCCCTGGGGTCAATCTATTTTAAGACCACGCTTTTATACTGTCTATATTATGCAATTAAGAATGATATTTCTGAGACTATGAAAGATCTTCAATCACCAGAGATTCAATTATGTTCACTGTACTGTACTTTAATTTACTAAAAGCAGATCAACATACCTTAGACAAGTTTTCAACAATGAAATTGAAAATAAAATAATTTTTAAAGTTAACATTAAATTCAATTTGCTAATTTAATACCAGTTGAGACTTAACTATATTAATTACAACATTCTGCAAATGTGAAGACTAACATATTTGTAAAAGTGATGCTAAATGTTCATTTTACTTTGCTCTTTTTCAGAAGCCCTAGAAACCTTTTCCCCATGCTGACTATTGCTAACTTGCTGTTTTTCTATAGATCTACTGTCCATTATCAGCAAGTCCTCAAAACTGTTTATGTTTTAGGAATGTCACTGTCAATTTTCCCAACATCCATCCACCTTCTTCAGATTGTATCTTGGTTCTGTTTTCCCACAAACCAATGAAATTAAAAATAAAATAGGATTTAATACTATGTTGTAGAACACGGCCGGGCGCAGTGGCTCACGCCTGTAATCCCAGCACTTTGGGAGGCCGAGGCGGGTACATCACCTGAGGTTGGGGGTTCAGACCAACCTAACCAACATGGAGAAACCCTGTCTCTACTAAAAATACAAAATTAGCCGGGCATGGTAGCACATCCCTGCAATCCCAGCTACCCGGGAGGCTGAGGTAGGAGAATCGCTTAAATCCAGGAGGCGGAGGTTTCGGTGAGCCGAGATCGCACCATTACACTCCAGCCTGGGCAACAAGAGCAAAACTCCAACCCAAAAAAAAAAAAAAAAAAAAAAAAGAGCATAACTCTCAAAATTTAGTGTGCATCAGAATTACCTGGGAGAATTGCTAAAAACAGGCTCCAGAGTCAGGTAGATCCTAGTTTAAACCCTGGCTCTACTGCTTCTATGTAATCATGAGTATCAAACCTTACCTCGTGACCCAATGAACTCCCCTCAAAGACAGATAATAGTCATCTTTCAGGGTTGATATGAGAATGAATTGTGACTAGGGATATATACTGCTTAGCACACTGTGCCTAGTATTCTCTAAGCAGTCAATAAATGGGAACTCTTATTATTGCCTGGCTCTCATTTTTCCTTTCCATTCTAGTCCTGTACTATCTTCGGTACTAAAACTCATTGTTTTTTCCACATTCTTGCAATGTCCACTGACAACACTTTGGAGAGCATGACTTCACAATACTTCTGCTAAGTTTCTCTAGCACTCTACATCAGGCTCTCAACAAACTAGGATTTAAATAAATAAATAAACAAATAAAAATACTTTTTTTTTTTTTTGAGACAGACCCTCGCTCAGCCACCCAGGATGGGGTGCAGTGGAGCAATCTCAGCTCACTGCAACCTCTGCCTCCTGGATTCAAGCAATTCTCCTGCCTCAGCCTCCCGAGGAGCTGGAGCTATGGGCACACACCACCACACCCGGCTTATTTTTGTATTTTTAGTAGAAACGGGTTTTCACCTTGTTGGCCAGGCTGGTCTCGAACTCCTGACCTCATGATCCAGCAGCCCCTGCCTCCCAAAGTGCTGGGATTACAGGTGTGAGCCACTGCGCCTGGCCAAAAATACTTCATTCTTAAAAGGGAAAATTAGGCTGAGTACGGTGACTCATACCTGTAATCTCAGTGCTTTGGGAGGCTGAGGTGGGTGGATCATGAGGTCAGAAATTTGGGACCAGTCTGGCCAACATGGTGAAAGCCCATCTCTACTAAAAATACAAAAAATTGGCCAGGCATGGTGGTGGGTACCTATAATA
>NW_016107589.1:669904-672263 GCF_001604975.1 Cebus imitator | reverse complement strand
CAGGCTGGTCTCAAACTCCTGACCTCCAGCGATCCACCTGTCTCAGCCTCCCAAAGTGTTGGGATTACAGACGTGAGCCACCGCACCTGGCCTAGGTCTCAAAACTTTCTAAACCAGCCACTTCATACCTTCTCAGCAACTTTCAATTACATTCCTGTTCTTACTTTACTATGTCCACCTAATGATACCTGGCTCTTTAGCCAGGCTTTGAATCATCACTGACTTTCCTGCTGCCTTCACCACCACCTATTCTTCCTCAATCCCTTGTTCATCCACCATTGGCAATCTTTAACCCTTACTATCATCCCTGGAGTTCCAAAGTCTCCAATCTCGTTTTCAGGCCAGAACATTCTTGTAGGAAGATATTTCCAACAAGTGCCATGCAGGTCTACCTGATAATACCCTTACGGGACCTTACAAATATCATCTTACTAGCCTTTTAGTAATTCTACAGTCTCCAAAAGTCAATTACAACCTTCTTCACACACTTTAAGACTCTCATCTCACAATCTCCTCTGAATAATCAGATTGCTTCCATTTTTACTTTGCTGAGAACATCAAGGCCATTCAGCATCCCCTCACCTATCAGCCTTCTTCATAACTCCACATATTTTAGTCCCTATACTACAATAATTAAGCACTAACACTACACTATAATGATTAAGCACTATTAATTGACAAGTATTATTCTACATGATTTATGTGTAATTAATTCATTCAATCCTGACAACTCAAGAAATTGAGCACAAGGAGATCATATGACTCACCTACAGTCATATATCTAAAACTGCAAGAGTCAAGCTATGAATCCAGGCAGTCTGGCTCCAGAGGCTACTTCTCAGACCCCTGCGTTCCACTGATTCACATGCTCTTAACTTTTCCCTCTGATCCTGGATAATTTCAAAGTCATCCTTTGATAGGGACTGGGAAAGATGGTCATACAGGGTTAGTTATCCTTAGCTGTTTTGTTTTAACTTTTCTACAAAGGAGAATATATTCAAGGATGATTTGTGAAATTAAAAATTCATAAAATGACTTACTACAAAGCTACAGTAAAGACAGTGTGGCACTGGCATAAAGACAGACATATAGACTAATAGAATAGAATAGAACCAAGAAATAAACTCTCACATATATGGTTAAATGATTTTTGAAAAGGGTGCCAAGACCATTCAATGAGGAAACGATAGTTTTTTCAACAATTAGTGCTGGGACAACTGGGTTTCCACAGGCAAAAGAAAAAAGTTAAAGCCTTCTCTTATACGAGATACACACATTAACTCAAAAAGAATCAAAGACCTAAACTTAAGAGCTATAATTATAAAACTTTTTAAAGGAAACAGGGAGATGAGCCCAGTTGCTCACATCTGTAATGGTAGTACCTTGGCAGGCCATTACAAGATCAAAATCGCTTGAGGCCAGAATTTTGAGACCAGCAGAGTAACACAGTAAGACTCCCATCTCTACAAAAAACAAATTAGCCAGGTGTGGTGGTGCATGCCTGTACAGTAGTACTAGCTACTATAGACACTGAGGTGGGAGGATCCCTTGAGGCCAGGAGTTTGAAGTTACAATGAGCTATGTGATCACATCACTGTATTCCAGCCTGGGTGAGACCTCATCTCTACTATTTAAAAAAAAAAAGGTGGGGAGGGGGGTGAGGAAAGCTTTATGACATTGAATTTGGCAATAATTTCTCAGTTACAACACCAAAAGTACAAGCAACAAAAAAAGTGGACAAATTAGACTTCATCAAAATTAAACACTTTTTTCCATCAAAGGACACAATCAACAGAGTGAATAGGCAACCAATAGAATAGGAAAAAATATTTGCAAATCATTTATCTGATAAGGGATTGATATCCAGAATATATAAAGAACTACAATTCAACAACAACAAAAGAAACAACTCAATTAAAAAATGGGCAAAGGACTTGAGTAGACTTCTCCAAAGAAGATATACAAATGGCCGGTAAGCATTTGAAAAAGTGTTCAACATCACTAATCATTAGGGAAATGCAAATCAAAATTAAAATGAGATACCACTTCATAATCATCAGGATGGATATTATCAAAATCAGAAAATAACAAGTGTTGGCTATGATATGGAGAAATTGGGACACTTGTGCATTGCTAGTGGGAATGTAAAATGGAACAGTTGCTGTGAAAATGAGTTTCTCAAAAAATTAAGCATAGAATAACCATATGACCCAAAAATTTCACTTCTGGATATATACCCTAAAGAACTGAGGCTGGGCGTGATGGCTCATGCCTGTAATCTCAGCACTTTGGGAGGCTGAGGCGGGTGGATAACCTGAGGTCAGAAGTTCGAGACCAGCCTGACCAACGTGGTGAAACT
>NW_016107589.1:663834-669739 GCF_001604975.1 Cebus imitator | reverse complement strand
CCCAGGAGGCAGAGGTTGCAGTGAGCCAAGATTACGTCATTTCACTCCAGAGTGAAATTTTGTCCCAAAAAAGAAAAAAAAAAAAAGAACTGAAAGCGGGGCCAGGTATAGTGGTTCATAAACCTGTAATCCCAATTACTCGGAAGGCTGAGATGGGAGAACTGCTTGAGCCCAAGAGTTCAAGGCTACAATGAGCCATGATCACTTCACTGGACTGCAGCCTGGACAACTGAGTGAGACCCTGTCTCCAAAAAAGTAAAAGAACTGAAAGCAAGGACACACACAGATATTTGTAAACCAATTTTCATAGCAACAATATTCACAATTGCCAAAAGGCTGAAACCCAAATATCATAAAATGTGGTATATACATACAATGGAATATTACTCTGGTATAGAAAGGAATGAAATTATGATACATGCTACAACACAGATAAAGCTTGAGGACATTATGCTAATTGAAATAAGCCAGTTACAAAACAAAAAAACCCTGTATCCTTCCACTTTCAGAGATATCTAGAATAATCAAATGTACAGATTATTCTGTACTTTCTATAGAAAGTAGAATGGTGGTTGCCAGAGGCTGGGAGAGGGGGAAAATGAGAATTTGTTTTATGGGTACAGAGTATTAGTTTTCCAAGATTAAAAGAGTTCTGGAGATTGGTTACACAACAATGTAAATGTATGTAATACTACTGAACTATACACTTAAAAATAGTTATGATAAGAAAGGTTATGTGCATTTTACAATTTAACATAAACCTGATTTAAAAAAAAGAGAATGAAATTTTGATACGTTACAACACTGATTATCAATGAAAACATTACACTATGAGATATATGCCAGAGACAAAAGGACAAATATTGTATGCTTCCATTTATATGAGGTACCCAGAGCAGTCAAATTCATAGAGGGCAGAAAATAGAATAGTGGTTACTAGGGGCTGGGGAAGGGAGAGAAAATGGGAGTTCTTGTTTACTGGGTACAGGATTCTGTTTGGGGGGCCAGGTGCAGTGGCTCACCTGTAATCCCAGAACTTTGGGAGGGTGAGGTGGGCAGATCACCTGAGGTCAGGTGTTCGAGACCAGCCTGACCAAAATGGTGAAACCTCGTTTCTACTAAAAATACAAAAAAATCAGCTGGCCGTGGTGGTGCACACCTGGAATCCCAGCTACTCGGGAGGCTGAGGCAGGAGAATCACTTGAACCCAGGAGGTGGAGGTTCCAGTGAGCCAAGATCATGCCACTGGGCTACAGAGCAAGACTCTGTTTCAAAATAAAAAAAAACAATTTTTGCTTGGGGTAATAAAAAAAAGTCCTAGAGATGGGTAAGTACACTCACAATAAAATGAAGTCACTAAACTGTACACTTAAAAATGATTAAAATTGTAAATTTTATGTTTTACTATAACAAAAAATGTATAAAAACAAACTACTATATAAATGTGACCCCCATATTTGTGTCCTAGATCTCTCCTTTTTGATTCCTAGCTAATATTATTCCTATATTTCTCTACTTATCAGTACCACAGTGGCTACTGCTCTTTCTTCCCAGACTTTCTCTTCACTTTAGAGTCATTAGCTTTCATTTTCTCCTCTATACAGTTGGCCCTGAAATGTACATTTCTCATCCTGTAGCCTCAACTCCTCATTTAGTATTTCCATCTAAAATTTCCTCCTTAGCATATCTAACTTAATGTTCAAAACAGAACATATCTATTCACTCTGAATCCACCCTTCTTTTAAAATTCATTATAGTGTTGTCACCATTTCCCCAGCTAGTCAGGGTAAAGTCAAAAATAATACCCTCCCAAACACCTATGTCCTTTTTTCATATCATCCTGTTATTCATGGCACCTTTTTTTTTTTTTTTTTTTTTTTTTTTTGAGATGGAGTCTCATTCTGTTGCCCAGGCTGGAGAGCATTGGTACAATCTCCGCTCATTGCAAACTTCACCTCCTGGGTTCAAGTGATTCTCCTGCCTCAGCCTCCCAAGCAGCTGACATTACAGGCACCCACCATCACACCCAGATAATTTTTGTATTTTTAGTAGAAACGAGGTTTCACCATGTTGGCTAGGCTGGTCTAGAACTCCTGACCTCAGGTGATCTGCCCACCTCAACCTCCCAAAGGTCTGGGATTATAGGTGTATGTCACCACTCCTGGCCCATAGCAATTTTTTTCTCTTTTTTTTTTTTTTTTGACATGGAGTTTTGCTCCTGTTGCCCAGGCTGGAGTGCAATGGAGCGATCTCAGCTCACATCTCTGCTTCCCAGGTTCAAGTGGTTCTCCTGCCTCAGCCTCCTGAGTAGCTGAGATTACAGTTGCCTGCCACCACACCCGGCTAATTTTTTTTGTCTGTATTTTTAGCAGAGACAGGGTTTTGCCATGTTGGACAGGCTGGTCTTGAACTCCTGGCTTCAGGTGATCCACCCGTCTTGATCTCCTAAAGTGCTGGGATTACAGGCGTGAGCCCTCAAGCCCAACCAGTACTTTTTTTTTGAGACACAGTCTCACTATGTTGCCTAAGCTGGAGTGCAATGGTGTGATCTCAGTTTACTGCAGCCTCCACTACCTGGGTTCAAGTTCAAGATTCTCCTGCCCCAAGCACCCAAGTAGCTGGGATTACAGGCGCTTGCCACCACACCTGGCTAATTTTTGTATTTTTAGTAAAAATGGAGTTACACCATGTTGGCCAGGCAGCTCTTGAACTCCTGGCCTCAAGTGATCCACCAGCTTCAGCCTACCAATGTGCTGGGATTACAGGCATGAGCCACCATGCCTGGCCTCATAATTTTTACTACAGTATGTTGTTGTAATTGTTCTATTTTATTATTAGTTATTATTGTTAATCCCTTACTATGCCTAAGTAAAAAACTCCATCACAGGTATATATGCATAGGAAAAGCACAGTATATATAGAGTTCAGTACTGTCTGCAATTTTAGGCATCCACTGGGGGTCTCAGAATGCATTCCCTGTAGATAATGGGTTACAACTGTATTATAAACTGTTCTTTAGGGTTTTTTTTTCTATTTTATTGAGGTATAAATGACAAAATTTATATATACTAAAGGAGTGCAATGTAATGATTTACGTATATATTATGTAAAGATTACCACAATGAACTTAATTAACATATCCTTCATCACACAGTTACCCTTTGTGTGTATGTGATGAAGACACGAACTGCTTTTAATATTTTATTCACGACAAGCCTATTGAGGAGGTAGTTTTTAATTATTATGCTCTCCATTTTATAAATTAAAAACTGAGATCAAGTGGTTATCTTGTGAACAGTCATAACACCAAGTAAATAAAAGAATGAGGCTGGATATGGTGGCTCACACTTGTAATTCCAGTACTTTGAGAGGCCAAGGTGATAGCAGCTGCAGCTCCAGAGGGCTTGCTGCCATCATCATGCCGGTTGCAGCAGAAAGGCATGGATAAGGCTGCATGATGCGTGGAGCTAGCAGGAGCCCTGCCCCTTCTGAGTTAGGGCAGGAGCTCCCCTGGTGCTGCTGGAAACCTGGGCCTCCTGCTCCATGGAGCAGGCAGAAGCCCTGCCCTCCGAGGTGGTGTTGCAGCCACCCAAGTTGTAGTTGCAGATCTGAGCCTCCCTGTGCTCTTGGCAGGGACCAGGAGCAGGCAGGATCATTGCCCTCCTGGGTGCAGCTGCAGCCGCCCTCCCAGGTGCAGGACCTAAGTGTCTCTGCAGCCTGTACCAATGGGGGCCTGGGAAGGCCTGCCCCCTCCCACTTCTCTCTGCTCCCAACACCCGCTCCAATCACAGAGTGGGGTTAGGGCAAGCCCAGGTGCTGTCACAGTCTTGGGGGTTGTGCACACGATCAGGGGAGCACCCTGCAGCCTCTGCCCCCTCCAGAATTTGGGTACAGAGAAGCATTAAGAGGGGAGGCCAAGCAGAGATAGAGAGCCCAGTGCTGGCCTGCAGGTGCACCTTGGTGTGAGCAGCCTGGGGCCATGGACTGCTGAGAGAGGCAGACAGGCTTCTGGGTGGAAAGTAGGTTCCCATAAGGCCCCATCTTCAGGTCAGGAAGGGCTTAAAGGCTAGGGGCTGGACTGCCAGTCCTGCCCACCAGATGGGGATTTGTGTGCCTTTTCCAGCAGTCCATGAACCAATCAGGGAGCACTTTCTTCACTCCGAGGTCCATAAAAGCCTCAGGCTCAGCCAGAGCAGGGCAGAAGACAGAGAGAAGATCACACAACCAGAGAGGAAAGAGGAGCTATGCTGACTGCTGAGAGCTAGGAAGTCAATGGGGACCTGCCTGCAGAGAGAAGCCACCTACTCCAGGGCCTCCTCTTTGCTGAGAGCTGAATACTGGATAAGACAAACTGCCTGCAGAGAGGAGCTGCCCCCTTCTGGTCTCCTCTGAGCTGTTCTAACACTCAATAAAGCTCTTCGTCTTGCTCACCCTCCACTTGTCTGTGTAACTCAATGCAGGACAAGAACTCAGGCAAAGGCACTACTGACCACAGAGGTTTCTGGCCAGAAAAGCGACACCCTAAAGATCCCGCAACAAAGACAAGAGGACTGCTGGAGCCCAGGAGTTCTAAACCAGCTTCGGCAACACAGCAAGATCTCATCTCTACAAGTGAGCCAAGATTACGCCACTGCACTCCAGCCTGGACGACAGAGAGCGATTTCGTCTCCAAAAAAAAAGGTTTTTTTTAATTAGCTGGGCATGGTGGTATGCACCTGCAGTCCTTACGACTCAGGAGACTGAAGTGGGAGGATTGCTTGAGCCGGGGAGTTCACCACTGCACTTCAGTCTGGGCGACAGAGCAGAGCAAAAACCTTTCTACTAAACAAATAAATGTTAAAAATAAGGCTGAGCACAGTGGTTCATGCCTGTAATCCCAGCACTTTGGGAGGCCAAGGTGGGTGGATCACCTGAGGTTAGGAGTTCAAGACCAGCCTGATCAACATGGATAAACCCCGTCTCTACTAAAAATACAAAATTAGCTGGGCATGGTGGCACATGCCTGTAATCCCAGCTACTCAGGAGGCTGAGGCAGGAGAATTGATTGATCCTGGGAGGCAGAGGTTGCAGTCAGCTGAGATCATGCCATTGCACTCCAGCCTAGGCAACAAGAGTGAAACTCTGTCTCAAAAAAATAAAAATAAATAAAAGCATTAGGACTAGAATGCAACTGTCCTAACTCCACTATACCACATTGGTCTTGTGAAATGAATAAATTTTAAAGACAAACTCATAGCCCTGCTTGTTTCAAAGAAACAAAGTTGATTTAGAAATGCTAAGTGCAGGCCAGGCGCAGTGGCTCACACCTGTAATCCCAGCACTTTGGGAGACCAAGGCAGACAGATCACGAGATCAGGAGTTCGAGACCAGCCTGGCCAATATGGTGAAACCCCATAACGACTAAAAATACAAAAATTAGCCAGGCATGGTAGCATGCACCTATAGTCCCAGCTACTTGGGAGGCTGAGGCAAAAGAATCACTTGAACCCAGGAGGCAGAGGTTGCAGTCAGCTGAGATCGTGCCACAGCACTCCAGCCTGGGTGCCACAGCACTCCGGCCTCGGCGACAGAGTGAGATTTTGTTTCCATTGAAAAAAAAAAAAAGCTAAATGCAGGCCAGTCATGGTAGCTCACACCTGTAATCCCAGCACTTTGGGAGGCCAAGGTGTGTGAATCATTTGAGCCCAGGAGTTTGAGATTAGCCTGAGCAGCATGGTGAACCCGTCTATACAAAAAAATTAGCCAAGTATGGCGGCATGTGCCTCAGCTACTCAAAGGCTGAGGTGTGAAGACTGCCTGAGCCTTGGAGATCGAGGCTGCAGTGAGCTATGATCACACCACTGTACCCCAGCCTGGGCTACAAAGCAAGACCCTATTTAAAAAAAAAAAAAAAAAAAAAAAAAAA